>NW_022196912.1:66465461-66517262 GCF_008632895.1 Mastomys coucha
GACAAGGTTTTTCTGTATAGCCCTGGCTATCCTGGAACTGTATACCAGGCTGGCCTCAAATGCAGAGATCTGCCTGCCTCTGCCTCCCAAGTGCTGGCATTAAAGATATGCATCACCATGGCTGGTGCTAATAATTGTTAAAAACAGAACAAAAACTCTACATTATTGTGAGTTTATAATCCTTACACTAGATAGGCCAGTTACTTCTTTAGGAAAGTACCTATTTATAATGAAAAATCAACAGACTTAACCAATGAAGGAAGATGGGACAGACTTTGGAAGGCTCATTATTCCTTAGCTGTCCTCATGGGTCAGCAAGGGCAAGAGTACATGACAGGAGGGGGTGTGTGGTTTGTTTCTACTGTTAACTGCAGGAAATGTGAGACTTCTGAAATGTGAACGTGGAGGGGGAAGCATTGTGGGTTGTGAAGGCCAAAACCAGGCCTGAAGAATAATAATTATCTTTTTGATAATTGAATTCCATGAGTTAAATTCTTAATGGCATCAAATTATTGCCCTGAAATAGAAATATAATCTAAGCCACCACAAATGCTGCTCATTTGCTTGTTTTTAGGAAAAGCCTTGAAGCACACTGCTCAGAAATTCTTTACAGCAGACACTGGTGTGAGAAAAGGAATACCAAAAGTGGTGGTGGTATTTATTGATGGTTGGCCTTCTGATGACATTGAGGAAGCAGGCATTGTGGCCAGAGAGTTTGGTGTCAATGTATTTATAGTTTCTGTGGCCAAGCCCATTCCTGAAGAACTGGGGATGGTTCAAGATGTTGCATTTGTTGATAAGGTAAGGTTCAAGGGTTCTTGCTAAAACCTGTAATCCCAGCTATTCAATGAGGCCAGGGCAACAGGTTCAGGGCCAGCCTATGCAATCAAAATCCCTCAAAATGAAAAGCTCAAAATGAAAAGTAACAAAAGGGCTGGGAACACATGTGTAAGGTTCTAGGTTCATTCTCCAGTACTATATAATTTGCAAAATTTAAGCAACTTTTGATCTTTTGGGGTATATTTTGTCTTTTCCCATTAGGCTGTGTGTCGGAATAATGGCTTCTTCTCTTATCACATGCCCAACTGGTTTGGCACTACAAAATATGTAAAGCCTCTGGTGCAGAAGCTCTGTACTCACGAACAGATGATGTGCAGCAAAACCTGTTACAACTCAGTGAATATTGCCTTTCTGATTGACGGCTCCAGCAGTGTTGGAGATAGCAATTTCCGCCTCATGCTAGAATTTGTTTCTAACATAGCGAAGACATTTGAAATCTCAGACATTGGAGCCAAGATAGCTGCTGTACAGTTCACTTATGACCAGCGCACAGAATTCAGTTTCACTGACTATAACACCAAAGAGAATATCCTAGCTGTCCTAGCAAACATCCGCTACATGAGTGGTGGCACAGCTACTGGTGATGCCATCTCCTTTACTGTTAGAAATGTATTTGGTCCCATAAGGGACAGCCCCAACAAAAACTTCCTGGTTATTGTCACAGATGGGCAGTCCTATGATGATGTCCGAGGCCCTGCTGCAGCTGCCCATGATGCAGGTAAGATGGTTGTCCTTTGTATTAGGATTAAGGAAGGGGTCCTGTGAATTCTAGGAGTCAGCACTTTTGTAGAAAGGATCCTTGCAATGTGAACTTATATATTCTACAAGCTTTGGAGTCCGAGTGAACTGAAATTCTTCCAAGCTCCACTGAAATCCCCATTGGGAGGTTTTGCTATTGTTTTTCCAAGACAGGGTTTCTTTGTGTAACAGCTGTCCCAGAACTCACTTTGAGGACTAGGTTGACTTCAAACTCAAAGATCCTCCTGCCTCTGCCTCCCAAAGGCATGTGCCACCCAACATAGCTCAAGAAGGGTTTTTGTTTTTTTTTAATTCACCAGATTGCTTTAAATACTAGCAATTTAAAAATAACAATATAATTTTTTCAAAAGGTTTGAGCATTTTTTCCTGTTGTTTATGTATATGCACCATCTGTGTACCTAGTGCCCATGAAGGTCGTGAGAGGGCATTGGATGCCCTGGAACTGGAGTTCTAGGTGTTTGTGAACTATGTGGGTGCTGGAAGCTGAACACAGGTCTGGTGCAAGAGCAACAAATATTCTTACCTGCTGAACCATCTCTCCCGCTCCAAGATCTACAATTTTTCATTGTAAAATGGATTTGTCACTATAACTTCAAAGACTTATTTTAGAACAAAAAAAAATTATTTCTAGCCCCCATTCTTCAGATAATGCAACCTTCCCATTTATCTGTCCTGTGCCACACTCACTTTAATGTGCTTATGGACCCCAAGATGATGTCTGAAAGTGACAATAGCAGGGAGTCCCTTCTCACAGCCAAACGTGTGCCTGTTGCAGGGGCTTCATAAACTAACTACTTAATTTTCTTTCTCTTCCTGATTTGTTCAGTGCAGTCTTGAATAGACTGACAATCTCAGTATTTTCAAGTTGTTAGTGTGCAGCTGCTGATGGCAAAGCTTTTTGTTTTGACCAATTATTTTTGACATAATCAAAATGACTGTGGTCTACCTAAAAACAGCATAGATATCACTTAAAAATTTATTAGGCAGTCCTTTGCAGCTATGTATTAATGTATGGAATATATAACTCTATGTAAGTTAAACCTATTTTTAACTTGTTTAAAATATTTTCACTCCAGGTATCACCATCTTCTCTGTGGGTGTGGCTTGGGCACCTCTGGATGACCTGAAGGATATGGCCTCTAAACCCAAAGAGTCACACGCTTTCTTTACCAGAGAGTTCACAGGATTAGAACCAATTGTCTCTGATGTCATTAGAGGCATATGCAGAGATTTCTTAGAATCCCAGCAATAACTGATACTCTGACAACTCAAGGAATATGTGCAAGGAGATCTAAAGTGCAAATTGTATTCTCAATGCCTATGTAACTTTGTAGCTTACCAGTGTCAAAAAATATGTCAACAGCTGTTTAAAGGAAATGAACATTCATTTGAAGCTCACAATTTAGACTGGCAGAGAGACTTGGTAATCAGGCCCTTAGAAACTCAGGAAAGAAGAGATGTCATGGATTAACATTGGGAGTTTAAATATGCATACAAGTGGATAGGTAAGCTACACAGCTCAATAAAAGAACCTGACGCTTACACACAAAATACTGTTCCCTCTTTAATCACTCTGCATTGACCATGCTAGGTAAACAGAATTAGCTTTTAACCACACATCAAGTATAAATATTTTGACCCATGTGGATGTTTTCTTAAAATCAGCCAAGAACAGACAGCTGTTATTATGTATACTAGCCACAACTATACATTATATGGAATCATGTATCAAGCTTCTTTTATAGTGTGTTTTCATAACTTAATGGCTGAAATACCACACTGAGTAAAGGTAGGATTGCCTGGTATTTTTCTATTTATATCCTTAATTTTATGTGTATAGACAGGCATGTACTCCAAGGACTAAGAAAATGTTCAAGCAGGTAACTGGGTTTTTTGTTTTTTGTTGTTTTTGTTAAAAAGATGTGTCAAGTATTGTAACTGGAAAAATACATGGCATAATAGCTTGTCTATCAGCAATAAAATTGCTAGTGACTAAGTGCCTATTTATTAACACTAGTGTTATTCTTTTTAAAAATTTATTTAATGAGCTGGGCAGTGGTGGCGCACGGCTTTAATCCCAGCACTTAGGAGGCAGAGGCAGGCGGATTTCTGAGTTCGAGGCCAGCCTGGTGTACAGAGTGAGTTCTAGGACAGCCAGGGTTATACAAAGAAACCCTGTCTCAAAAAAAAAAAAAAAATTATTTAATGTACATTGGTGTTTTGACTGCATGTATGTCTGCCTGACAGTGGCAGAAACTCTGGAACTAGAATTCCAGTTTTGAGCTGCCATGTGGTACTGGAAATTGAACCTAGGTCCTCTGGAAGAGCAGTCAGTGCTCTTAATCACGGAGACACCTCTCTGGCCCCTAAAGTTTTTATGACATAAAACCTTCACTTGTTAACTTACATGAAATGAGAACTCTAAATTAAGTCATGCAATAACATCTCTTTCAATTATATACTGAATGCCTAATGTAGGCATCACTGTAGTCACTACTAGGGAAACCACTATGGCCTGCTTTTGAGTACTGGCTTCAAAAGAAATATAACTAGTATCATATTAAGACTTACCACATTTGTGAAGATGATGTCAAGCAGAATCCACCTCATGTGGATTAGAGCTCACCACAGGGGTCTATCACCGTTATCTTCTCTAAATCCCTCTAAAGAGGGACAGGTTCTGTCCCTCTCCTTACCCAACTGTGGATCCGTTTACTACCAACTGACTTGGAAGAAATACTGGTTGTTGACTCATGCTTTACTTGAGTAAATGTCAAGCCCATGTAGGATCATGTGTGAGAAGAGACAGAACTTCAATATCTCAAAAACTACACAAAAATTTGATAAAAAAAAAATTTACTTGTCCCCTCTTACAAAAGGCTGCAAATGATTGTGAACCAGGAGAATCTTACCACAAAAAAATAGATTTAATTTAACCTGACTTGAAAAGTTCTCTCCTAGAAGTAAATGAACAAAGGATTAATAGTAAGGATGTACAATAAAAAACATTAACTGTGGACAGGCTAGCCTTGACCTCAACATTTTCCTGCCTCATTCTCTTCATACTGAGCTTACAGGCATATACCACACGACACACAGCTTTAAGAGTGAAGTTTTTAAAAGACATACTACAATCCAATAGCAGCAGGCACATCTGGATTTCAAATATGCTAGTTCATTTTGTAAAGTTTTGCTGCACTTTTTTGAGATAAAGTTCCACATATCCCAGGCCAACCTGGAACTGAGGATCCTGCTGACATTACAGGCATGAGAATGTGTCTAATGTTGGCTTTCAGATTCTAAAAAGCTTAAAATGAGGAAATCATGAGAGAAGGAAATCATGAGAGATGCAATGATTGAATATCAAGGAAAAAAAAAACCTAACATTAAAATACCATTATAACTTAAAACATTGAGCCAAGTTATTTTTCATAAATCACAAAATGGAAACAGATAAAACAAAGACATTACTTTATTTCAACCTTTTAGTCTTTTCCTATGTTTACCATCATTAAAAATATATACTATTTGTAAAGCCTATAGCACACTGTAAAAAACACAAATGTTTATGCACTGCAATAATGAGTGCATTACAGTTAAATGGCTATTCAATGACTTCAGAAGGCTTCCAGAATAGAAGTATCTTTGGGGGAATTTTCTTAAAAACGGTAGTTTTTTCACTTCTCAGCTCAAAAAACCGGAACCATTTAGTATCTATCTGGCATAAGTGGTACCTGTGCGCGCGTGCGTGCGTGCGTGCGTGCGTGCGTGTGTGTGTGTGTGTGTGTGTGTGTGTGTGTGTGTGTATGTCCCTGTGTGCATGCAGAGGCCAGAGCAGCCTGCTTCCTCCAGGGCTTTCCAGAGTGAGGGTGGAGAGGGTGTTCTCTCACTGAACCAGAAGCTCACAATTTAAGGCTAGGCTGGCTTGCCAGTGAGCTCTCAGGATCCTCTGCCTTTGCCTCAGCCCTGGGGTTACATGAACAGTCACACCTTGCTTTTTACATGGGTGCTAGAGACTTAAACTCAGGTGCTTATACTCACTACCCACTCACTAAACCATTGCCACAGAAACAGTAACTACTTTTTACAATTTTGAAGTCTTAGTTTTGGTTTGCTTTTTGAATCACAACTAAGTTATTTGAAATTTCTCAATGTATAACTTTTAAAGCAGGAATCCAAATATAAGTTTGCATGTTAGTTCTGTAATGTCTAATTCAATTTCACTTACAACTACTTTTAAGAAAGGGAATAGTAATATCTTGAAATATTTTCTTTCAAACAGCTAACTTTTAACTTTAGAAGAGTAACTTTCTACTTGTAAATGATGCAGTTTCCTCTTTACTAATATGTCTGTGGAGACAGGTATAGCTAAACAAGACAGCAGTAGTTACAGTTAAGTAAAACTCAGATTTTTAAATAGGACATCTAAGTAGATTATTGAGATTGCATCTCTGAAATTCGGAGGATGAGGATGACACTGAATGCCATATTTTAATAGCTTACATGCTACCTCTTGGTGGTGCAAAGTACTTAAAAGTAGTCTTCATAGTGTTTTCTGCTGTAACCTCACTAAATTATCACTAAGTACAATGTATAAAAAGAACAGCATAAAAATGAAGGACTCCACTAAGAAAGCACCTTCATTTCCTAGTTTAATTATGGAGAGTATTACACTTTATTATTCAACACGAAATGATGTGCCAACAGCAACATACAGGTACACAATTTAATATTTATTATATGCATTTTATATACATTATTTTTCAACAGCTGTATGTTTGCTCTGGGGTACAATCTTAAAAATTTGCTGATTCATAGTCTGTAAAACAAAAACCTTACAAAACTCATCAAAACTCGCAAACTGATCAGAAAAGGCTTTTGGAAGACTAGAAAAAATACTTTATTGTCTTAATCATGCATTACACAAAGAAAATCTTCAGTTATACCATAAAAGTAAGCACATCTAAAAAAATAAAACAAGGGAGACTAGTCCAAATCCAGCAGACTTCCGTATCCTGATTCAACTTTTTTAAATATCTTATTTGTAATAGTAATAAAATATTCTCCAATTTTTTAACTAGTTCATTTTGTTTTGGAATCATGGTAAATCAAGATAGTATCTTGGGGAGAAACACCTTGGTTTGTAACTTAACTATAAAATATTCTACTTTTAGTCTATTTTAGACTGTTCAAAGAGTTCCAAAATAGATATACAGGTTCCTTTAGCGCATTAATAAAAGGATATAAAGACCAACAAAAAGTAAAATAAATAATAGGCTATTAGCAAGATGGATAATCCTTGATAAATAAACTTGTAAATACAGTAAGATGTACAAAATATCACATAGTGATAGGATGTCAAGATTAGTTTTTAAAGAGTTCATGTGGAGTACGAAACTCCACAGTTTTGCTTTAATACACGTGATAGTCCTTGGTTCATGAAGACATGTAGACAAAGGTGACTCATTTATCATCTTTATGAAGGACTTAGCTGAGCTGTATTAGGCAAAAGGAGGAAAGAAAGTGTTATAGGTGACAGGTTATTGAGATCTCTGTGTTTTAGGGTTGTATAATGCAGAAAAACATCAATATGATCTTGAGCACTGTTGTGACAGGCTAAATATATAAAAAAGACTTATAAAAACTAGAATTTTATCCAAACATTTTGTGCAACTAATGCTAAAATATTTTAAGTTAAATTTTCTTTTCTTTCTTTTTTCTTTTTCTTTTTTTTTTTAAAGCAAAATAAGTTTAAAAGGGAATCTGTGGCATTCAACTGATAAACATAAGATCACTAAGAGATGAAAAAAAGCTACTCTTGGAGCGTGCTTCCCCACAAGAGCACCTCATTCCTAACCCTAAGGCAGCACACAGAGTCCAACAAAAGTCCTTTTCCCCTAAGATCAGACTCCACATTGGCTTAAACACCTTAAGAAACAAAAACAAAAACCGCTCAGTTCATATCCAGTACTGGGCAGATACTGGAGTCCTTTTTCTTTCTGTCCCACAAAATACAGTTAATTACAGTTAAACTAATAAACCTGACATTAGGATGTGACTCCCAACTTCTGCCTGCCCCCAGTAGCTTTCACCAGGCGATCACATGTAGTGTCATATCAATAACCTTCATAATGGCAGTGATGCAGACCCCTTTCTGACCAAGAAAATCTTTTTTTTCTATGATGCGAGTCTATGTTGGTTCACACAAATACTTTGGCAAGAGCATCAGCTCCTGCACTGGCGATATATGCCTTTGATGGATGGAAAGCAACATCATAAATTGACTCATCCAATTTCTTCCTATGAGCTGTTATTTCTTGTACACATGTCTTACTGTCCAAATTCCATAATCTAATGGAACAGTCATGGCCTGTAAAAGACAAATAAAGCTTGTTACTGTGGAACAATTCTTTTATAAAGTTTGTAGGTTGTACTGAAGTTCAAACTTACTTCCAGACATCAAATAGATTCCATTGGGATCTACTGCTAAACTTGTAACAGCATCCAAGTGAGCTACCATAGAATGGATCATTTTACCTAAAAAACATAGCAGAAGATTAGTGTTGAGAGACAGAAGCTAATATACTAGCAACATAAAACAATCACCATTACAGTATTTTTTTTTAAGTTTTGAAAAGTATTCACAACATACAAGTTAGTATTTAATTATTTGGGAGCACACAATTCACAGTGAGCAACCACTACTACTACCTAGACTGAGAAAGAAAACCTTGTTCAAGTATATAATCACTCCCCAATCCCTAGCAACAATGGTCCTCTCTTTCTAGAGATTGGCTAATTCTAGATGCTTTACACTAGATTCTGAACTAATTCTAGATGCTTTACACTAGATTCTGAATATGTGGCTTTTGTGTCTGGCTTCTTTCACATATTTTTCAAGATGTATCTATCATACTAATAGTCTGAAGAAAAATTTTACCATTAGTTATTTTTAAAAGATTTTGCTCCTAAATGAAGCATTCCTCTACAGATGGGGGAAGGGACGATGCTCACTGGAGTCAGTAGATAAACAAACAGTAAGATGTCTGAGAAAAGTAAAAACTTGGAAGATGCAGGAAATCGTGTCCCACCTTTTCTTTTTTCATTAAAATTTTAATTGATGTGAATGTATTATATGTGTGTCTACATATGTGCAGGAAGTCCTGGAAGTGCTGGCTATGTGAAGCTAGAGTTTCAGGACATTAGGAACTGCCTGGTGTGGATACTGAGATTGTTTCCGTAAGAACAGTATGTGCTTCTTAGCCACTGAGTCATTTCTCTAGCCCTTAAGTTTTCTAGAAGCAATAAACCACTGCTTGGGAAGGAGCCTCCTTCTAGAGATTTCTTACATCTGCAAACCTGCCTCCAAGTTGTGCAGAGAGCTCTACTCTCACTCACATTGGGGTGGGCCATTCCCTATTGCAGCTGTTTTAGCTTTTGGGTTGTTGTTATTTTTAAAATCTATTCTGTAAGTAGCTCTCAACCATCCATACTCCTGTTAGGAAACCTCAGTAAGACCTTTCCAGTTCACCAATTAGGACTAAGCTCCCACCCATCCAGACTCCTGTTAGGTAGGAACCCCAGTTAAGACCTTTTTGCTTTACCAAGTAGGACTTAGGCACAATCATTATTTTGGTCTGTCCTGGGTTCCTTTCCTAGGATGAATGTTGTGTGTGTGTGTCTGCAAGTTTAAATTTAAGGTAATTGTCAATAGGATAATACAGCAGCCTACAGACTGGGAAAAGATCTTCACTAACTCTACATCTAACAAAGGAATAATATCCAAACTATATAAAGAACTCATGAAGTTAAGACTTCAACAAACCTAACAACCCAATGGAAAATGGGGTACACAGAGCTAAAGAGAGAATTCCCAACAGAGGAATCTCAAATGGTTGAGAAGCACTTAAAAGGAAATACAAAGAAAATGATTCTGAGATTCCATCTTATACCCATCAGAATGGCTAAGATCTAAAACTCAAGCAATAACACATGATGGAGAAGATGTAGAGCAAGGGGAACACTCTCCCATTGTTGGTGGGAGTACAAACTTGTACAACCACTCTGACAATCAACCTGGCAGTTTCTCAGAAAATTTTGGAACTAGTTCTACCTGAAGACCCAGTTATATCATTCATGGGCATATACCCAAAAGATCCTCCACCATTTTCATAGCAGCTTTGATTGTAATAGCCAGAAACTGGAAATAACCTGAGTTGTTTCCAATGCCCCTCAACCAAAGAATTGATACAGATAATATGGTTCATGTATACAACATAAAAATACTATTCAGCTATTAAAAACAAGGGCCAGAAGGACAGGAGAATACATGGAAATATGCAGCTGATAGGGTAGGGGACATTTCTAGGATGTGCCAGAGATGTGGGGGGAGGGAGTTCCCAGGAATCTATGGGGGTTGATCTTAGCTGAGACTGCTACATTGGGGTGATGGAACCAGAAGTAGCTATCTCCTATAAACAGGCAGGACTCCCAGTGGAGGGCTAAGGACACCAACCCACCCAAATGTGTTCTCTCCACTATAGCTGCTTGGATTCTCTTGTTATTTAGGTTCCCAACAATCCTGTTTGCAGTGTCCCACATGAAGATGGATGGACTCTGACCCCAACTGGTTCTGATTGGTAAATAAAGTTGCCAGAGGGCAATGACTGGGCAGAGACAGAGGCAGGACTTTAAGGATTCCTGGGCAAGGTTCCGAGGAGGAGGAAGGACAGTTCTACCATGCCTGGACAAGTAAAACCAAGAGAACATAGCCATCATGTAGGTGCCAGGGAACGTAGCACGTCTAGGTCTAGGGCAGCCAAGACGGAAGTTTTAGTAAGTAATAACCTGGAATATCGGAGGGTGGATTAGACATGTGGAGGTTAGGAAGTGGCCCAGCCATTGAACTGTTTAAGACATATAAAAATATAAAGGCTGTGTGAATGTATCTTTCATTTCCATTTGGGAACCCAGGACATTGGGGTGGGCAGCAAGAAGCACTGTTTCCACCACAGGGATGGAACTGGGTAGCATTAATTGAATACAGCTACAGTGTACAAGAAATACAGGGACAGGGGATGGAGCAGAGACTGAGGGAATAGTCAACCAATAACTGGCCCAACTTGGGACCCATCCCATGGGCAAGCACTAATCCCTCACAGTATTAATGCATGCAGTACTATGCTTGCAGATAGGAGCCTAACATAATTGTCCTCTGAGAGGCTCCATCCAGCAGCTGGCTGAAACAGATGCAGAGACCCACAGCCAAACCTTGGATGGAGCTCAGGAACTCTTATGGAAAAGTTGGGGGGAAAGAGTAAGAACCCAGAAGGGGACAGGAACAGCATAGGAAGTCCAACAGAATTGACTAACCTGAGACCTTGGGAGACTGAACCACCAACCAAAGAGCATATACACGGGCAGGATCTAGGTACCCTGCACAAATGTAGCAGATGTGCAGCTCAGTCTTCATGTGGGTTCCCAACAACTAGAGTAGGGGCTGTCCCTAAAGCTGTTGCCTGTCTGTGAAACCCATTCTCCTAACTGGGCTGTCTTGTGTGGCCTTAGTGGGAGGGGATGCGCCTAACCCTACAGAGACTTGATGTGCCAGAGTGGGTGGATACCCAAGGGGGGCCTCCACTCTCTCAGAGAAGAAGGGAAAGGGGAAAGAGGAAGAGGGAGAGGGACTGTGAGGAGCAGGGTCAATGATCAGTACGTAAAGTTCAAAAATAAACGGAAAACAAGATTAATTTTATGTGTATGTTTTGACTATATATGTATGTACACCAAGTAAATACCTGATGTCTGTAAATGTCAGAAGAGGGAGCCCCTACAACTTGATTTACACATGGTTGTGAGTTTCGTGGGTGTTGGGAATCAAACCTGGATCCTTTCCAAGAGGCTCAAGGACACTTCTGTGGCAATTCACCAAGTTGAAATTTAAAACAAGCTATGAATATCAAGTTATACAGTACAAAGCCTTTGGGGAAAAGAGTATCCTGCACTGGCAACACATAATTTGATGAAGGAAAAGTAACATCATAAATTGATTCATTCTGTGGTCATCAAGACCTAGATAGGTACTTGCCACGAAGCATAATAACTTGAGATTGAGCTCAGGAAGGAAAACCGACTGTTGCCCTACATGCATGTACCCACATACACAAATGTATATCTTAAAAATTGGGTGGTGCATAACACTGCATGCCTTTAATCACAGCACTTGGGAGGCAGAGACAGATAGAGGCTGTCTTGAGGCTGGCATGGTCAACAGAATGAGTTCTAGGACAGCCAAAGCTACATACAAAGAAACCCTGTCTTGAAAAACAAAAAAAGTAAGTAAATTTTCTGTTATTCAGGTATCAGTAACTTCTAAAATTAAAATTAATCTCTTAATTTTAATGATAAATAAACAGAAGTCAATAGAGGCACACACATTGATAGTGTGTACATGGGTATGAGCACACACACAGAAGCCAAAGCAAGATGTCACATATCTTCCTATGCATCACTCTCTTGACTTATTGCCTTGACAGGGTCTCTCATTTAGCCATATGCTTATCCTCTGGGCTAAGTTGACTAATCAACAAGCTCTCAGAATCTGTTTATCTCTGTGCCCTAATACTAGGATTACAAGCACATGTAGTCATGCTAAGTTTTTTTATATGGATGCTGGAAATTTGAACTCAGATCCTCAAGATTGCAGAGTAAAAGCTATTACACACAGAGCCATCTCCCCCAGACTACTGCCCAATATCTTAATTTAATTAAGTTTTTCCATATTATGGACAAAGTCACTTCAAAATGTGAGTAATCCACCAGACAGATTATGAATAGAGGGATGCAACACTGGATCAAGTGAGATGCTGGTCTTCTAATGGTGATCATAACATTTCAGACCACTTCCAGTAATTAGGACAACACTTTAACTAATACATACTTGCAGTTTCTCTCATTTAACTAACTTTTTTGTGGTTCAATTCTTTTAGTAACACCCTCTTCCATTAAGATGAACAGATTCCTGGCTAAAATGTAGTTTAGCACATTGACTATAATGTGCTAAGCACGAAATTCATTTTCCAGTATCTGCCCCATCCCAAACAAAATAAAAGATGAAATTTTGGGGGCTGGAGAAATGGTTCAGTGGTTAAGAGCACTAACTGCTCTTCCTGACATCCTGAGTTCAATTCCCAGCAATCACATGGTGGCTCACAACCACCTGTAATGGGATCTGATGGCCTCTCCTGGTGTGTCTGAAGACAGCTACAGTGTACTCACATACATAAAATAAATAAATCTTTAAAAAAAAAAAAGAGAAAAAATAAAAAATGAAAAAAATATGGCAGATAAATGTTGCCACACAACCAAGTCCCCAATCAATTTAGGCCCTTTCCTCCTCTAGTTTCTCCTCAGTTCTCACTCATACAATATCCTTTCCTAGAACCACACAGGCACAATATAGGGAACTCAAAATACTGTCTTTACCAAAATTTTATTATTTTTGCAGTACTGATGGCTGGGCTTCGGGCCTACACATGCTGGTCTAGTTCTCTGACCCACTAAGCTATCCTTCCAACACTTTTTTCTTTTATTACTTTGAGTTAAGGTATCATTAGCTTGACACAAGCTAGAATCATCAGAGAGAGGGCCTCAGTTGAAGAAATGTCTCCATGAGATCCAGCTATAGGGCATTTTCTCCATTGGTGATAAATGGGAGAGAGCCCAGCCCATTGTGGGTGGTACCTGGGCTGCTGGTCCTGGGTTCTATAAGAAGGCAGGATGAGCAAGCCAGGGGAAGCAAGCCAGTAAGCAGCACCCTCCACAGCCTCTGCATCAGGTCCTGCCTTTAGGTTCCTGTTCTGCTTGAGTTACTGTACTGACATCCTCCAATGATGATGGATTGTGGTCTGGAAATGTAAGCCAAATAAACCCTTTCCTCCCCAACTTCCTTTTGGGTCATGGTGTTTTGTCACAGTATGTAAACCCTAAATAAGATGCCAGGTAATTAATTATCAGCATCCAAAGTAAATTAAAAATTAAGTAATTTTTTTTTGGAGACACTTTTACTACATGGCCTCAGGCTGATAAGGTTCCCCCCCTTTGGTTTTTCGAGGCATAATTTCTCAGGGTAGCCCAGGCTGTCCTGGAAATCTCTCTGTAGACCAGGCTGGTCTTGAACTCATAGAGATCTGCCTGTTTCTAAAGGTGTGTGCCACCACAGCCCAGCTTACTAAAAATTATAAATAAAAAAAACAACAAAACGCCCCACAGATCTGAAAGATGTCTGTGGAAAAAAAAAGTAGAAACCGAGGAGCTGGAGAAAGATAGCTCTGCATTTAAAAGCATATAACTGAAGTTCAATTCCCAGCACCTACATTAGGTGTCTCAAAACCACCTTCAACACCAGCTCCAGGGAATCTGACATCCTCTTCTGGCATCCACATGTACAAATACATACACACACACATACACTTACAAATAAAATAACATAAAACCTAAAAAATAAAACAGCCAAAATCAAAATACCCAGAACCTACTTTTTCTTAAAGTAAAGCTTAACACTGTATGTAGCAGGACTTCTTTTATGCATACATATATTGCTCTCAGACAACAATAAGCTCCCAGGAAAGTAACATCTTACCATGAAGATATCAAGTATAGTATAAAATTCTAAATACATTTTTACAATTAAAATTATTTATTCAAATATGGGGGAGGGTGTGACAAGGTCTTACTTTATATTCCGGAATGACCTGGAACCCTTGATCTTTCTGCCTCAGCCTCCTATGTGCAGGGATTAGAAGGCTGCACCACAATGCTTGCTCATTATTTATTGAACCTATTATAGTATTTTTCAGATTTTTCTTTTTTCTTTTTTTGTATTTAGAGACAGGGTTTCTCGGCGTCAGGCTGTGCTAGTTATGATCTGTAGACCAGGCTGGCCTCAAGTTCACAGAGCTCCACCTGCCTCTGCCTCCTAAGTGTTAGGAGGCAGACTCCACCTCATCTGACCACGTTTCAGATTTTTAAAGATTCTACCACAAATTTATTATACATTTTATAAAATGTTATTCTAGTTAATGAGAAACACCAGTTATGGGAATAGGCTATGTGACAATATTTAAATGAATAACCAATTATTTCTGAAAACACAGTATGTGAAAATAATTTAACTGTTTAATGTAGCAATGTAACTAGATGTGTTATGTGGTTATGGAAGATTAATTTTTAAGAACTGTTTTATGTGTGGAGCCTATTGTACAAACAAGGTTTTAGACTTGTAAACAGAATAAACTGTTAGAATTTAGAAAGCTTTTTGTTATTTGGTTGGTTTTAAGACTGGGTCTCATGTATCTCACACTGGCTTTGAATTGGCTATATACTCAAGAATTATTTTAAACTTTAATAAAAATTTTTGAAATGTACATGCATAATTCCTAGTGTTTGTACACCATGTGCATTCAAAAGACCACAGAAGTCAACTCAAGTTATAGACAGCTATGAGCCACCATGTAGATGGTGGGAATAGAACTCAGGTCCTCTGCAAGAGCACTAAGTACTCTTAAACACTGAGCTCTCTCTCCAGCCTCTGATCTTCAATTTTGATCCTCCTACCTCCACCTCCAGAGTGATGGAATGGCAGGGATGAACCATTATGTTCAGTTTATGTCGGGCTGAGGACTGAATCCAGGGGTTTGTGTGCATTAAACTGACACATACCCACTAAGCTACATCCTCAAACCTGCACTTTATTTTTTTAGGGTGTAAAATTTTATCAACTCACTGATTTCTTCTCTCCCCTTGCCCCTGAAAATAGCTCTAGGGACACGGTTTGCTCGCCTCCTGGGTATTTTGAATTAGGTCCACATAGGCTCATGTATTTGAATGCTTAGTTACCAGGCCCAATCAATCAATCTCCCTCCCTCCCTCCCTCTTAGTCGCTTTGGTCATGGTGTACAGTAACAGTACTAACATATCCCCCTAAAGAATAAAAGTTTCTCTTAAGAAAGGTTTCTCAAAGTAGGAAAGTAGGCCACTTTGTCAGACTTCCTGAAAAATGGTATTTTTTTTTAAAAAGACTTCCCAGGGGGTGGGGGTGGGGAGCTGCAATGCCTGCAAAGGAGAGCAGGTGTCAGAAGTATTGGATCCTCTGAAGCAGGAGTTACATGTTACATGCAGTTGTGAATGGACCTATATATAGGCAATGGGAATTGAACTTGGGATTCTTCGTAAGGGCAGTACCAGCTTGTACCATTGAATCTTTTCTTCAACACCCAAAAGACAGTATTTTATGTAATATTTTACATGGTAACAGGAAAAACAGTCCTTAAAAATACATTGGACCAGTGCAATGGTTCAGCAGGTAAGGAATTTGATACACAAGCCTGATGGCCTGAATTTGATGCATACATCCTATATAAATGAAGGCCAGAACACACTCCACAAAGTCCTTCTATGACTTCCATAGTGACACCCATACTTCCAATTACATAAATCATATACACAATAAATTTTTAGAAGTTAAAAACTGAAACACCAATGCACATGAAATAGAAGTTAAAAACTATATATATATATATATATGTATATATATGTATATATATGTATATATACATATATATATATGTATATATACATAATTCAACTATAAGCTATTCAATAAACATACCTACTACACCAGCATTTGATCCACTGAGTAAATTTTACATTTAAGAGTGCTATATTAAGTAAAGTAAAACTGAGCTATAAAAAAAGTTTTTTCAGTAAAGCTATAGTAGCTTAGCAGGGGAATGCGGGTCTGTGGTGGGTTAATTAAGCACTTCATGAATCCCCAGCACCTCAAAAAAAGTTTAACTTGATTATTTCATAAACCAAAAGACAACATGCTTTATATAAAAGAACAGTACTTTCAATAATCTCAAATCAACAGTCTTACCCGTTTTATTGTCAAAAAACTTGATATGCCTGTCTTCATGAGCAGTTATTGTAACAGGAAGTGTAGGATGACTTACTACTCTGTTAATGTGATTACTAGATTGTAAACCTGAAAAATAAAGGAACACAGTACTTTAAAATACCTGGGTTAAAGCTGTATTAAAACAGCTTAGCAATATAGCCTATGTCAGGACCTGGCCTGGATCTTTAGCACAAAGCTGATCTACAATTCAAACCTTCAAGTATAACAGTCTTTTAATCACTCTGAATTCCTGTTAAGAATCCTCAGATACTAAATTTAAGCACCCATTTATCTTATCTACACCGGGAAAAGGAGGACAGGGTTGAAAGGACACAGGGAAGGACAGTAACCATAACTTGGGCTGAGTTTATAATTGTAGTACTTGGTAGGCTGAGACAAGAAGGAGTTCAAGAACAAAACAACACCTCCGCCTCAAATATAATCTGAGATCTGACCAGAGAAACATGTAAACATTTCACATAACTATGTAACAATCCATATTTTAAAAAGCAGTAAATTTAATCCAGTCAACTGGTGGCATAATCTCTAAAGAAAAATGTGCCAATGGCCATAAAATGCAGTGACTATGAGCACATGCCCACAAGGGAATATATGCTAGGTACAGGCTACTGTTGAGCTGCAGGAGGTGGCAACACTAACAGCTGTGTGGGAATCACAGGATGGATCAAATGAGAATGACAAGATGAGGATTCTGTGAGAACCAAGATAAATCTGAGTTTGAACCACAAGTCTTTTACATTAAAAACAACAACAACAAAAACTTGTTTCCTAAAGTCTATTAAAAAAAAAAAATACCAAACAGTGAACACTCCTGAAGCCAGGAAGACCAGAACAGTGAGGCTGATAGGTTAGAAACCAGACTGTTGCCACTCCTATTAACACCAACCACAGTTTTTAGGAAAGTGTTCGAACTCAGACCTGAGTTACAAAGTGAGCCAGATGAGCTTACATTGTTTTGTCATCCTGGGAAAGCAACAAAGCTATCAGAACCATGTCAGAGACTTAGGAGCCAACCTGAATAATAAGCTCCCACTGGCTAACTGATATCATCTGAACAGTGTACTAAAGGGAACACCTTCAATTAACTGGAAAACAAATACATTTCTATATATGAGATATTTTAATACTAAAAATATTTTGAGAACTGACAAGAAAATTTCTGGGTATTTTAGTTAAGAAACCAGGAACAAGAAAAGCCAATTTTCCACAGTAAATGAAATGAACCCAGACAGAAAAATCACAAAAAGAAAAACAACAGATTTTATATATGTGTGTGTGTGTGTGTGTGTGTGTGTGTGTGTGTGTATATATGTACATATATATGTGTGTGTGTGATATATAGTTGCATATCTCTCACACACACATTATACACACACACACATATATACACACATATATGAGGAACCCTGTAAAAGTACCACCACAGGAATGCAATCAGCAAAACCTCCATTGGGAAGCTCAATAAACCCCCAAACTTCTTCAACTTAAAAGGCAACTTATAGGTAAACACTTATAATTAACCAAAACACCCAGACTTCTATGGATTCTTTAAAGAAACCATAACATACATCACGTGCAACATTTGGAATGTTGTTTATAGAAAACTTCTAAAAATAGGTAATGACTCTACCTGGTTCCCATCATTTTTTCTACTTGAACAGGGTTTCTCTCTATATAGGTCTAGCTGTCCTAGATCTTATTTTATATATATATAATGGATATATCTGGTTGACCTCAAACTCATAGAGATCTGCCAGCCTCTGAGACCCAAGTGGTGGGACTAAAGGTTATGTGTCACCACACTTGGCTCACATATATTTCCAGATCAAAATATTTCCATTGCTTTCAGTTTCAAGTTACATTTTTGTTTCTAAATACCTACTCTATTTGAGGAAACAGTAGAAATGATGTACAGTGAGTATAACAAATTATATTCTAACCTAAATTCATAGTCAGCATGAAAATTTGCTAAAACACCATCTTCCTTCATGTAATAATCTTTTAAAAGAAATTTCAAAGAAATTCAAGAAAACTTACCAGAATCTACCTGTGAGGAAAGCATCACTAAAGACTGTGATGTTTCTAAATCATAAATTACAGCACTGCCAGTGTTGAAAGAGGTAACCATATGAGCTGGGTCACAGCCTACAAAGTCAACTGATGTAGGTATTCCATGTTCTGTAAGGAGCCCAAAATAGATTCATATATATTTATCTGTGTAATTCTCTCTCTCACTCACTCACTCACTCACTCACTCACTCACTCACTCAACTCACTCTAATAATAATGAAAAAGAAAGCAATGTGTTAGGGTACGGTGGTAAGAAACCCGTCTCAGTTACTTAAAAAGTATGGAGTTATACATGTTCTGTGATGCAAGGTAAAGAAAAGAAAGTGGTTCATTTGAACTATCTGCCAATTTTCTTAAGGAAAACAAAATGAAAACCAAACAAACAAATAAACAAAAAACAGACAAACAAAAACACCCCTAAAACATCGCTACTTCCTAACCTGGCATTCCCCTATATCATTCTCTGGGGAGACTCTTGTCATATATGTAAGCCTTATCAAGGAGTTAATACAAGCCAAAAGTCAAATTCTGTATCTATAAAAATTAAGCCTGGGACTGCACATGGTAGTAGATGACTTTAATCCCAGCACTAGGGAGGCAGAGACAGAAGTGTCTCAGGGAGTTTCTGTACAACTCAATCTATAAAGTTCTAGGTCAGCCAGGCAACACAGTAAGACACAGATAGACAGGCAGGCAGGCAGACATGTTGGGGTTTTTCAAGCAGGTATATTTGAGAGTATGATCCGATTAGTTCTTAAGAGTAGCTGACCCTGTAAGTAGTATCATTTGTCTACCTCAGTGTTTGATGCAAATATGTTTATGTTAATAATAGAACATGCTCTGAAAAATGCTAAAAAGCACTGAGCTATGCTGTACACATCTGCAAGGCACTTCCAGTAAAACAGGACTAAGTTAAAAGATCACGGTGAGTTTTATAAATTTTTATAAATATTTTAAAATTAGTACTATAAAATTTTATAAATATTTAAAATTTTAAAATATTTCTCTCTGAATCAATAAAGAAATAATTACATTGTCCTTTTCATTTTCCAGTTTTTAAAAGAAATCTTGGGACAGCAAGATGGCTCAACAGGTATAGGAGGCCTTTTCAATCAAGTCTGACAATCTGAGTTCCACCCCCATGATCCACATGGTGGAGAAACAGGTTCCTGACAGCTGTTCGCTAATCTTCCTCCACCTGTATGCCAAGGCATTCCTATATGGGTACGTGTACATATATAGACACACATACACAATATATGTATTTTTAAAAATACATATAAATTATGTATATTAACTAAAGGCTCTTTGGGCATAGCAGTTAAGAATGCTTGCTTGTGGGGCTGGCAAGATGGCTCAGCAGGTTAGAGCACTGACTGCTTTTCCAAAAAGGTCCTGAATTCGGATCTCAGCAACCACCCATACTAAGACTGGACGCCCTCATCTGGTGTGTCTGAAGACAGCTTCAGTAAATTACGCCAGAGCAAGCAGAGCTGGAGCGAGCGGGGCCGGCAGAGGTCCTGAGATCAACAGCAGCCACACACATGATGGCTCACAGCCATCTGTACAGCTACAGTGTACTCATACACATAAAAGAAAATAAATCTTTAAAAAAAAAAAAAACTTGATGGTTCCCAGCACTTGTCAGGTAGCTCACAACTGCCTGTATGTAACTCTAGCTCCAGGGGAACCTATAGTATTGTCTAGCCTTCCTGGGCACCTGCAATCATGTAACATACACAAGACACATAAATAAGTGACAAATCTTAAACAAAAACAAAATACACTGCTCTTGATAGAGGCAAATTTTACTTACCCTTGTCTCCATTGTAAGTGCAAATACATGGTAATTTTTCTTGTGGATTCCATAACCTAATAGTGCCATCTGCTGAACAAGAGAGTAATTGATTTTTTATGCCACTATAGGCAAGACCCCAGACTGCATCTGCATGAGCAACTAAAGTGCCAGCTAGAACATTTGACTCTGTGAAGAAACAAACAAACAAAAAAACATTAATTGGAAGAAGTCTGACAAATAATATATAACTTACTATATAAGTAAATATAAAAATACACATAAAGCCAGGTATAGTAGCATGACTTTTATCCCAGCACGTGGGAAGCAGATCTCTGTGTTCCATAGGCCAGCCTGGTCTACACGGAGAGCCCAAGGCCAATCAGGGTTACATAGTAAGACACTGTCTCAAAACAAAAGAAAACATAAAAACCCTAAGAAGACAAACCAAAACACAGACAGCGAATATTTCTAATATTGAATTATGAGTGACTGTTATCATTTATTCCAACAATATTATTGCATTTTTTATTAATTGTGTGCAAAATAAACCAGACATATAGACATAATTTACATAACTATACTACTCACCTAAAGGGCACAATGGTAAGGAACTACAATCCTCACTGTGCTAAATTTCACGATACTTTAATTTTTATTTAGTTAAATTAATTAATTTATTGACTTGTTTATTTATCTTGGTTTTAAAAACATGGTTTCTCTGTGTAGTACTGGCCATCCCGGAACTCACTCTGTAGACCAGACTGTCCTTGAACTAAAGAGATCCGCCTGCCTCTGCTTCCTGTGTTGGGATCAAAGGTGCGCCAGCATGTCTAGTAACTTTCAGGATACTTTATTATTACCTGTTAGCCACTCTCCTTCCAACTCTTCTTTACTTTTCAAAGTCTTAGGTGACCACAAATCCAGTGGATTAGTGCAAACATGCCTATTTTCCAAACACGTATGAACAGAATCATACAGAATGGGATTTGTGCCTAGTTCAGGGTCATCCATTTTGTGGCACCCATCAGTACTTCATTTCTTTTTATTGCCAAGTAACATTCTACTATTTGGTGTTTTAACATCTTATTTGACCATTCATCAGTAACTGATGGGAGATCTGAGGGCTAATTATGAGTATTCTATTAGGTCATCCTCTCTTTCCAGTTCTCTTCATTTTTATTACCATCATCATAACTCCCAACTTTCCTTTATTTTGAATGACTATATTTACACTATACCAGGAAAACACTTTCAAAAAAAGAAACTCCAAACCTCTTCCATCCCATACCCAATTTCAATCAATGTCAAAAACCATCTTCTCACACCCATGAGGAAAAATGAGACAGCTAAGTGGTAAAAACTCTTGGCACAGGAACTTAGGGGAAAACTTCCAGAAGCTGTCTCTGATTTCCTAGGTGCCCCACAAGGCACACATGGATCACAGATATACATACAGAGGCACAAACACACAAATAAAATTAAGCCCTATTTGTTTCCAGAGACAAGTGAAGAGCTATCCTTCCTATTAAGGTTGGAACCTACCAGGTGCATTCTAGAACTCAGTCAAACTCATTTTCTTGCTTTCTCACTTTTTACTAGACAAATCTTTACCTTAGAATCATTAATACAACAAATTAAAATTAAAAAATATAAAGTGATATATGTACCAGACAGACTCAACCTAAACAATAGAAACATTATCCTTCCCACCACCTTCTATAAAACTATTGAAAAGTAAATTATCTTTCATCTCCTATGCATTCTTCAAATCATGCTAATGAAGTTTCTGAAACTATTATTACACCAAAACAATTTATGCCAAAATCAGCAGTGACCACAATTCTACCAAATACAGTAAGTACTTTTCTTTGAGAATACAAAACATTTATTCTTTCTGGTTTCAATACTGCTTTTATTCATAAAAGCTGGCTTAAAATGTTAACACGGGTTCTTCAGTAGCCAGTCCTCTCCATCTGACTTCCAGGAATCTGTCCAGTGAGCTATATAGAGCACATATAGTCCACTTCCTTTTCAGAATGATTCTCTTCTTTGGGTATGTACCCATCACTCCATTCTACCCAATTTCCTACAATCTTCAGCCAATGTTAGGTCTAGTAAAGACTTCAGTCTCAGGTTATCATCTCTTGATTCATACTCATTCCTTTATATGCATCCATAGACTAGTATTCTCATTCATATTCATTCTTTCTCATAGTCTATCACTATTACAATGAGCACTACTCTCTACACAGTAAGTCTAATGTCAGAACTCTAGATTGCTGGTAAAATTTATAATTAGAAAATGGTGATGACTGTACAATTGTGAGCACACAATAAACTACTAAATTCAATACCTTAAAATAATCAGTGATGGCACACGGCTTTGATTCCAGCATTTGGGAAGAAGAGGCAGGTGTCAGGGGTCACTGTTAGTTTGAGATCAGCCTGGTCTACAGAGTGAGCTCCAGAACAGCTAGAGCTACACAGAGAAACCCTGTCTCAAAAATAAATGCACACATATTTTATGGTGTCAATTATATCAATAAAACCACTCCTTTTTAAACACAAACCAAGAGTCTCACCTATTATTTCATCAATTCAGTACTATTTATTAATAAAATAATATATATTATACTACTCCCCCCAATATGTATTAAGCCCATTCCTTTAAAAAATTGTTTTATCCATACAAGTGTTTTGCCTACATATATGTATGCATACTACACGTGGGCCTTGTGCCTGTGGAGGTCATAAGTGGTGTCAGGTCACCTAGAACACAGGTTATGAATAGTTGTGATCCATTAAGAGGGTGCTGAACACTGAACCTAGGTCTTCTGCAGGAACAAGTGCTTTGAATTTCTCAGCCATCTCTGCAACACTTACCCTACTTTTTACCTGCTCTACCGTTATTAATCTTGGTAATGTCACCTCTCGTTTCCTAGGTAACTATTTTATTCCTGTTACTGCAGCTGCTATCAATCCCTTTCTGCCTCTGTGGGCCCAGAACTTTTTATAACTTGATTCCTTTACCCTTTAGCTTATAGCTTAAAAAAATCGTTATTAAATACACACCTTCCTGAGTTCTCATGTAAAAAAGGTCATGCTTATTCTTGTAGAGAGTACTATACTTTATTATTACTTAGCAAAAAAGAAAAAATAGTTAAGCATAAACCCTCCCTTAAGACCTAGCTTATTTCACATTCATCTTACTTCTCTGAACAAAGTATTCACTATTACTCCTTACATTATGGCACTGTGAACACCAAGTACGAGAACCAAAACAATAAGAACTCATAAATTTTTTGTTGTTTTAACAATTAGGAACAATGCCCAGAGTGTAGTCGAACATGTAGTTTTTTTTTTAAGTTTTAATCAAGGACAAATATCTCAAAGTGCCATTTATAAAAGTCAAAGTTTTGTTTTGCTTTTCATTTTGAAATTAAAGAATCTTTTTGCCCTCCATGAAGTAATAAATTAGCCTCTGGCTATCCCTATTATTTCTGTTGTCTTTTATTTAATATCTAAGCATTAATCATACCGTTTCTTGAGTTTAAAAATGGTTTACTTCAATTATTTTTTTCCTCTTTTTTTTTTTTTTTTTTTTTTTTTTTTTTTTTTTTTTTTTTTTTTTTTTTTTTTTTTGGTTTTTTGAGACAGGGTTTCTCTGTGTAGCCCTGGCTGTCCTGGAACTCACTCTGTAGACTAGGCTGGTCTCAAACTCAGAAATCTGCCTGTCCCTGCAGATTTAATCCCAAGCACTGGGATTAAAGGCATGAGCTACCACTGCCCGGCCCTCTTCTTTTTATTAAGTGAGATTAACATTTAAGAAATATGTTTTAGACACAAGAAAAAGTAACAATTCATACACTAAAATACTCCCGGCATGACATTTCTCTTTTAAATAATGAACTTTCTAGCAAGTAGAAGAACTAAATGACAAATTAATATATGTTTGAGCAACTTTGTAATAACATTTGAATTACAGAATTTTGTCAGTTCTATTAACTAAAAGATCCATTGTACCCATTTACTTACCATATGTATCATAGGGATCCACATTAGGACTAGGCATATTCCACCACTGAATGGTTGCATCAATACCACCACTGAAACACTGTTCTCCATTAGAACTAATAGCTAATGATAGGACAGGGCCACTATTGTAGAAAAAGAGGAAAGTTAGTTACAAATTCTAAGAAGAAACTCAAGCCCCCCTTTCCCCTCAATCCATTCCCTAACGCAGTATCTAAAAGCAATTTTAGGTAAAAAATGTAAAATTGAAAAGTACTATTAGATTATATTCAAATACAATTAATCAAATGAGGCATTATTCAACTAATGTATCTTCTCTAACATCAAATGTTGAGAAAACTAGGTTTGAAGACAGACTGCTAAATATAAACAACTGTTGCTCATTAAATACTAATTCAAGAAAACTTACACATGGGCCCTAAATGTGTAGATAGGTTCTACATCTAAAGAGGCACTCCTAAAAGAGAAAGAAAGGGATGGGGAAAAAAGAATATATTAAATCACCATAAATCATTAGTTGCTATTACTAAAGATAAATAGTAAAGAGTGTTCATATGAACAAAACTAGAAGAAAAAAGTTAATATTAAAATACTTGCTTTTTGGCAGGAACTGTCTTTTGCAAGTTCCAAAGTTTCAGGGTGTGGTCCTCAGAGGCAGTAACAAGCACAGGTTCTACAGGATGAAAAGCTAATGCTCTCACTCCATCAAAATGACTACGTAGTGTATATTTGGGGTTCCAAGTCTTTCGAAAGGCATCTTTATTGGCAGGCAACTAAAACAAAAAAGTGCACTATTTACAGGTAAAAGTATTAAGCTCAAAGGCATGTGGACTTTTTCTGTTTTCTTTGTGGTGTGTTTAAAACACATATTTAGAACTGTTTCACTAAAATATCCAGGGGCTTTTAATTGTACCTTAAAAACTTCAGAGCAAGTCTGTTTCTTTATGTAAGAATCCAGAAAAATAATTTTGTTAGACTTTCAAATACCTAGATCAACTGAAAAGCTCCTTAATGTTTTCATCTAATTATCAAGCTAAATCCAAAGCTCCTATCAAATGTTCGATGAGAACAGAAAATTGCCACTGCCATAATAATTTACACGAAAGCAAAACAGGAATATAAAAATTACCAAATACTCAAAGGTACAGAAAACACAATAGTTTCCATTTAAGAAATTGATCAGCATGTAAAAAGTTTCAAGGCAGAAAGTTAAGGGACTTTTGAAACAATAAACTAAAAATAAAAACAAACCCTCTAAGAGTATTTTCCTACTTTTTTAAGATGGAATCTTCGGTTACCCATGATAACCTTGAACTCACTATGTAGTTATCCTGAAATTACAGTCTTCCTGAGTCCGTCTCCCAAATGCTAAAACTACAGGCATTGGCTACTCTGCCCAGTTTATGTAGTGCTGGGGATCAAACCCAGGGATATGGGCATCCTAGGTAAGCACTATTCCTAATTCTTGATATTAATAAAGGTTAGTCTTTTTAACTTCATTTCTACATCAGTAAAGATAAGCTGTAAAACCAGTTCTAAAGCAGTTAGAAGTTTACTACAATTTAGCTGAAAATATGCTCTAAAAATAAAGCCAACCAAGGTATATATCTTTAAAAAAGCATCCTAACTTAAGGATAAGGGTTTTTTTAATGTTTAAAAAACAAATTTGCTGAAAAACTAAAGTGAATGTAAAAAAAATCCAAACACATATTGTTAGCTTTCAACTGAGTGTTTATGCTTAGAAAATATTTAATCAACACTAGTCTACTATTAACCTAGTTCTTCCCATCTCCTTTTTCTAGTCTTCAAGTGAAGTTAAACATTCAGGAAATGATAAAAGCTAACTTTGTGGTGACTGACAAGATAAAAAGCTCAAAACCAAAACATGGCTTTTAAGACTTATCCTGATAGCAAAACCCTGATTTCTACAGCCATTTATTTTGTCAATACCAAAATATGGCTTCAATTGAGTTAATAAGAGTTAACGAGTCAAGATGTGCTTTATCAACCAATATTTGGAAGTAATAACTTCTACCTAATCCACCAAAATTCCTAAGATTTAAAAACCACAAAAAAAAATACAGCAAAACTACATGTTATTGCAAATCAACACATCGGCACACTTATCTTTCCCATGCACCTTCACATTAATTCTCTTTTACAAATGATTCCAAAGAATAAGGAGCCTTCTATTAAATCATTTAAAAAATTAAAAATAAAACTGCACTTACATCATAACTATAGTCTGCATCATTTGTTACCGTCAAGTCTGCAAGGTCTCCAAGGCCCAGTACACTTAACAAAACATCATCAGAACCCATAATAAATGACTTGCCTCCTCCAGATGGAAACGTTATTGGTTCAGCTATAAAGAACAAAACCGCTTCTTAAATGCTGAAAAATCATACAATACAATACAATATTGTGGGGAATTTAAGCACGAAACAGTTACAAAATTCAATAATATTATGAATTCTACTTCCCACTTCCACACACAAGAAAACCCTATTACTGAGTAGAAATAAACAAATGTATTCAAACTACAATGTAGTAGTTATTGTCCACAAATTGAATATAAACTGTACATATTATCCCAGAGTGGAGGCCAAACACAAAAATTTTGTCTATTTAGATCCCTTACAACTTCAGTAAACTGTAATTGGACAGTTTTGATTAAATAATCAGATTTCAGCCACTTTGGGGGAAACAAATCTCTACCAACCTCAAATTAGCAAATGGGGTATTTTTTAAGTCCTTTAAGTTTCTGACGAAGTGAAAGAACATTCAGATATGACAGTTTCCAGACACTCTGAAACACCACCTACCAGTGCCAGTTACATTACAGTCTAGGAAACGATGACTCGACTAATAGTAAGTGTACTAAAGGGAACACCTTCCAACTTTAAAACTCTCACTATGACTTCATTTTAATGCCCTCTTTTATTTATTATGATGTTGCTAATACAAAAAACAACTAACTCATATTAAGTGTAAAACTTTTAAGTTTTGGGTCAGAATGAAAGGAAAGCTTCACTTGACTAAGCCGCCTCATCTCTGTCCTTTGCATGACTATACTTTCTGTATTGATACCTCAGTTTGAATTCAACTGCCATCACTGGAAAAACTAACTGTAACAGGATAGTTCAAAGTGCAAGCAACAATTCTCAATATAATTTTAAGTATGTGCTTTGAAAATAGAAACATTAAGATGGCAAGAAAGAAATAATTACAAAATGAGTCAACCTAAATATTTAAAATTCATGAACTTTAAAAAATATTATTCAAAAATTCATGCTAAGGGAATTATGAAAAATTCCTACAAAATGGCATCTATTTAATAACTATAGGAAACAGGAATAATGAAATATAGTAACACTAATTTACTAATAATACTGAAAATAATGCATTCAACTCATATATACTATTACCAAAGTAAATTTGTTAATTTAGAGTTTTTAAAATTTTATTTGATAGTTTCCAGACTCAAGTGGTCTCTTAAATGTTAAGGTATAATTCAGCAACTAATCTAATTTGAAAATACTTCATAAAATATATACAATGTGTGTGTAAGATGCTAAGTATCTCACACACTAAATCATTACGACAGTTACTGTTATTAAGCTATCGTTCAATGGTTATACTTGAATATGAACAACACATAGTACTAATCTCTATCAATATTAGTACATAGTTACTGATAATGCAAGAAGCAACTAAGAACTGTAAGATCAATAGTTTAAGAATCACATTAAAGTCAGTAATCAAATTTTACTTTATAATTTTTACCAGTACAAAAAAATTATTTAAGTTCATAATTTGTTTCTAGGATAGTTTAAGACAAAATGCTATAATTCCTTTCACTAACAACTATACAAATATTCATTAACACAAACTTAAAAGTGCAATAAAAAAAACTTCACCATCACAAATCAACTCATTTCTTTATAAATTCTTTTTGTGGGCTTATTTCTGATCAACCACTGACCAGCTTCTGGGCACAAGAAGAGAAGTGGCTCAACAACTTCAGCTGGGCTATTTAACAAAAAATACTATATTCATTTCTAAAATTAGTAACATAAACTACATTTCTATACCTTTCCTATATAGATATATACATATTTATATCTAGCAAGCTATACTACTCTTTTGATACTTATTTACATGTATGTCTATATGCAAAAGATATTTTAAGTTATTATTTCTGTTTTCCTTATCATCCATCATTGCAGCATGAAGTAATCACAGTAAATTCTTAATTTTTTGCACTGATATCTCTATTGAAAGAATTAATGTTTATTTTACAAATCATTTTAAGTTCATATAATTACCTATAGCAGTACATAGCATAAAATATAATCAACAAATCAAAATAAAATTATTAAATGAATATTTTATTGTACTTTATTTCATTTACTTTTAGACAGGGTCGTTATATACAGTCCTGGTCATCCTGGAGCTTGTTATTTCATGGAGCAGGATAGCCTCAAACTCACAAGAGATCCTTCTGCCTTTGCCTCCTAAGCAACTGGGACCAAAGGCAAGTTTTATTTTAATGACAGAAATTTTTATTAAGAAGAATTGGCTTTCATGAGAATCCTAGGGGCTATGAAATAGAATCTTTCAAAAAGGTCTTTTTAAAGAGTCCTGTAACTGGTTCTCGTTTTGATAGACAGCATGAGCAAGGAAACCTGTAGCTCATATGAAACTCCTCCTTTTTCTTTCAGAGTGACTTGTGTGTGTGTGTGTGTGTGTGTGTGTGTGTGAGAGAGAGAGAGAGAGAGAGAGAGAGAGAGAGAAAGATAGAGATAGATAGATAGAGAGAGAGAGAGAGAGAGAGAGAGAGAGAGAGAGAGAGAAAGTTGACATTGTTAGACAAGCACTCTGCCACTGAGATACATACCTAGCCCCTTTCCTCCAATTTTATTAAACCTAAAGCACATGCAGGCCAATGATTGCTCCCAGTTTTGCCAGTGACAATATAGAAAATATAATTTGGTCTTTAGTAACAATAGTTTAAAATGTTGTAATATTAAATAACAGGTATTTGTTCTTTATAAACTGAAATTTTTTTCCCAAAAGCACCAAATTTTTTGTTGACAAAGTCACTAAAATAGACTGTAAGAGTAACTCTTTAAAAATGTAATGAAGGTCAATCAGCCCATTTACCCCACCACTATAACAGAGATTAGTGACTTTCTTCTAAAAAACACACTCACACACTTGACAAACACACACAGAGAGAACTACAACGGCTTTTATAGAGTAAGCCTACTGGCTTTTACCATAAGTTTGTTTTAAACATTAAAAAGGGTTTGTATCATTAACCTGACTTTTTCTTAAACTGCAAAATATGTGGCCTAAAATATAAATAACAAAAATTTTACTAAAATGCATTACACATTACTCAGAGAAAGAAAATCCCAAATCAAAACAATAAAAATCGTAGAGCTGGTATCTGTATTTTAGAAAACAGAAAAAGAACATAGCTCAGTGGAAAGTAGAGAAAAAAATCCAGATTATTTTAATTTCTATTCTTTAGTATTAGTTTTATTACGATTAAAAAAAAATCTTTTCTTAAAATTCTGTGAATTAAAGAAGGTAAGAAGTCATAAATGAGAAAAAATACAAAATAGTTAAACTTCGCTGTAAAAAAAATATGTCCAGAAAATATTAGAACAAAATGTATACAAAAATTTGAGGAGAATGAACAAATCCCCTTGTAAGCATAAATAAAAATAAACCTGCATAAAATTACTAATGTGTTATTATACATGCATCATACTAAAGTAATTTGGATTAAAATTGATATTACTTAGAAATATATCTTCACCTAGGATTATACATTAGTCAACTATATCCATGTATCTTTAGGTAAAATCAGTTTCAAAAAATGCTTAAGTAGTATTTTCACCTCCTATGTACTTATGGCTTAGGTAAATTTTAGAAAACTCTTACTAGGTCATGAATACTTGCTACAAAGTTGAAAAATGATGTTCCTTATCCTAATATGATTAACAGCTACTACATCTACTTTTAGGAATAATATATAAGATCCACATTACACTTCCTAGCACTATAAACTGCTACATTTGAACCACACTACAAAGAATTAGTTTTCTCCCCAACTGTATTTTAATTTAATTAACAACTTAATTTATTAAGTTGTTCTTTTCTTAATACTAGATTGTAGGGTAAAGTTAGATTTAAGGAAGGTACTCTGATGGAAACAACTACATCTAAAATGAAAACAAAAACAAATATAAAAAACTAGAAGACACATATCATCCCTGAGCAATTATACCAAGAGCTCGCCCAACACCTCATGTAGGATGATCCTCAGCATTTTATACAATAGCATGTTTGCAATATGAAGAGGTGGTTTGGAGTTAAGGAACTCAGCAATACAAACAAACAGGATAGCTAAATGCTGTACCTTCCTCTGCTCTTGCACCTTCATGATCAGCCATTCTAGCAGAGGCTGACCTAGACTGATTAATGATTCCTGAAGGGATGTGGGGCAGCTCATCATCTCCCAGATCAGTTATCATGTCGCAGAGGTTTGTCCTGTTGACCCCTGTAAATTAACGTCAGCAGTAGAGGTTCATTTAATAGCTACCGCCTGACTTGCTGGCAGCCATACTAAAGCAATTTACTAACAAAACAGGCTTTTAAGAAGTCCAAGTTATTAAATATCGTCTTATACACAATTTTCCAAAATACACTGAAAACATTTAAATATGTTGTATAGTCACTATTTTGTGGCTCTTTATGGATACTGGATAGATCAGTGAATAAATAACACTGTATTTGAAACATATAGAGAGGAGAGGGGAAAAAAAAGAAAAACTTCTATTACTTGGATTCTGTTAAGTTCAGCCACAGAAAATGTTATTAAATCAATGGAAAAAGTTAGTATTTAAAGCTGACGTTTACTAGTCCATAAAGCAAAACATGGGTCTTTCAACTTAAATCATCATTTTAAAAAATCAAAGAAATACATACAAAATGGCTTTTATGAGGGTGCAACAAACAATTAACTTTCCCTGCTGTTTTTATGGATATTTCCCCACCATATTAGTACAAATATGTCATTCACAATTTAACCCAATTTGTTAAAAGTTGTTTCTTAGAATTGTTTATCTCACATTTTCACTTTTCCAAATTTGGAAATAGATTTATCCTTGAGTTCTTTGAAATTCTTGTGATGATAGGAAAAGTCAGCACTGTCATAGGCCATAAATTTAAAGAATAATTTCACCTAATGCCTAGATAATTTAGATAGAAAACACAAAACTCAAAAGCTTCAGCAGTCATAGTATACTCCTTAATTATCAATTACACAGTACACTTTTAAACTATGAGTACATAGGATGAAACCTAGTTTTAACAATGTCAAAAATTAAAAAAAACAAAACATTTAAAGTTGGCTTAAGATAAAAGGAATTAAAATAGATCCAAGGTCAAACATTTTGTCCTCATATTCATTAGCATGAACAAACACTAAGGAACTAAGTAAATTAGGCTGCTTTGTGATTAAAATCACTGGCAGGTATTTGTGTATCAGACAGTCTACAGGGAATGTCATTTATCTATGTATCCCAAATAGAATGAGAGGCAACTAGAGGCCAGGATTTAATGGAAATAAATGAAATTTTGCATATTATTTTATAGTAGTTCCTAACTAAAAATAGTACAAAAGTCAATTTTTGAATGTGTGATATATGATATCCCCTGAATTTTCCAAAAGAATTATACTGGAGAAACTGTGCCCTGAGCATTTTTTTCCTTGCCAGTGAAGCAATCATACATTCTCTAAATAAAGGAAAACAAACAAACAAAAGAAAAAACAATGCTGACTGGATATCCAACAACCAGGTAAATGCAATGGGAAAGAAAAGAAACATAAACTCTATAACTTGTGATTACTACTAGGACTGATTTAGTTCCTGCAGTTAAAACTCTGCATCGAATATTAGTAATTCTACAACTTATAATAAAGAGGAAAAAAGTTGTTTTTTACAAAGAATTTTCCTTTAAATTATTCTTTAATCTTTTTCTCAACATTGTTAATCAAGACTCTCATGCTGTACTAGACTTGTACTAGACTCAATTTTTTTTAAGATCTTCATGCTCCATTTACTGTCTATCAAATTTGAATACTGCCAATTAAATTAAGGCTTCCAAATTATCACATTTATTCTCCTGCTTCCTTGTTCATCAGTGCCAAGTACTTAGTACTTCTTGAGTAAGGACCCCTAAAATTGTCTACTTAACCTTATACGTGCTTCATGATGTGCTTTTTTCTATCCTATCCTTTACCTGACCCATAACACAAATCTCCTTAACTTTTGGTATAGCGCAAATTATTCTGCTATGCATTCTGCTTTATTTGACTGAATCTGCCCTAACTCACTCACGCTCTCTTCCTCCCTCCTTCTTGCTCACTCACACACATGCAGACAGACACACACACACACACACACACACACACACAGTCTATACAAATCCTATGTATTTCTCTAAGAAAATCCATTTCCTCAGAAAATATTTTATTGATTTTTTTTTATGCTATAAGAATTTATTATGTATCTGTGTGCCTTAGTAAATACTTATGTGTGGCTTTAGTAAATACTCTTATTTAGTAAATACTCTTATAAATAAAAATTATTTTTGTTATGATAGCTTATAACAAATATAATAAAAATTCTAAAGCTTTATTTTGTTTTAGAAAATATGTAAAAATAAATTCCAAAGTAAGTAGACTTGGAAATATAGAAGGGAGCAGAGATAAATATTAAAGTCATTGCTTAAATTTATAATCCAGAATTACATATTATCATCTTTACAGACTTACAGTGAAACAATCTTTAAGTAGCACAATGCCAAGTTTAGGAGAAGATGAAACTTCTCTGCTCTAATAATACTAGTTTCTCAAAATCTGCCAAAAGATAAAAGCAGATTTCATAACCAGAGATCCTGGTCTCTGCTCTGTAAAACAGAGCAGCTTTCAACAGCAAGTTAATCAGTATATTTACTTAGGTACTGAGGACTGAACAGAAGGGTTTACACATGCTAGGCCACGGCTCTGCCACTGATTCTATGTCCACCTCTTCAACTGAAAGCTTACTGCATCTTCACATTCATCCTAAATCCAAAGATTCTAAATAATTTAACAGTTTTAAATGCTGACCAATAAGAAGAAAACTGGAGTATTATTAGTATGAGATTATTATGCCTAATGTTAATACAAATATTTAAGGGCATAGAGGCTCAGTAATTTCCTAGAAAAACATTAGCTGAGTTTAGGTTTAGGACACACACTTGTAATTCTGGCACTCAAGAGGCTGAGGCAAAAGGATTGGGAGTTTGGATAAGTCTGGACTATACAGCTGGTTCCAGATCAGCCTGGAATATACAGTGAGGCTCTATCTAAAAACAAGTAGCAAAAACACAATAAAGATATTCCTTCAGTTCTTAAGTATTGTAGGAATTTAAAAGAAATATTTTTCTGTCTGTGTGGTGGCTTACACTTGTAGTCCTAATACTCTGGAGATAGAAATAGGAAGAATGAGTTCCAAGGCCAGCCTAAGCTATAAAAAGACCTCTGCTTTAAAAAACGGGAGGAGAGGGGGTAGATTTCTAACTTTTAAGTGAAAAACACTACTATGAATTATAAAACACAATACATCTATCTCTTAATTGTGACCTTCAGATTTTACATAAATGTACATCCCTCTTAAAAAATTGTAGCATGATGGAAAACATCTATAAACTGACCACTTTTATCTACATCCATTTACACACTCAAACTTTATCTTCCTTTACACAACACTTATAGTACTTTCTCCAAATCTAAAACTAACATTTTCCATTTCTTAAATGTGGCCTTTGCTAATTAATATTTTCTCTAACAAAACTAATGGTTAGGCAAACAGTTTTATCTTCTGACTACCACTATAATTAAAATAAACCTTTCACATTGTTAGAAATAATCTCAGTGTCTTGAATTCACACACAAAAAATGCATACAAAAATACAAGAAAGAAAAATGAAAATAAAGAAAGTGTGCAGAACCTAAACTGCCAACATTTGAACTTGGCTTTTGTCCCTGATATAAGTAGTGACTGTATCTCATGCTATCAGTGGAACTCAACTTCATAATCTGACCTGAAAGTTCAGGAAACGAGTCCTTGCGGGCTATCAAGTTTCTCACAACATGGCAACTGTTGCTTTAAATAAATGTGACACTACAACATTGAAGAAAAGTAAGCAGAACTACAAAGTGAGTCTATGGCTTTAAAAAGTGCACTGACTCTTGAGAGCACTTTTCTGACCCAAGATGAAAATAGCTAGAAAGGAAGAGGAAGGAGAGAATAACCCAGCACAGGATTAACTGGTCCATCTGAAAACTGTGACATTAGACGGGAAATGGGAGAAACGGAGGTAAAGCTAGTTAGACAGTGGAGACGATGAAAAGAAGGGATGTGGCTAACCTGAGATTTAAAAAAAAAACACTACACGCACAAAACATTGGTTTGTTTACATTTTTAAGCCAGGATCTCAAGTAGTCTAGACAGGTTTTGAATTTTGGATCATCCTACCTCTGCCTGCCAAGTGCTGGAATTATAAGCATTTGTCACCATGCCTATCTCAAGTCTGTCTTAAAAGTATAAAATTGAAGCCAGAAACAGAAAACAAATCATCCTTTGTATAATGTCCCTTTACTATGAAATAGATTCACCTTTTTCAATGTACATTAGAAAATGTATAGTGATCCAGTAACATCAGCAAAGGAAAAACCATGCTATATATTGAAACGGTAGGCAAGTTACTCTAGGGAACATTAAATGAATCTTTTTATCAAATAAAACATTGCCCCACCTTGCTAGGTTTTATGCAAATATTCTAATCTTCCTTTTCAGTACAATCATTATTATACAAGGGCCCTATTACATTTTCCAATTAAAGAGGCTGAGCCCCTTCCCCTCTTCATTTCCTGTGCATCAATCCTTTTAATACTAGCCAATCAAGTAAGACTTCAATCGGACCCCAGCTAATGGGAAAAAGACACAGTCACCATCTGAGTTGGAATAAAAACCAAGTACACTTTCTGGCTCAGTGTGCTCTGCTCCTTAGAGAATTATCCTCTTGATCAAGAGTAAAGCCTTTATTGGGAATGGTGGGATCTTTCTTTGCAATACCCTCAACTTATTTCTAACATTAGTATATATGAGATTAACTAGAAAACATTAAAACAAGTTGCTCTATTAAAAAACCAAGATTGCAAATATGAGTACAGTCTCAAAATGTTAATCCGTGAAATCCAGGAAAGGTTATAAATCTTTTGAAGAAAGAAAATAAATCTGAAGCAGGATCTCATGTAGCCCAAGTGGGCCTGAAACTTTCCATACAGCTGAAGATGCTGCTGAATGTCTCACCATCTTGCCTCTCCTTGCAATTACAAATATGTACCACTACACTGCATTTATGTGGTACTGGAGGCAGAATTCAAGACTGCATGGATGCTAGGGCAAGCATTCTACTGCTTGAGCTACATTCCCAGCCCAATTCTATGTTCTCAAGTCAACACAAATTTTATGCAGCACAAAAGTAACATAAAAGTAAGAATAAAGACAGAATACAGTTTTATTCTTTTCATGTACAAAAACAAACAACAACAAGAAATGTTTACAAGACTTTTAATTCCTCTTATATTCTAAATAAAAGATTCCAGGTTTTTCATGTGAAACAATCAGTGTCTAATGCTCCCAATGCTATGAACCATGTGCTATTTAATCATCATTAGTTTATATAGCTTTACTGAGCTAACACATGGAGCAAAAAATGGAGAATATCAAAAGCTAGAAAATTCTATGTAACTGAGACTTTGTTGTTTTGTTTTGAGACAAGATTTCTCTGTGTAGCCCTGGCCATCTTGGAATTTAGTCTGTAATCAGGCAGTCATGGACTTCAGAGATATGCTTGCTTGTGCCTCCAGCAGGTGCTAAGACTAAAAGTGTACATCACCACCACACAGCTAAAATGAGATTTTAAAAATAAAAAAAATATTTTTTTCACTTTCCCTCCACTCTCAGGTATACACCTTTAACCTTACCTCTTTTCTCCAACTGTCTATTTGATGTATTTTGTCATTGCAATAAGAAGCTGACCAACAAAAGTGTTTATGTAGATGTGTATTAAAAAAAGATATACTTGCAATATACAGTTTGGTGCTACTGGTGATCTTGAAGCATCCTTTAGTTAGGACACTACCATTTTTCCTTAAATTACATCTATATGACAGAAATACAGTTAATATTTTCATACTGAAGTCTGAATTCACCCATTTTTAATGTATAAGTAATTTCATAAAGGAAATGTGGAAAGTAAATAATTTCTAATCATTTCTTTTAGAAACCTAACTCTTATGGCCCGCCCTACAGATGCACATAGCTGATGTTTACGTAAATATTTAAAAATCAGAAAACAACTTTAAAGTTTAACAGAGACCAAGTTAAATGCACAGAAGTATTATATGAGCACAAGAGTCTAGATTTTAGAAACTAAAAAGGTTAAGGGCTAAGGGTGTAAGTGAGGAGTAAGCCATCTGCATGTGTAAAACTGAAGGTTCATTCTCAACATGGTCAAAGCCAGAGGTGTTACTCTGGATGGATGTAGAACACATCTGTAATCCTAGCACTAGGTTGAGAAAGAGAGACAGAAGGAATACAAGTTCAATAGTAGCTTGGGCTAGATTGAAGTTCTGCCTTAAAACAAGCAGACTCTCTTAAGAGAAGCCTACAACACACACTCTTGGGTATGTCCTACTATATTTCTAAGCACCCTCCCCCTTTCTCTTAATCCTCATGCTTAAATGAAACCTATGTTAAAATACCTTTTGTAAAATCCCAACTCCATGTCTAGATAGATAGACAGACAGACAGACAGACAGACAGACAGACAGACAGGGACAGACAGACAGATAGACAGACAGACAGACAGGAATGCAAACAACAACAAAAAATATAAATTAAAACCCATAAAATACAAAAGGCTTATATATAAAATTATTTCAAAGTTTTAGGAAAATACTATTACATGGAAATATTAAATGCAGTTGTTTCTGACCAGCACTAACAGTTAAATTTTGTCTTTATATTCATAAACTTTAAACAAATAAGAAGTCTCACTAATGTAGCTAGCTAGGCTGGTCTTCAACCTCCTATATATAGCCCAGGCCAGCATTGAACTTACCAGGGCTATACATATAAACTGTCTCAAAACAAACAAACAAGCAAGCAAGCAAACAAAGCAACAAAACAAAACAAAAAACCTTGAGAGGCTAGATTATTCTTCTACTAACTCTCAAAAAGATCTAGGTCTATTCGCAGTCTATATAGAAGCAGCATTAAAATGTTTAGCAGATTAGTCCAGAACACAGCATATAAAATATAACCTGAAGTTATTTTAAAATAAGCTATTTTCCTTCACTCAATTTTTTGTGGGGGGTTACTGTTGTTTGAAACAGAATTTCTTTGTGAAGCTCTGGCTGTCTTGTTAGCTCTGTAGACCAGGCTGTCCTTGAGATCAGAGATTCATCAGTCTTTGCCTCTCCTGGAACTAAAGGCATAAGCCAGCACTGCCTAGCTATTTTATTTCTTAAAAAGAATAAAACTTAAATCCTAAAATTTAAATGTGACTTTATCTAAACTGAAATCAACCATGCAGTAGCTCCGTCATACTCAACATGCATATATTATATGTAAATGGTGTTAAAACTCAACAGAGCTCCAGCCTAGCACTTAATGTTTTCAAATAGAAGTAAGTAGTTCATAACATAGTCTGGAACTTCTTATTCCCATGCAACAACACAACTAGCACAAAGTTATAAAATTGTCAGAAGGTGGGGATTTAGCTCAGTGGTAAAGCACTTGCCTAGCAAGCATAAAGCTCTAGATTCAGTCCCCAGCATCAGTGAAGAGAGTGAAGTAAGGAAAAGGAAGAAGGGGAAGGAGAGGAAACTAACAGGTGAAATTTTCAAAACTCCAGTTAACTCAACAATAAATTAAATGATTTAAAAAATGCATTATTGAAGAAAACACTATTCCTGATATTCCTGCAATCTTATAAGCTAATGTATCTATCACTAGAAACAGGAACAGGAAAGAATGTCTCTGTCTCAGTCTTTGTTTTGTACTATTGTCCTTGGCACACTTATTACCTTACTCTTTAGACTTTATTTATTTATTTATTTGAGATAGGGTCTCACAGCAATCATGGCTAGCCTGGAGCTCCCCAGGTAGAGAAGGTTGGCCTTGAACTCACTAGATCTGACTGCCTCTACTTTACCTTGTGAGTGCCAGAATTAAGGTATGTGTCTTCTCTGCCTGGTAAGATTTATTTATTTTTGTGTGTACGGATGTTTTGCCTGCATGTATGTTTATGCATCATGTGAATGCAGTACCTATCAAAGCCATAAGGGACACCAGATCCTCTGGGATTGGAACTATGTAGCTGGTTGCTAGCAACCATGTACATGTGGGAATCCAACCCAGGCCCTCTTCAAGATGAGCAAGTATTCTTAACTTGATATACTTAAAAAAAAAAAAAAAAAAAAAAAAAAAAAAAAAAAAAAAAAAAAGTTGGACTAGAAGTCAACAGCCAATAAAAATTTTCCAAACCCCCCCCCAAAAAAAATTCCAAACAAATTTCAAGTCTCTCCATTAGTATCACAGGAATAAGGATTTTCCCAGGGTACTCTCAAGTATAACTCACAAAATAGAAAGTTACCTGTCTTGAGAGTTTCTACAGTCATACTTCTACAGATAGGAACACTCATGCAGGCACCCAAAGAGAACCAATTAGGAACTAAGTAACAACCCTTATGATCATCACTTGCAGCACTATCACATCTGCCAAGTGGTGGAGTCAAGTAATTATTATCCAGGAAAAAAAAAATGCTAATGTCCTTGGATTATGACCAAAAGCAAAATCCTGGGAAAGGATTACCTACCCCACTTACTTAAAGATTCTCAAACTAAGAAATGCTGATAATAAGGAATACCTTTAAGTAGAAAATAGAAGAATTTGTACTTTCTTTCCTTCTGAACAAATTTCTATTATTTTAAATTCCAAAGCCAATATTCCTTTTAATTTGAAAAATCTTTTAAATTTTTCAAAATCTTTTCACCTTTACCCTACATATTTGAAGCCATTTTTATTTGACCAATTACAGACCCTCTATTTCAATTACACAACAGACAAAGTTGAAAGTTAGTTGCTCCCTTTATGACATAAAAAGTAAATTGCATCAAAATACCCTTTTGTTCAATATCAGCATACAGAAATGGTAATAGTTATAACTGCACTTACTCTTCACCCCCTTCTTCCCCTTCCGCTCCTTCGTGTACTGTTCCTTCAGTTTATTTATTAGCCCCTGGTCTACAGCCCAAACCTCAGCAGTTGGGGAGAGGTCATCTTTATCTACATGCAGCACATTATTAAAAGAAAAAAATCAGCAGTTGGCAATGCAAGCTATTGGCAGTAAACTGTTAAAAGCTTTACACCATCATAATAAAGATATTATAACAGCATATACTCAAAACACTTTAAAGGTGCAGTCTCAGTTTGGTACTCACAACTCAAAGTAAATGTTCTTAAGTTCCTAAGCATTTAATATCATCAACAGGTAAACAATACTTCATTTTTATATATGACAAATTTGACTATTTCACAAATGGACTAACATTAAAAATCTATTATTAAAAAATAGATCACTGCATCTTTATAAAAATGTTAATAAAAACTATTCAGCCAGCATCATATAAGCAAATGAATGAATTGCATGCAAATTAATAAAGTGCAAGCTGTAAATGTCAGTGCCGTTTCATTGATGAAATTAGTCATGCATCTCTGTCGTAATACTTCTGCATGCACAGGGTAATTGTACTATGACAGAAAAGTATTCTAGTCCAACATAATACATAGAGTTTCCAAATACAATGTCTCAGATACCTCACAGAAAGCATTCAAAAACCATCACCTGTCTCCACCCCTTCATGACAATTCAACATTTCATTACCTTTTTCCATTGGACTACAACTAAAGATTAGCAAATTAACAGAATAAAAATAAAACAAATAAGCAAAAGCAAATTCCACTGACGTTTTGATTTGAGTTGATTTTTTTTTCAGGGTAAAATAGTGACAAGCACAGAGAAGTTAAAACACATCCTGCTCTATACTTGGTAGTATTTTTCTTGTGTGTGTGTGTTTTCAGCAATATTTAAGTAACTACTTATGCCGGGGGGAATGGGGCAGATCAATTCATAGTAAACTAGAGAACTGTTAAAACAAAATAGTATAAAAATAATTTTCTTAGACTTATTTTACTCATTAAGAATATTCCCTCATTGAGTTTTAAGGCAACTTTATTATTATTAAATTTAATATTTACACATTGACTGTTTTAGAGTCCTGTTAATAAACAAAAAATTATGGCCAAGCTCTTAGTTTTGAAATAAATTACACTGAATAGTAAGATTTTAGTTTTAAATTTTGGTAACTAAGCATATTCTGTTTTCTAAGTCTCATAAGCTGCATAGGCCTCATTCAATCATAGAGAGTAAGAAAAAGGCCTTCCTGCCTTTCTGGATAAGCAAGCATAACAAGGTCTCATGTTTGAACAGAGAGAAAAAATTCAGAGTTCATATACCTTGTTTCTTTTCTACAGTTGTTATGCCTTCTCTCTATCATCATAGGTGGCTGGTATGTGAAAAGATATTAATTTGCTAAATTCTGTTACCTGAAACTAAAGATTAATATTTTCATAAATTGTCAAATATGTAATTGTAGCAGTTTTAATAAGAGAAAATTAATTTTTAATGTACTATAGTCATAAAGATTTCTGAAACCTATGCTGTATCAGAAATTTTTTCCATTTACTGAATAAAGTAAATGGAGTCATTTGAACTCATCTTTTGTTGGAGGACTGGGTCTCAGAACACAGTACCAGCTATCCTGGACTCATGATCCTCCTGTCTCATAATTCTTGGCTCTGAATTATGGGCTTGCACCTCAAGACCTCATATAGTCATCTTAATGAAACTAATGATTCCTGTTGTCAACTACTTACACTAAGACAAACTGACACTTCTTAAAAGAAATATGGTTTATAATCCACAGACTAAAAATAAATGAGTAAACCTTAGGTCTTAAGTGGCACAATATATAGGAAAGAAAACTAATTATAATGACCAATTTTCTAAAAGTCCTGCGTATCAAGAATGAAGCTGTGAATGGCTGTAAGTATAGTGGCAAAGAATAGAGTAAAAACACAAAGGAAAATGTTATTACTTGAAAGATAACCTCAGATCTAAAAAACAAAGTAAACTAAGGCAGTGCAAAGAACAAGTTGGTGGATACATATGTGCACAAAAACATCCTGGAACTTGCCTGGTAAGCAACGGATGATTTAATATTGCTTATAAGAAATAGGTAAGAGCAAAGGGGAAGAGGCACTAATACCAAGAAATGAACTTGAATCAATTATGTGAACCTTTTGTTTTTCTTAAAAGAAAACACAAACATGTACAAAAAGTTGATTCCTAATAACTTGAAACCAGAAAACAATAAAATTCTATTATGGTAATTCTATTACCAAAGCAGAATGCCTATTAACCGTAGCATAAATTTATTACTACTTTCATGTCATGAAAACAAAACTTAACCAGGCAGTGGTGGCGCAGACCTTTAATCCCAGTGCTTTGGAGGCAGAGGCAGGCAGATTTCTGAGTTCAAGGTCAGCCTGGTCTACAGAGTGAGTTGCAGGACAGCCAGGGCTACACAGAGAAACCCTGTCTCAAAAAACCAAAAAAAAGAAAAAAAAGAAAAAAGAAAACAAAACTTCATCACTTGTCTGTAAATACCAATATTCAGGTATTAATTATATTTTGTGATCTTCATTAAGTACAGAGATCATGATTTCAAAAAGCTGAAGAAAGGGCTGGAGCAAGCAGGGCCTGAGAGCAGCCACATACATGATGGCTCACGGCCATCTGTGAAGCTATAGTGTACTCATACACATAAAATAAATGAAATAAGTCTTTTTTTAAAAAAAAGCTGAAGAAAATAAGTGAATCTTTTTAAAAATATTTATTTTATGTATGTGAGTATACTGTCACTGTCTTCAGACACAGCAGAAGAGGGGACTGGATCCCATTACAGATGGCTGTGGGCTACCATGTGATTGCTGGGAATTAAACTCAGGACCCCTGGAAGATTAGCCAGTAATCTTGACCTCTGAGCCATCTCCCCAGGTCCTAAGTGAATATTCTTAAAACGCCACCTAACCCCATGAGAAAAAGGCAAATGACATGCCTGATAATACTTGTAACTATATGAAGAACATAAGCTGCTAAAATTAAACTATATTATCTAATTAAATAACAGAGGAACAAGACAACAGTTTCCTTTAAAAGCAATGGTTTCATATGATAACAAGATTGTGGAGCATGTTTAAGACTCTTGAATTAACGTGAATCTAAAAACCTTCCCATTTAAAAACCATTATAAATTTGAATAAGTGAATTAAATATAATGGTAGTGATTTTTACATGCATTCTCTTAGTTTCAGAAAAAATGAAAATACTAGCTGTTGAGTAAATGAATTTCACAAGCACTGCACTGATGGTTTTTGCTTTCATACAGAGGTTGCTTGGATCACCAAGCATATAACATGCTTTACAGTTTCAGTCTTGTTGAGTACTAAGAGGCTTTCTTGGTTATTTCCACTTAAAAAGAAAATGAAGACCAAAAGTTGTTACTCACAAATCAAGACCTCTTTATAACTCCACAGCCAAAGTCTCTGAACAAAGTACTAATTATGTGCATATGACACCATTAAAAAAACAATTCCTTTTCACATCAATTTCTCTCTCTCTCTCTCTCTCTCTTTTTTTTTTTTTTTTTTTTTTTTTTTTTGATTTTCAAGACATAGTTTCTCTGTGTAGCCCCGGCTGTCCTGGAACTCACTCTGTAGAACAGGCTGGCCTCAAACTCAGAAATCCACCTGCCTCTGCCTCCCAAGTGCTGGGATTAAAGGCGTGCGCCACCACCACCCGGCCTCACATCAATTTCTCAACTGTTTGTCCTACGCTCTAAAAATTAAAATTGTAGCAACTTTAAAGAAAAAAAGAAATGGTTATATGCCAAAATTAAGCTGAACAGATGTTCTACAAACTTTTAACTAATAAGTAAATTATACATATACACATATGCATGTGTATATATATATTCATATACTAAATGAATGTCTCTGTAATACTGTAGGTGATTTCTAATTTTATATCTGACATTTATTTATGATCCCTAAAATATACTATGTTAGTATAATTTTTACTTTTACATAACAAATTTTCTGAAAAAAAAATAACTAGTACTTTTGAAGTTATAAGAATAATATAGTCAAAGATTTAGTGGGCTGGATAGAAACTTAACATTTTTTTCTTTTACTGTTTCTCCTATAAACAAGTAATCCCCAAAGGTATAGCATTTCAGGAAAGTACAAATATGTCCAAACCAGACAGTAACTGTCATTTATAATTTCAATTAATGTGCCCCTTCTATTTCCACTTAAATTAAAAAATGTTTTAAGCTATGAGAACACTAGTAAATAAATTAAAATCTTAAGTAATTGTTTATATATTAAATCAATAAATGATTTATTAGGTTTGTCTCTTCTATTAGCAATGTTCTGCTTCAATAATGTAAATTTTTATGTGTGTGCATGCATCCATGCATGCAGGTCCCTGCAAAGGACAGAAAAGGGTGTAAGACCCCTGAAGATGGAAGTTACAGGTAGCTGTAAGCTGAATATATGTGCTAGGAACCAAATGCTGGTCCTCTGAAAGATAAATGCTCTTAATCACTAAGCTATCCCCCTAGTCCCAACATTAAAAAACAAACAAACAAACAAAACACCCTGACGTGTTTTTTTCTTTTTTCTGGTTTGCTGAGACAGGATTTCTCTCAGTGTACCCACCTACTGTCCTGAAAAATCCCAAGCAGACTTGAACTAAAGAGACCTGACTGCTGGGACTAAAGGCATGAACCAGCAGCACCCAGTCCAAGTGAGTTCTTCTTAGCACCATATATATATATATAATATAAAATATATTAAACAAGCCTCAGAAGAGTCCTATAAATACACTTGAGTTCTACCACATACCAGAGCTACTACCTTCAAACATTTTAACTCCTGATAGACCATTTCTTTCTTTTGATTATGGATGGCTTACTGTTAGCTTTATATATCACTTTCAAAGTTTAGGCCCTAACATTCATGCAGAGAATATTACATGAAATAAGTGTAATATCCTCACTAAATCTTGTTCATTGTTAGGGCTATGAGTCAGAATTAATAATTTTATTCCTACCCAGAACTTAAAATAGGTAACACCATATAGACATACAAGGAAGTTCTCTTAAAGCCTTGATTACCTAAAATTAAATGATGGGTATGAATAAAAATGAATGATTCTTGCTTTAAAAAGATCTGTTAGAGGGAAAAATAACTTTGTAAATCAACACTTCAATTCAATGTCAGAAGTCAAAAGCCACATACTAAAAATCTCAGTCATAAAATCTAAAAAACTAGAACCAAATAGCTGGTTATCAATACCACTTATCCTTGCTCTTAATTTACTGCTACCATACACACAGAGCCCATATAGTGTTTAGTAATAAGCTATCTGAAAAGGCTAGATTCCCCCCACCCCAGATTTCTTTATCCCCTTACCCCATTCTGTACCATCCCCCGAACTCCGTGCTTCACCAGCCCCTTCACCATCTTCTGCAGTCACTAAAAAGTCGAATTCTTTCAGTGCTTCCTCAGTATCAGGATCATCAGTTAAGTCAGCAGCTAAACCTTCATTACCTATCTGTAAAGAGAAGATAAGCCAATAATTAATAATTTTATTCTACATTTTAAAGAGGTCCTTTAGTATTTCCACCTAACAATACTTACAGATCTACTTTGAAATTATTCAGATCCACAATTGTCCTTTTTCCTATGATTGATAAGTCTCAAACTATGCTCTAGACAAACAGTTCACATTGTTGTATGAAGATCAACTGTAACATCTGACACAAATGATGAGGGTGCTGGAAAAGGCCAAAGTTTTACTCGAGTGTTCTTCATTTGTAGTAAGTTCACAGATGATCCCTACTAAAGAATCATCTAAGTTATCTTGAATGGGCTGAAGACACTGAGAAATGTGTACTAGCTCTATGATTCACAGCAACAGAGAATAACCATCAATAAACTTACATTAGTTGTACAACAAATAATAAAAGCAACCTATATCTCAGAACAAACTCGTAAGAAAAATCAAAAACTCGGGTTTCTGAAATGGCTCAGCAGGAAAAGCAGGGGCCTAGTGAGCTGAGTTTTAATCCTAATAAACCAAATAAATGTGAAAGGAGAAAACTGACTGTGCACAAAGATGTCCTTTGACTTCCACATACATGCTGTAGCATATACACACTCCTCCATGCACATTATATAGCAAGTTCTAAAAAGTAAACCTCTATCCAACAGAGTATATCATACTTGTGAAAAGCTGGAGAAAGGCTGAAACTGCTTTTGTAGAATGGAAGCTTTTGACAAACACTTGCTTTTCATGCTATATTACTACAAAATCTCCAAGTACTACCACTGAATTTACTAGCCTTTTTTTTTCCTTTTTTGATAGTCAGGGTATGAAGAAGGCAAATGAGTTAAACTCACTATACAGGTGACAACATCTCTGAACTCTCTAACCTCCTACCCTCACCTCTCATGAGCTGCACCACCACATTCAGTTTATGTGGTGCTGAGGTTGAATGCAAGAATTTGTGCATACTAGTCAAATACTCTGACACACCTCAGCACTCACCATTAAAAAAAACCACACACACACTGGAAATATTGATCAAAATATCACTACCTTGATGCTTACAAAAGGGGCATAGTATGCAAATGGTCCAGGAGAGTCAACTGCCCATCTACTACTACAATGCATCAAGTCTAGTTCTTAGTGGATGAGGAAAAGTAATTTTTTATTAATCTTTTCCAAATAACCAGAATGCTGGCACATTCTTCCAACCCATACATCAGACTCTCACTGGAGGTAGGAGCATCTACACCACCATTTCTGTTCATTTTTTTCCCTATGTGATATTGTACATGAAAAGATAAACTTCAGTGTGACCCCAAATTGGGATAGGATTGATGTGTACTGAGTGGTTTTGTGTATCAACTTGATACAAGCTGGAGTTATCACAGAAAGGAAATGCCTCCATGAGATCCAGCTGTAAGGCATTTTCTCAATCAGTGATCAAGGGTGGGAGGGCCCCTTGTGGATGGTGCCATCCCTGGGCTGGTAGTCCTGGGTTCTATAAGAAAGCAGGCTGAGCAAGCCAGGAGAAGCAAGCCAGTAGGTAACATCCCTCCATGGCCTCTGCATCAGCTCCTGCTTCCTGACCTGCTTGAGTTCCAGTCTTTGGTGATGAACAGCAATGTAGAAATGTAAGCTGAGTAAATCCTTTCCTCCCCAACTTGCTTCTTAGTTATGATGTTTTGTGCAGGAATAGAAACCCTGAATAAGACAGAGTGCTACTTTAAAAAAAAAAGGAAGCTTCAAACCACCAGACAAATACATTTAAAACAGACCACCTCTCAGGTCATTTAGTGAATAATACATGAAATCATAATTCCTGCCGTATGTACATAAACTAAGTAGGAGCTGGCAGTTACTATAAACCTTTCAAGGGACAACTAAAATAATTACTGTTAAAATTACTGTGTAAAGGAATAACGTAAATCTCCTACTTTGTGCTTATGGATCCGAAGTTTGTCTTTTCCTTCTGGGATGCCCTCAATCATATCATTTTCTTCTTCATCACTGTCATCAGCATTTTCTAAAAAATTGAATGTCTCAAGAACATCACCAGAGGGCCTGTAGAAAAGGGAAAAGATAATTTCAACTATTTCAAAGACTGACTCTGATATTTCTTACTGCTTCCTAATTACTGGATCCTTCTTGTTATCTAGTGTTAAGACAAATTGAACTCAGGATGTCATACATGCTAGACAAGTGTTAAATCAATAATCCAAATACTGACCTTTCTAATTCCTAGTTTAAAACTACTTGAAGGTGACATCTGCAATTCAGACACAACCTAATTTTTTGTTGTTGTGAGACAGGATCTTACATGGTTCAGATTAGTCTCAACTCATTATGTAGAGCCTCCTTCCAGAAGGCTCCTGGTTCAAGACACCTTAATTATAATATATTGCCTAAAACTTTTATTCTAGAGTATCTTTAAAGATTATTTGTATCTTTAAAGATTAAAATAAGGATTGTTCTGGGTTTAATTAGCTTTTTGTCTAAAACATTTTAGGTAAATACTGTAAGAAAATAAAATCTGGGGACTGAAAATTGCTCAGCAAATAAGGTTATAAGTTAAGAGATCTTTCAGGAGACCTGACTTTGGGTCCAAACACCTACATTAGATGGTTTACAATAGCATGAAACTTTAGCTCTAATGGATATAACACCTTCTTTGGGCCTCTGTATGCACTTACATTTATATGTACATAACTTCCCACCACACAAACACACTCACACACACACACACACACACACACACACACACACACACGTGCGCGCGCACATGCGCAAACACACCATAATTAAAAATAACACACCATAATTAAAAATAAGTCTTTAAAAAGAAAAACAATCTAAGATTAAATGATCAAACATGCTATTATTTCTGAAAAATACCAAAAAAAGCAATTTAGAAATTTTTTTATAATTACAACCACTTATACTTTAGCCTAAACATTTGAAGACTAAATAGTAAAACACAAAAGCTAAATTTATTAAAGCTGCCCATATTTAAAATTATAAAACATTATTACACAAGATATACTAATCTGTGGGGAGCAGAGGAAGTTCTGAGTAGATGTGCATTGTTGACATGAGCTGGCTAGGCTTGGTGTGGTCATGCTCGCCTTTGATCCCAGTAGTTGGGTGGCAGAGACAGGAAAATCTGCGAGTTTCAGGCTAGCAGGGCCACCTAAAGAACCTGTCTCAAAAATAATAATTAAAAAAAAAAAAAAGCTTAAAAAAAAAAACCTCGAGTGATGTCAAAGACTACATCTCAGTCCCATGTGGGCTGCTAACCCTTTACAGTCTGGGGCTCAACGTGGTAACAAAACCTTCCTTTTACCTAGCTATGAATGTTAACAGTTTGTGGAGAAATGTCCACAGTAGCTTTCTAACCCCCAAACCCAGAAATGTATGTCCTGAAGATTGCTCCCGTGTGGAGACTGCTCCTTACCAAGACTAGCTAACCTCCTTGATTCAGCTGCACACCATAAACCCCTACTTCCTTGTTCAGTTTTATGTAATAAACACACTAAGCTTTTTGGGTGCTAGACTTTTCCATCAGAGTCCAGGAAGCCATGCTAGTTTTTCTGTGTATATGTATCCAATGCCTGTAATTTCTTCATTCCCTCCCCACATCTAGCTAGAGGCCCATTTTATAAATTTCTTATGTAGCAAAAAAGTATCTTTAATCTGTTAAAATGTTTTCAAGTATTTCAAAATTACTCAGGTAACAGGCAATAGCAATAATCTATTTTACGAAAACCAATTTAAAAGTCTATATATTAAAAAGTGGCTTTCATAGAATCATTTAATATCTGACAATAAATGCAACTATAGAAAATCGAGCAAAAATGAGACACCCAATAAAAAGTTGCTATTGTACCACTGATTTTGATTTAAATGATGTTTATCAACAAATACAAATCATACCTTTTGATTTCTTGTCCTTTTTGCTTAGGAGATTCACCACCATTCAAGATCTGTTCTAAATTCTTTGCTTCTACGGATCCATTTGGCTCTGAATTAGACAGTCCAAGTAATGACCTTACCCGCTGAGATCGTACATCTAATATTATATCTGTATATCCTACTTCCTGAAGATACCTATCAAGAGAAAATTAAACACTAAAATTCAACATATTGTCAACATCTGCCACCTTCAAATCATATTAAAAAATTACAAAAAAAAAGGCATAATCACACAAATTACTTTTTCTTTGTCTCAATAGCTTCACTATAGCCTAATTCCAGGTCTAAGAGAACGATGTCAACTTTAAGTCAAAATTGAAATATGGGCGCTGGAGATATTACTCACATGGTAGTTTATAACCATCCATAATTCATGTTCCAGGGTATCCTATACCCTCCTGACTTATGTAGGCACTCAGCATACATGTGATGCACATGTATACATCCAGACAAACCTCATATAAAAAAACAATCTTTTTTAAAATAATGAATTAAGGCAGGTGTGGTGGCACACACCCCTGATCCCAGTACTCAGGATATAGAGGTCAGCCTTATCTACAGGAGTTCTAGGATAGCCAGGGCTACACAGAGAATCCTATCTTGAAAAAGCAAAAAGAAGGAAAGATGGGGGAGGGGGGAGGGAAGATATAGTATGACTACCACTGATCAAGGGCCAATTATCTCAACACCTAAAAAAGCCTCGGTGTTGAACGTTTCTGAGATACATAAACACATGTGACATGCCTTTATATAGACACACATAAGTATCTATTTAAAGAATAGATGTGAATTTATACACACACATGTAAGCACAAATACACAACTTTCAGATGTTGAAGGTATGAGAGAGAGTAAGTTCTCAGCTAGGGACTGACAGATGAACTAATCCCCCTTTGAGGATCTCAGATTCCAGACCATTCCTCCAAAGTTCACTCATCTAAACCAAGTACTTAATATATAGATAATAGGCTACAACTTTAATCTCTTCAGGGTTATTAGTAGGATACAAGTAGCAAAATTTCCAACTTTAGGAAAAGAACCTGGGCTGGAGAGAGGGCTAAGCAGTTAAGAGAACTGACTACTCTTCCAGAGGTCCTGAGTTCAATTCCCAGCAACCACATGGTAGCTCATAACCATCTGTAATGAGATCTGATGCCCTCTTCTAGTGTGTCTGAAGACAGCAACAGTGTACTCACATAAATAAAATGATTAAATCTTAAAAAAAAAGAAAGAGAAAGAACTGCTAGATTAAAAAAAGCAATAAAAAGAATTTGCCATAGCGTCATCATCTCTCATACATCAACAAAGTAGTATCAAAAGTTTCCTCAAAAATTTTAACTAAGGTCTGGAGCAATAGCTCAATTGTTAAAAGCACTTGCTGCTCTTGCAATGGATCTGGGCTGAGTTCCTACCACCCACCAGGTAGAATCCAGTGCCGCCTTCTGGTTTCTAAAGGTACTAGGCATGCACATAATACATGCACGCGCACACACATATACACACCCTACAGGGAGAGATGCAAAAATGCTTATATACAAAATAAATAAATATTAAAAAAGAATTTCAACTAAAAAGATTTGGCAAGCCATCTTTGAAGAGTAACACTTCTCTATACTTTTCATACACTGACTTAAAGGAGAACCTGTACATGTAAACTTTTGTAGTGAGAGAGTGTGTGCCTTAGATGAATGATGCCATGCTAATTTACATATACACGTACGAAAGTATACCAGGCAAACAGCTCCTAGAGTAAGATGACCAGTAGATGCCAGATAAGGGCACTGAATCCCCTGGACCAGGAGCTATAAGTATCTGTGAGCCACAATGTGGTGTGGCTAAGAATCAAAACTGGAATCTTCTGCAAGAGAATCCAATGCTCTTAAGTGCTGAGTCATTTCTGCAGCCCAGCTCCATACACTCCATACTACTGTGGTTGAAGCCTTCATCCAGTTTTTCTCAGATTTTCTACCACATAAGAAATAAAAGAGAGGGGCTCAGCGGGTAAGAGCACTGACTGCTCTACCAAAGGTCCTGAGTTCAAATCCCAGCAACCACATGGTGGCTCACAACCATCCGTAATGAGATCTGATGCCCTCGTCTGGTGCATTTGAAGACGGCTACAGTGTACTTACATATAACAATAAATAAATATATCTTTAAAAAAAAATACAAAAGATACATTTAAAAAAAAAAGAAAAAAAGAAATAAAACAGAGGTGCTTGCTTCGGCAGCACATATACTAAAATTGGAACAATACAGAGAAGATTAGCATGGCCCTTGCGCAAGGATGACACGCAAATTCGTGAAGCGTTCCACATTTTTTAAAACAAAACAAAACAAACAAACAAAAAAGAAAAGAGAGGACAGGAGAGGAAAGAGGGGCGGAGTGGGACAAGAAGAGGAGAGGAGAGGAGAGGAGAA
>NW_022196912.1:66517418-66554572 GCF_008632895.1 Mastomys coucha
GAGAGGAGAGGAGAGAAGAGAAGGGGATGGGATGAAAAAAACAGAAAGAAGTCAATGTCATCCTCTAGGAATGGCTCAGTGTGTAAATTGACCTGCAGCCAAGCCTGATGACTGGGGTCCAACCCCTGTGACCTAAAGGTGAAAGGACAATCAATGCTCAAAGCTGTCCCTGATCTCTAAAAGCAGCTGTGGCACATGCCTGTGCCCATGCCCACATACATACAAATGGATTTTTTAAAAGCAGCATTATGAAAACCATAAACAGTAAAGTGAAGCATGTTTTTACTTATACACTGACTCAATATAAGCACTTTTGTAACTTTTTAAAGTCGAAGTCACTACTCACTGTCTTAATAGCTGTCTGCCTTGCTTCCATGTTAGCTGGCTATTCTGGGGTGCTGGAGGAACCTCCACATCTTTGGTTTCCTCTGGAAATTAAAAAGGGAAAGTTTTGCATATATTATTTCAACTTATTACTAGTGTTCTTTTTTTTATCAAAAATAAATTTATACATGAAAATATTTTATGTAAGACAGGTAAAAAGTTAAAGATTTACCACAGATCATTTTTCTTTAAATGTTTGATCAACAACTCAGGTACTCTACCTGCTTTAGAAATCAAAAGACCTCAGATGTGCTTTAGTAGCTTTAAAAAACTAAAAGTCCTAGATTTGAAAACAGAATTCTGCTTTGTCAAACAACCTTTAAGATATATATATATATATATATATATATATATATATATATATCACTTATATTATTCAAAATCACAAAATATTGAGGATACACAGAGAGAGAGAGAAAGACTGACTCCATTTGAATTTATATCAGTAGACATTAAAGTCTCTATCACACTTCATTTTTTACAACAAAAGATTCAACGATTCAGCTAGGAAACCAGGCTGCTAAATAGTGTCTAACTCAGATCACTGTGATGGGCACACAGGTGGTAGATAGAGCCTTTTCTTAGGCCCTAGGGCAGTAGTTTGCAGCCAGCCCTACTGGAGATTATTCTTATTCTTGGGACATGCAGACCCGCTGGGCCTCAGTTTCCAGTAGGCCCAACATATTGTCAACATCTCCAGGAGGAGTCCTAAATGGGTCCACAAGTATAAACACTTAAGGTGAATGACAGCCATTGGTAGCTCATTCTACTTACTTGTAGTCAAAGGTTGTCTGTTTAAAGAGAATAGATGAGGAACTGAGAAACCCAAGTCAGAGACAGACTTTTGGCAGACATCCAAAAGTGAATACTTTGCCTCCTCACTCTACTGATCCCTTATAATTTATAGCTTAGAAATAAATATCTTTTATACACACAAAAACAGAAAATGGGTTTATTACTTTGGAGCTTTTTGTCTGCTTATTGAGACAGTCTTATTTATGGATTTAGGCTGGCATCAAATTGCTCCTATTTCAGCCTCCTAAGTGCTGGAATTAAAGGCATGTGTCAAAATATTCAACTCAGTATTATACAACAGTATATACATCAGGTGAAGAGCCACATTTTAGTCTCAGATAACAAAGTATTTACATTTACAAAAGAGGAAAAAAGAGAGAATCCACAGGCTTAAAACAGCAGCATGCTTACCATGTACAAAACCCTAAATCCAATCTCATTATTGAATTAAACATGTTTAGTAGCAGTATAAGTTCAGTTAAAGTTAAGTTTTCAAAAATTACTCCTACAGAAAAAGTTAAAACTATTGTGGGCACTATTACCACCACACAAATTCACAGTATCAAAATAAATGTGTTATGAAGAGACATACTTGAGAAATTGTCCCCTCACAGCCCATACTGAGATTATTAAGATTAATTCTCAATAATTAGGTCCCCAGACTCCATAAAGTCACTTAGTACCTACTGGTAATATATAATATCTTTTGTAGCCATTAGTTCCTAACCATAACAATCTCATTTTCTTTTTATTCTTTCTTCAAACACAAGTTATTTTCTAATTTCTAGAATTACTTAATTCTGATAGTCTCTTATTTTTCACTTTATAGCATTTAAAATTAACTGGAGAGAAAAACATTCTAAAAAATATGACTGTTCAAAATCTAATCACTGAAAGTTAACAACCATTAGTAGTTAAGTTTCTCATTCTCAACTTCAACAACAGAAGCCAATGTATATACTTTTTCATATTCCATAAAACATATCAACACTTAAATCACATAGAGTTAGGGGTATATTACAATGATAGAACATTTAACATAGAATATAGAAGCTTACGTTTCATCTCTACCATTACTACAAAATAAAAGTATATAATATTTTATACGATGTATATAAATATTTAACTAGCCCTTCAAGTTAAAATGAGTTTTTATTATTTCACTATGACAGTTATAAACTTTGAAATACATTATAGCAACATAATTTAATGGATTTTTGAATAAACAGTCAGCACCTAGCTTAACAAGCATCAATAGCTCTAGAAACTCTTTCCCTCTAACCACATACTAGCTATTCTAAAATAGAATTAACACCATCTCAACCTCTAAAACTTAGTTGTGAATGTGGCAAAATGATTTCTACCAATGTTCAATTTTATAAACTTGACACCTATGTTGTCAAGTTTAGTTGTAGTTGGCTGGGAAGTGGTGGCGCACGCCTTTAATCCCAGCACTTGGGAGGCAGAGGCAGGTGGATTTTTTAGTTCGAGGCCAGACTGGTCTACAAGAGTGAGTTTCAGGACAGCCAGGGCTATACAGAGAAACCCTGTCTCAAAAAACCAAAACAAACAAACAAACAAACAAACAAAAAAACTAAACATTTGCAGCTTATAAGAATTGCACATATATGTGGTTTGTTTATATGTGTGTGTGTATGTGTGTGTGTATGTATGCCCTTGATGACAGTGAAAATCTAGAAGCAACTAGAATGTCAGCATTAAAATGAATAAATATATTAGTGTATAGAATGCTGTTTATCAATAAAAGTAAGTTAACTACAGCTAAACTTTTTTTTTTTTTTTTCAAGACAGGGTTTCTCTGTACAGCCCTGGCTGTCCTGGAACTCACTTTGTAGACCAGGTTGGCCTTGAACTCAGAAATCCGCCTGTCTCTGCCTCCCAAGTGCTGGGATTAAAGGCGTGCGCCACCACCACCCGGCCAAATGTTTAGATTTTAAGTAGTGGAATCCTCAAGTTACTGAGTATGTATGCTGTGTTCCCTTTATAGAAACAAGGACACCTCAGGGCCTCAGCTTTATTTACTACCCCAACATCAACATATATACATAAATTCTGCTAACTCTAAAGCCTCATCAACACTTGACATTCGTTCTCTGTCAATCTCAATGAATGCTAAACTATATTTCACTGAAGCCTCTGCTTATACTTTTTGAGTAGTAACGTATCATACCTACTTTCTTTGTTTGTTTTTTCAGACATGATCTCTCTATGTACTTTGCTGTCCTGGAACTCCAATTATGTACACCAGGCTGACCTTGAATTCAGTCTCTGCATCCTGAGTGCTGGGATTAAAGGTGTGTGCCATATCCACTTTTCTACTAAATGATCTATTTCTAAAACTTGTAAAAGCTAAATCATTTTTGACATGCTTGAACACAATTGCTTTCTGGTTTAAGAAACATGCAAAATGATGAGGTATAAACATGCACATATCTCCAATTTCTGTCAAATCATATTTTCTTTTTAACATTGATTTGAAGAAAGGAGTTTATAAAGCCAATTCTGTTTCATTTAATATTTATCTACAAATATACTTTGATGCAGATAATTTTATACTTAGTATGGTATATATTTGCTTACTTCATTTTTGTTTTCTATCCGATATTCTGAATAGTTTTCTGTATCAGTAAAAACATTTTGGTTTTTTTTCATGTTTCATATAAGTAAAATTTTTTACTTATGCATATCATAGATAAAAGATACTTGTCTGGGCACAATTTTAATTATAGCTAGGAGGGAATTACATGCTAATAATCTTGCTTTATACAAACTATTACAATAAAATAAGCTAAGAATTGCACAAGCTTTACTCCAGGAGCAATAACCAAAAATAATTCTAACTCTGTTCATTTTCTGAAAAAGCTATAATGGAAAAGAAAATAAGTGAAGAAAATCTTTAAATCCACTTTTCCTGCATATGTTTACAGGAGTCTTACTGTAATTAAGGTAGTAAATATATACAAAAATATTTCCACCTTCCATTTTTCTAAGACTTAGTTTTGTAGAAAGGGTTTCTCTGATATTTCTTTTTGGTTTTTCGAGACAGGGTTTCTATGTGATAACGCTGGCTCTCCTGGAGCTCTGTAGCAGGCTGGCCTGGAACTCACAGAGATCATCTGCACATACCTAGCAGGAAAGGGTTTTATGAGACAGGGACATAGTAGCTAAAAATGACCTTGAGCTCCTGGTCCTCTGACCTCTGTCTAGCCTGAGATGATGAGTATCATAGACAAATACTGCTATTCTCAGTTCTTACTCTCACAGCTCTATGGAAGAGAATATGATTAATATTTTCTATAATCAGAACGAGCCTTTAGAACCACTCAAGAACATGAATGGCATCTAAATCTCAGTTTGTGACAACTGAAAGACAAAATAAAACGTTCTGCTGCTAAAAGCCAAAGCAGGGAAGGCCAAAAAATAAACAATTCAGGTGGTATTTATGGTCTGCTTCTTAGTACTTATTATTAAACCAAAGACTAACCAGTATTTTTAAAAATTTACTATTAATACCAACACCTATGTAAGTTTTACTGTCTTACTATACACTTTGAAAAACCTAAGGAAACAAAACTGTCATATTAAAATAAAGAAAAAATGGTTGCTTTAGGAGCAAGATACTTGTAAAATAACATCATAGGCTTCTATTCAACTCCATCAAAAACGTCTGTGAAATTGGGCATTCTCATCTGTATCTGTAATTCCAGCACTCTGAAGGTAGACATAGGACAGTCGTTCACGGTTATCCACTGATATCTATGGAGTTGAAGGAATCCTAGGATTCACAAATCTCTGCCTTAAAATAAGGGGGAAATGGGATAACTACGATCCAGATACTTAAGAAATAGAAAATTGCTAGTATGTTTCTCAAAGTCTGCTTATGTTAAAATATTCTTCATTCTTTTAGATTCTATACAGTTATATGGACTCTGAAAACTAAACTTATTCCTATATCCAGTCCACTCAAGTACATATTTATGAACTATTATTCTCATATTTACTACTTAATACAGAAGAAAGCTAATTGAAGATAATTTTTCAACTCTGTAAATTTTATATGGCTGCTATAAAGTCCAATCTAGCCAAACTTCCAGTACCTTAGAACTACAACGAGCTACTTAGAACTTCTCCAGATAAAAGGACTTTCTTTTTTTGGGTTTTTCGAGACAGGGTTTCTCTGTATAGTCCTGGCTGTCCTGGAACTCACTCTGTAGACCAGGCTGGCCTTGAACTCAGAAAACCACCTGCCTCTGCCTCCTGAGTGCTGGGATTAAAGGCATGCGCCACCACCACCCAGCTAAAAGGACCTTTTTAAATATTAAAAATATAGCTTGAGCGGGTGCTTGCTGCCACATCAAACAACCCGAGCCCAATTCACCCAAAACCCACATGAGAGAAGTTCAGAAGTAATTCTCAAGTGGTCTTCTGACTGCCCCCTCATACCAAAATAAATACATAAATGAAAAAACACTGGAGAGGGGGAAAGCAACTTATTATGTAGGCCTGGCTAGCCTGGAGCTCACTATACAGAACAAGCTGGTCCTGAACTCTAGAGATCTGCCTGCCTCTGCCTCCTGAGTGCTCAGATTCATGGCATGTACCACCACACCCAGCCAAATATAAATAAATAAATATACACACATATACACATACATGAGGGACAAAAACTGCTTACAGCTAAAAAAAAAAAACAATTACTTTAGCATATTTTGATTTTAATTACTGGCAAAAATGTATGCATAATTTTATATAGATTAAACTTTGGAGAAAATAGGATTGAGAGGCAGATGGAACAAATTTTTATTTGTTTGGTATTTTTACCAAGGGCTGGAGAGGTGGTTCATGGGTTAATAAGATTCAATACTGCTCTTGCAGAGGATCCAAGGTCAGTTCCCAGAATTGACATTGGGTAACTCACAACTATCTGTAACATCATCTACAGGGAATTTAATGCCGTCTTCTATACTCTGTGGATACCAGCAATCATGTGCACCATACATGTATACTCATGTACACACATATACATAATTTTAAAATAAAAATATACTAAAATTTTTCATCAAATTTTACAGTTTATAATAATCATTCATCTGATGCTATAAAATCAAAAATCAGGATAAAGAGTATATGCCTGTTATATAAAGATGAATTTTTTAAAAAAGAATAAAGTTACCTGATTCAAAGGTGGGCATTTTCAAATCACCTTGGTTCAGTTCTGTGCCATATTTTAATTTGTGATACTTTGCCCTGAAAATTTAACAAGTGGCAAAAAATAATTACTTTTTTATAATTGAGTACTACTATGCATTACTTTAATAACAAAGCAATGTGTGCATTTAAAAAAAAATTTGCTAAAAACACTGAAAATGTATAGAAATGTAGATAAAATATATGAAAGAAAACTACCCAAGCAACAAATACAGGTATGCAAAAAGATAAATTTCTACTTATCTTTAGAGAGAGAAAACATCTGAAATATATGGCAAAATATATTACTTCTACTTCTCGTTTTTTCATTTCTTTTTCCATACAGTAAGTAAAATGTGAAAAAGCTTTCAATAAAGTGTACAGTGATGTAAATGGGGCAGCACTGTTCTGTTCTAGTCACATTAACAAATGAAATATACGTACCTTTCTTGTTTTAATGCATACTCTAACATCTTTATTCTTCTCACTAAATCCTTCTTCAAATTCTCTTGACCTTTCCTTTCTCCTTGTAAAAATGCAATCCGTGCCTAAAAACATTAAGATGCATTTATTTCATTTTTCCTTAACCAACCACAAACAGCTAATTAAAATAGGAAAAATAATAAATGTAAATGCAGCATTTTTATGCATGACCTCAAGACAAAACTCATAAAAATGGTAAACTAAACTTTCCACTAGATAATATAATCTCTTTGAAGACAAAAATAACCATACAGAGGCCATTTCCTCTAATAAGACTAATGCTTAATCTTTATATAACCCTAGAAGAAATTCTATGGGTAAAATTAGCATAATTAAAAAATCTGAGGGTGGTAGGAATGCAGAATAGCTACAGAGAAATAGGATTATAGAGAAAAGTTCTCTGTACAAGGTGGACAGAAAGCTAACATCCACTTGACTCTGTTATTTTTTTTCTCCATGAGTTAATTAGAAATTAGAGATCTGAAAATAAGACTGAACTTAAGACTGGGGTTTTACCCATACTCTGTTGAGTGATCAGTAGTTTAAAACTGAACAAATAATACTAAAACAAATGGATCATGAGGTTTGAGATAGAGATAAGGACAACAAATAAAGCAGCCACAAGGAGAGGAGATAAAGAGGAAAATAAAATGATTAAGGGTCTAAACACCAAAGTATATTGTTTATATATTTAAAGTAGCACACACACACACACATATAGAATAAGCTTTTAAAGATATAAAATTTACAAAGGTGTTTAGTTGCCAGAACAGCTCTGACCACCGGGAAGAAGCTAATGTCAAAAAAAGATGCTAAATGTCTTGGTTGGGTTTCCGTCACCTTGACAAAACTAGAGAGGTATTTGAGTATTTGTGAAGTGGAATCTCAACTGGGTAAATGCCTCCATCAGACTACTTATAGGCAAGGCTATAGGGCATTTTCTTCATAAGGATTAATGTGGGAAGACCCAGCTCACTGTGATTGGCGACACCCCTGGCAGGTGATCCTAGGGTGTTCCAAAGAGCAAACTGAGGAAGGGGCTGGGAGGTAAGCCAGTAAGTAATCAGCATTCCTCCACGGTTTTTGCTTCAGTGCTTGTCTTCAGGCTTCTGCCCTGACTTACCTCAGTGATAGAGCATGACCCAGATTTGTTAGATGAAAACAAACAAACAAAAAAACCCTCCCCAAGTTGCTTTTTATCATAGTGTTTCATCCCAGCAACAGAAACTCTAAGGCAGAAATTGGTACTGGCAGTGAGACAGACCAGACCCATGTTTTTAGGAAGGTTGTGGAAAGTCTTTGGGCTAGAAAATTGAGTGATCAGAGCTTAATAATTAGTAAGTTATTGTGGGAACGTAGAAGAAAATGCTGAAGCAGAAAAGAATGGAAGTGAGGCCCGAGTTGTCAACCTTCAGAGACAAGTTTTGAGTCTCTTAAAGGCTCTACTATCAGGACCATTTAATAGTATTTTTTTTTTTTTTGATTTTTTTTTTTTCAAGACAGGGTTTTTCTGTGTAGCCTTGGCTGTCCTGGAACTCACTCTGCAGACCAGGCTGGCCTCGAACTCAGAAATCCGCCTGCCTCTGCCTCCCAAGTGCTGGGATTAAAGACGTGCACCACCACCGCCCGGCCATTTAATAGTATTTTAAATTAAGAATCTGGGTTCTGGTAGGTATGATGGTACAAATCTTTAATCCCAGCACTTGGGAAGCAAGCGGATCTCCGTGAGTTCCAGGCCAGCCTAGTCTACAATCTACGTCTAAGGTCTACACATAGTGAGTTCCAAACAGCTAGAGCTATATAAAGAAACTACCTTTAAAAAAAAAAAAAAAGACTCTGGGGCTAAAGATGATTAAGAAGTGACTAGCATCTGACTATAGAGATGACTTAGTATCCTACTGCTCTTCAAGAGGACCTAAGTTCGGGCCGGAACGAGCAGGGCAGGCAGAGGTCTTGAGTTCAATTCCCAGTAGCCACACACATGATAGCTCACAGCCATCTATACAGCTACAGTGTACTCATACACATAAAATAAATAAATCTTAAAAAAAAAAAAAAAAGACCTAAGTTTAATTCCCAGTACCCATGTGAGGCAGGTCACAACAGCCTGTAACTACAGAAGGATATAAAACCTATGGCTTCTGCAAACACCTGCACTCACATATACACAACCAGACACAGCCACATACATATACAAAATAGAAACAAATTCTTTGCTGGGCAGTGGTGGCACATGCCTTTAATCCCAACGCAGAGGCTCTGTGAGTTCCAGGACTGCTGGAGCTACACAGAGGAACCCTATCTTAAAAAACAAAACAAAACAAAACAAAAACAAAAGGGGGGATAGAATCAGCATCACTGAGGCAAAAATCTTCTGGGAAATGTTTCCTCAGATCAGCACACAGAAGTTATAGTTCAGAGAGGGCCAAGGCTGTATTTCATACTAGTGGCTGAACTTGGTATTGTGTAAGAGTCTCCCAGGTGGTAATGGTTTTGAAGGTGTGAAGGGGTCATAGAGTACAAGCACTGTGGGCTGCAACTGCAGGTGGAGCAGAAGCCCCAGGACTGATGGTCATGGGTTGAGGCTGAGGCTCTGGCACCATGTGGCTGGTCAAAGTCCTGAAGAGAGCTCAGGAGAGGATAAGGTTGAAGGTGTAGCATAAATCCCAGCAGTTTGGGGACACCAGTACCAAAGACAGTGGCAGATGTGGGGTAGAGCTGGCCTGAGCCTTAAAGACAAGATTTCTGGCAAAGCAGAAAAGTGAAGCTGCCAGGCCCTTTGGAGTGCAGAAGCTCCTAAGTTCCCAGTGCCCAGCTCTGAGCTTTATACTGCGAGACTTTGGATTTGCTTTGACAGTTGTGCCCTGATTCATCCCTCTTTGAGTAAGAAAATATATAATTTATACATAGTTGAGAGACTTGGACTTTTAAAGATGTAAAGATACAATAACAAGCTACAGAAATTAGAAGACACACATATAGACATAATGTTATTGCGTACTGTGTAAGTTTATCCTTGTGTTATTCAAATGCTGATTTTCTCTACCTTCATTATCTTGTTTCAATCTGGGACAATTGTAATGCTGTCAAGAATTTCCTGTCTCAAGTTTGTGTAAACAATTCTTACCATTGATTCTCTGCCTTGTCAATAAATACAAGCTTATGACCCAAGAGCTGGGCAGAATATAGAACAGAGAATTTCCACCAGCCAGGAGAGGGAGAGAGAAGAGTAAAAGATTGCACCATGAGGAAGAGAAAGGAAAGCATTCATAAGATTTCGGCTGAAGAACTGAAGGCCCTAAGTGCAGGTATTATCAGGATTTTGGCTGGGAGGTAGCCAGATTAGTTTAGGGGATGAAAACAGATCAAATGACTGCCTAGAGGTATTGAAGTAAAATCTTAAATAAATCTTGGTCTTTTTGTGTCATTGAGGAACTAGCTAGGATTAAAACAAAACAAAACAAAACAGTCCCTATGTTAATTTACTACATATAGTATATTAAAATTACCATTTACAGTCATAGGAGAGTTGATTCTTAAGTTGTCCTCTTAAGTTGTATGTGCATGCATACACACAAAGACAGGCAGATGCACATACGCTAAATAAAATTTAGTGAAAAGTCTCAACAAAAGCTAAACTGGTGTTGGCCACCTGCCTGTAAGACTCGCATAGAATGAGACAAAGGCATTTGATCCCCCTCAACAAGCTAGCTGTGGATTCAGTTGAAAGACCCTGCCTCAATGAAATCTGATGGAGAATCACTAAGAAAAACTCCCAACTTCAACCTCAGGCCTCTATGTGCATAAGCATATGTGATACTTATATACACATTCACACACACAAAGTAACTTTTTAAAGATTCCTTTATTTGTGTTTAAGACACATCTGAAAAGGGCAGTAGATCCTATTACAAATGGCTGTGAGCCACCATGTGGTTGCTGGGAATTAAACTCAGGACCTCTGGAAGAGCAGTCAGTGCTCTTAACCACTGAGCTACCTCTCCAGCTCACAAAGTATTTTTTGTAAAGAGTAAAATATTGAGGAATTAACCAAGGATACAAATGATTTGCACTTTCACTGGCGAATGAAATTAAAAAAGATATAAATGCATTGTGTCCATGCAACACAATTTTAATAGTTAAAAATGTCAACACCACCCAAAGTAATCTACAATTATGTTTTATATACCTTATGTACATACAATTTAACTTTCTTTGAGGGGCTATTATAACCCTGCTTGGTCTAGAACTCTATCCAACCAGTTTAGCTAGCCTCAATCTCCAATTAAAGGGGGTACATAAGCATGCCCAACCTTGTATAACATTATTATTGTTGTTGTTGTTATTAGGTTTATAGAGACATCATCATCATCATCATCATCATCATCATCATCATCATCATCATCAGGTTTATAGAGACAAGGTTTCTCTGTGTAATGGCCTTGAACTCACAGAGATCTGTGTGCCTCTGCCTCCCAAGGGCTGGGATTATTGGTATACACCACCAATACCCAGTTTAAAGGAGGGGGGCATTTAGCTTCCTGAGCCACAAGATGAATTCCAGGCTTCCTGAAGCTAAGTACCAAGACCTGTCTCAATAAAAGTAGGGGAAGAGCACCCTACAATGGAATGTGTGGTTGGTTCAATGAAGGTAGGACTTCCCATTTCTTTTTACCTAGAGTGCTGGGGTTTGAGCCCAAAGCTTCACATTTGCAAAGCAAGTACTCCAATGAAATATTTTCCCCAACAGAAAAACAATTGTTGAGCACCAGCAAAACTGCTTATCTGTTAACATCAATTGATGTTTTTAACTACCCAGAAAGGTAAGCCAGGCATAGTGGTGCATGCCTTTAATCCCAGCACTGAGTTCGAGGCCAGCCTGGTTCACACAGTTCCAGGGCAGACAGGGGCACAGAGACCTGTCTCAAATGAGCAAAGTAGAAAGGGAAGTAGTTAACTTGATATATTACCAAAGCAAAATGTGCAAATTTGTTTCCATCTATCCAATTTTAGTTAATAACTCAGCATAACCCAACCTTGTTCCTGATTTTCAACATCTAGTACCATATTTTACATATTTCCTGAATTCATTCAACATTCAACATCTGATTGCCAAAGAACTATTTAGTATTTGCTGATGTTTGGCGACAACCACTAGAGGTCACTAGCATAAAACTTTCAATATTGATTCAACCAGGATCAGTCTAAATGATTCGCAATTACTTGTTTCCGTTTCCAGTACCCTTTACTAAAACAAGATTCAGTTATAAGTAATTTCAGGATATTCGGGTGAACCATTGACATATAAAGTGAATACTATTCCCTCTCTACATACATACACTATATATGTGCATATATATTATGGATATCATTCAAGGGCTGAGAAAAATGGTTCGATACTTAAGAGAGCTTGCTATGGCCGGGCAGTGGTGGTGCACGCCTTTAATCCCAGCATTTGGGAGGCAAAGGCAGGCAGATTTCTGAGTTTGAGGCCAGCTTGGTCTACAGAGTGAGTTCCAGGACAGCCAGGGATACACAGAGAAACCCTGTCTCGAAAATAAAAAAAAACAAAACAAAAACAAAAACAAAATCAAAGAGAGAGAAAGAGCTTGCCATGAAGCTGTAAAAACTAGAGCTTGGATCTAACACTCATGTTACAAGCCAGACAGCTTGTGCATGACTGTAATCCCAGCTCCACAGGAAGCAGACAGGAGGATTGCTGGGACTTCCTGGCTTCCAGCCTACCAGAGAAACCCAATTTCAGCAGAGACTGTGCCTCAAAGGTCAAAGAATAGTTGGAGATAGATGAGGGCAGCTACATCCTCTTCTGGTTTCTGAGTGTGCATACACATAGGTACATATACATGCAATAATAATCATACGAAAGATTCAAAACCTAGGATGTTTGTGGTGGTACATATCAATAAGATATGCTGAAGAGGCAAAGGCATAGGACCACCATATTGTGGCCAAGCTGGGTTACGCACGTACGTGCGCACAGAAAGAGAGAGACAGAGACACACAGAGAGAGAAATATTTTATACTTTAACTAGCAGATGAGTCAATGAGACTTTGCTGGTAGAATTAGGGTCACTAGGGCAGGTCTTAGAAACCATCTCTGTGCCGGGCGGTGGTGGCGCTTGCCTTTAATCCCAGCATTTGGGAGGCAGAGGCAGGCGGATTTCTGAGTTCGAGGCTAGCCTAAACTACAGAGTGAGTTCCAGGACAGCCAGGGCTACACAGAGAAACCTTGTCTCAAAAAAACAAAACAAAACAAAACAAAAAAGAAACCATCTCTGCTTCATGATCTACAGTCTTATGAGAAGCTGGTACCACATACTTTCACTGAGATTCACCGTAAAGTTGATACTATTTTTAAAAACCACACACAAATGATTCATTCCAAAATTCAGTGTTCTGAGGCAGAACATACAAACCTTTGTATAATCTATCATGTTGTAATAAAAGTCTGTGTCCAATTCAAAGGGAGGGTACTCTATTTTTAATCTTTTCAAAGAAAATACATAAACAAAAAGCTTGTATTCAATAGCTTACAATTTTTTTATTAAAATATTTTCCAATTTTATTGACGGAAAAGAATTCCAGGGAAAAGAGAAATACTTTTCTTAAACATACAAATGCAGGTAAATCTTGAACTTTTTTTCTTAGTTTAAGACAGGGTTTCTCGGGCTGGAGAGATGGCTCAGTGGTTAAGAGCACAGACTGCTCTTCCAAAGGTCCTGAGTTCAAATCCCAGCAACCACATGGTGGCTCACAACCACCCACAATGGGATCTGACGCCCTCTTCTGGTGCGTCTGAAGTCAGCGACAGTGTACTTATAAAATAATAAATAAATCTTTAAAAAAAAAAAAAAAAAGACAGGGTTTCTCTGTATTGCCCTGGCTGGCCTCTATCTCAGAGAGATCTGCCTGCCTCTGTCAGAGTCTTAGTGTTGGGACTAAAGATGTGTGCCACCACTGCCTGGCTTCAATCTTATTTTTAATCCTTCTATTTAAAACAAGGTTTAATAAATAGTCAAAACAATATCACCCTCCGTGGCTCAGTGATTCAGAGCAGAGTGCTCTTTCTGAGAACACAAGTTCAGTTTCCAGCACCCATGTTGGGCAGCAGGTCCTAAGGGAACCAAATTTTAGCATCCATGGGCACCTGCACTCTTGCGCACTTAATTAAAAATAAAATAAATCAAAGTACCATCAGCTTCTATATTCCCAACTGCATTTTACATGACCATAGTTGGCTGAAGAATAGATTTTCTTTCTCTTTTCAAGGCAGTCTTACTATGGTAGTAGTCCTGGCTGGTCTGGACCAAGATAACAAGAGAAAAAAAAAAAACATTCATTTTGTCTGGGAATGGTATATAATCTCATCTCTCAGGAGGCTAAGGTGGAAGCACCCTGAGTTCAAGGTCAGCCTAGGTTATATAAGAAGACTGTCTTCAACAAACAATACACATAAAAGGAGAGGTTAATGTCAAACTATATAATAGAAACAAGATTATAAATAATACTAATGCTACATTCAAAATAACAGATGGGGATCATTATTCTCCTTCTTAAAATTCAAAGGACACTTAATAATCAACAATTAAATTAGCAACTGACCAAGGGAGACTCCTAAAATTACTACAAATCTTGACTCTCTGAATGTGAGAAAATGGCATTCGGCTATGTAATATGCCTTCCATTATTAATGCTCAAATCCTTCCCCTAAGACCTTGATACTAGGTGTATTCTAGAAATTATGAATGCATATTCCACATATAGTATTGCTTAATGCAAATTGTGGCAGTAACACAGGCATACACATGCTTCTAAAAACATGTATATTTAGTTCATGTGAATAAGATTATAAACAGCCTCGCCGCTTCAGGTAAAGCTTGCCCCTAAATGCTTAACAAAAATCATATACATTTTTTAATCTTTTTAAGTTTTAGAGTAGATAATAAAGTAATAACCATCTATAATATTTGTTACTACATATGGGTAAGTCTCATTTATGCCTTATAAACAAACCAATGAGTTGGTGTATTTTCCCCACTTTCTTTCCAGAAGAGTTCAGGGAAGCTAACATTGTTAAAGGAAATTATCTTGCTTTTCCCAAGACAGTGGAACCACTAAGACCTGAATGTAGCGGGCCTTAGTTCAGAGTACACCCTCTTACTTATGAAATGATAAAGCGTCTATGAATACCAGGGGAAAAAGTCAGCTTAAGACTTGGCACTCTTGTGTCATCTAAGCCTACATTAACTTCATTTCTGAATTAGAATATATTTTTAATTTTGTTTTATATGTACAGGGGTATGGAGACTATACACATCACTGAGAACACATGAAGGTCAGTAGACAACTTGTGGAGGACTTGGTTCTTTCCTGGGCCATGTGGGTTGCATGTATACAACTCATGCCATCAGCCTTGACAGCACGCACCTTGCTAAGCTTTCTTGCTTATCCTGAATTAGAATTCTACAAGACCAAATGAATTGGATTAACAAGCTCCAAGTCAGTATAGCAAAACTAACTGAATTAGCAAGCAGAATGAAAAATACTTGCCAGCTCAATTTCAGACCAAAAATATTGGAATCCAATCCTTTTTTCATCACTATTTAAATTAGGTGAATTGCAGTAAGTGCTCTTAACCATTTGGGCATCTCTTTAGATCCCATTTTGTTGTTTATATAAGACAAGATCTCAAGAGCCCAAGCTGACCTCAAACTTCTTATCCTGCCTCTTTTATTTCTCAAGTGCTACAATTGTAGATGTGTAGGAACACATCCAGTTTTGGGTTTTTTTGTTTTGTTTTTTGTTTTTCGAGACAGGGCTTCTCTGTGTAGCCCTGGCTGTCCTGGAACTCACCCTGTAGACCAGACTGGCCTGGAACTCAGAAATCCTCCTGCCTCTGCCTCCCAAGTGCTGAGATTAAAGGCGTGCGCTACCACTGCCTGGCGAACACGTCCAGTTTTATGTGGTATAGAGGATGGAACTGTCTTGGGCTCCACTCATGCATGCTAAAAGAAAGCCAGCACTCTATGAACCGAGTTACATCCTTGGGTGAATACCTTTCCTCTTGTTGAACAATGTTATAAAAATGTTATAAACAATGTTATAAAATTTCAGCTTTCTCAATTATAAAATATGGGAATAATCTTTTCTCCATTATAAAATATGGGAATACTCTTACATTTACAATTCACTTTTATAAGGTTTTTCTTTTTTAGTTTTATGCATTTATTTTTTATGTGTATGGACGTTTGCCCAAGGATATCAGAAGAAAGTGTAAGATCTCCTAGGAATTAAACCTGAGTCTTCTGGAAAAGCAGCCAGAGCTCTTAGCCACTAAGCTGTTTCTCTACCCTCCCACACACAAAATTTTTTCCTCTTCCTGTTATCAGTAGTTCTGGATGTTATAGATAATTGATTGCGAGTGGAAACATAGGGGACAGAATCAGGTATTGGCAGTTTCTCCACATTCATTTGTATGTGAATTTTTAATATAAGTTTAAGATGTAAAGCATTAATGCAAGCAAAATGTTTCAGTGAACACATTTCAACAGTTCAACTTTATAACAATTATAAATAAGCCTTTTAAAATTTTCTGGACAGTGCCAGCATTTGGATTTTTAAAAAAATAAGTAAATTTCTTATTGACGGCAAAAAAAAAAAAAAAAAAAAAAAAAAAAAAAAAAAACAAAACCAAAAAACCTGTAATCTCAGAACCTGGGAGGTAGAGAGGCAGAAGGAATAAATTAGGTCAGACTCAACTATATAGCAAGTTTGAGGTACTCAAGGAAAGAGGAGGAAAAAAAGAAGGAACAGGGAAGAATGGGGAAAGAGAAAGGTATAGTTCTGACTTCTTAAATCTTACTTTTAATATGGGTTTTTAAACCTTTTAACCTCCCTTTTTGCCCATCACCCACCAGAGGTAGTGGAAAAGAAAGGTTATGATACAGGGAAGCGGAACTGTTTAGAAATTATTTTTGGAGCAAATCTCATCTGTGTTTTCAGGAAATCAGTAGTTTAGTTCACAGGTCGGCAGCGGCAGATTCAGTCCACTCATAAACACTTTACAAATACACCAGTTGTCTAGTTTGGTAGTGTCAGGATAGCAAACACAATCATCAGTGGTAGCACAACCTAACAGAAACAGCCAGGCCTTAGCAGATCCAGCATAAGTCAGCAGGAGGGGCGGGGACCACCAGGGACCCCAGGACTATTTGGGCATATTTCTCTCAACGAAGCAGAGATCAGTGAAGACAACCAACAGCGATGTAAAGCTAGTTATGTAAGCAAGCCAAGCCCCTCCCCCCACCACTGTTCACTGAATCTTAATTATACTCCCTCCAATCATCACACATCCTCCACAGGTCGTGAGTCAGCCCCTGAGTCTGTATCAGCTGACATCACTTTGTGAATCAGCCCAGGAGCACTGAAGCCATGGAACCCTCTCCTGAGGTTTCCTAGTGCATTTCTCTCTATGAAGTCATGACAAATGGAGTTCAACAAAACATGTAAGGCAAACCACACGTGTGTTGTTAGTGAAAAACCCATCATGCATCCTTTCACATGCTTGCTTTAGAAAAACATCCTTTCCCCTGTGCCTGCTTCAGGAAAACACTCCTTCGCGTGTTTGCCCCAGGAAAACACCATCGACACAACTGATTTTCCAAAGAAATCAGAAGTTTCCATTTCAGAAAGGGAAAGGAAAAAAAAATTGAAAAAGGAATGAAGAGGAAGAAATGTAAATGTGTTAAGAGGAGTTTCTGCACAAATTTCCCCCCTGGGCTAATGGTAGCGTAGGTCTGTGATCCTGGCACTTGAAATGAAAACAGATCAAAAGTTCAAGGCCATCTTTAGCTATATAGCCACTTCAAGGCCATTCTGGGCTGCATGATAATCTGTTTCAAATATAAGCTCAAGTGGGCACAGTTGAGAGAGAATGAATGAAAAAAAATTTTGGCATATGACACACAATGCACAGTTGAACCTTGAGGATATTGTAAGTGGGGGAGTCACAAGAAAAATATTATGCCATCCCACTCATATGATGTATCTAGAGTGGTCAGCTCTGTGTAGACACTGCATATTAAGTAACTCAGAAACAAAAAGTAAAATGAGGGCTGAGGAGCTGGGGAAAGAGAAACATTCTGGACACTGGCTGTATAACAGGATTAAGTATTTAACCCCACTGAACTGTATATTTATAATGATGGTAAATTTTAACAGGTTATGGAGATACATGCATTCCTGAAGATGCAAGAAAATCATTAGTTCAAAATGAAACTGGGCTACATAGGCAAACCTTGTCTCAGAAAGCAAAACAAACAAGAATGATTCTTCTGAGGCTGGAATGTTTGTAACTCATGACAAAACGTATTTTTCCTACCTTATATTATAAAATCATTCCATTAGGAATAACTTCAACTTCACTTAAAATGTCTTAAAACTACCTCTGATTATCCTTAATATGATAAGTCTGCAACAAAGTGCTTCTACTTGACATGAGCAATAAGTAAAATGCAAATTGATACAAGCAACAGTAACGACACATGATCTACAGTCCAAATCCACCACTGATACTATATAATGTTGACTTCATTCTACAACACACTCTGACTTCTCATTTATATTGATTCTGCCAGCATATGAAGAGTTTCCATTACCTGGTAACCCACAGTCATTAGAAGTTTCCAAAGTTAACTGTGAAATCATCTTCCTGGAAAGTTAAAAATACATCAGATCCATCTGTCCAAATGCTATCACTCTAGAAACTCCTTGTTACTAAATATCTGCGTACTGTTTAACATTGCTCCTAGGAACAAGATGATTCCAAATACCATTTAAAAAAAAAAGAAAGAAAACTACTTAGTTTTAGAACTCCAATAATATTTTCTTAGGAATTATAGAAAATCAGGTGAAGAAATAAGATATTGATCCAAGCACACTAGACTAGCCTGGACATCTAAACAGATCTATATTTGAATCCCTCTAACTAGCTTTACAAATGCCTAGTAGCCTTGTTCTTAGCTTCTTCAATTCTTGAATGTGAAGGCTGAATTGGATGTCTTTTTAGGATATACTAACTATAGGGCTAGAAAGACGTCCTAGGGAGTAGCACCAAGCCTGCTACCTAACTTTGGTCCCTGGAACCTATATGTTAATAGGAGAGAACCAACTCCCACAGATTGTCTTTTGTCTGTCGGTCTCTGCTCCCCCTTTACCCCCACACACAATGTATATTAATTATTAATTAATTAGTTGATTAATTAATTTGAAAAAGGACTTGGTAAAGAACTGGAAGACACATATTCCAGGCATGCAAGATTTGAAACTTTTACTAGCTCATTAGTTTCTCTATCCTTTTTTATCACTTTCACCACACTAAGCTAACTGTACAAAGAAGCCAGTGACCACACATACAACAAAAATAAAAAATTAATTTAGAAAACAATCAAGAAAGGAGGTGAACTTGACTTCTAGAGCTGCTATTAAAATATTATTTTAAGTGAACCAAAAAAATGTAGAACTAAGCATATAGTGCAGAGTGCTTGCATACACACATAAGGCCCTGAATTCAGTCTCCAGCAACACAAATGAAATATAAAATTACTAAGTATGCAGCAAAAGGTATAACACAAATTAAATATCATAAAACATAGGGGAGAAAGCAAAATAAGTGATGTTCTCCAAGAAGGTTCAAACACAGATTTTACTCGGTATCTCAGTTACATTTCTGTTGCTCTGACAAGGCACAGTGACCAAAAGCAACTTGGGAGAAAAGGGTTTATTTCAGCTTACAGCTTACAGTCACTCATTCAGAGAAGTCAGGGCAGGAACTCAAGACAGGAGAATCTGGAGGCAGAAACTGAAGCAAAGGCCATGGAGAAGTGCTGCTTACTGGCTTGTTTAGCCTGCTTTTTTTGTTTTGTTTTGTTGTTGTTGTTGTTTGGTTTTTTTGAGACAGGGTTTCTCTGTATAGCCCTGGCCGTCCTGGAAATTACTCTGTAGACCAGGCTAGCCTTGAACTCAGAAATCCGCCTGCCTCTGACTCCCAAGTGCCTCCCACTGCCCGGCGTGCCTGCTTTCTTCTTTATCTGCCCAGAGATCCCATAATGAATGGACTCGTCTGTACCGTAGCTAGAATTTACTACATTGTGGGCTCTTCTTTTTCCCACTCTTTATACCCCTCGTTTCATCCCCAAACATTAGACAGAAGGATAGAGGGGAGAGAGATCTGTGAATCAATCTTATAGAGGCATTTTCTTGATCAAGAAGCTTTTTTGTTTTTAACTGACTAAAAATTCCAGAGCTGGAATGGAGAGATATTCATACCAAAGAAGTGCAATTTCTGATATATAGGAAGTACAGAATAAACTTGCACAAGTTGTCCTCTGACTTCCACATACATGTTATTGCATTCACACATGCTTACACATGCTGTAGCTCAGTTGGCAGAATGCTTATCTGGAATGTATACAAGGCCCTAGACTGGCTCCCTACCCGATTTCGTAAACTGTGTGTAGTGGTGCACACCTGTAGTTCTGACAGTGGCTGTGGAAGCAAGAGTATCAGAAGTCCAAGGCCATCAGCTACACAGGGAGTTCTAGTGCAGCCTGTGACATATGAAGCCCTGTCTCCAGAAAAGAAAAGACGGAATAACTGAAAAGTGACAAAAATTGAAACTCAATAAACTGACAGAAAGCAGACAGAATAATCAATTTGAAATTTTGTACTGAGAACTGAACAACAACAAATAAGCCACAGAATCCAGTCAGACAATTAAATAAGCCAATATATGCATAATGAGAAGAAGAGATATGCAGAATGATTGCTTGAAATAAGTCAAAAACTTTCTAAATGTGATGCAAACTGCTCAGTGAGCTACAAATAGAATAAACTCAGAGATTATTATCATGATATGCCAGAATCAAACTGTCAAAAAAAAAAAAAAAAAGAGAGAGAAACTTACAAAAATATCCGAAGAAAAGTGACTCATCAGGCTGGCCAGATGGCTCAGTGGGTAAGAGCACTGACTGCTCTTCCAAAGGTCCTGAGTTCGGATCCCAGCAACCACAGGGTGGCTCACAACCACTGGTGATGAGATCTGACCCCCTCTTCTGGTGCGTCTGAAGACAGCTACAATGTATTATGCCAGAGTGAGCTGGGCCGGGGCAAGCGGGGCTATTCTGAGTTCAATTCCCAGCAGCTACATGACAGCTTACGGCCATCTGTACAGCTACAGTATACTCATACACATAAAAAATAAATAAATAAATCTTAAAAAAAAAAAAGTGACTCATCACAGCTGAATTCCCACTAGAAATAATGAAGGAAGTACAATGATGAATTCAAAAAGCTGTAAGAAAATGACTGCCTGGGGCTGGAGAGTTGGCTACATGAGTAAAGGTGACCAGACTTCAACCCCCAGAATCCACTCAACATGGGATGAGGAAGATTCCATAAAGTTGGCCTCTGACCTGCTCAAAGAGCTTGAGCGTGCGTGCACACATGCACAGATACACACACACACACACACAATGATAATAAAAAAAATTGGCAGGGTGGTAGTAGTGCACACCTTTAATCCCAACACTTGGGAGATAGGGGAAGGCAAATTTCTGTCAGTTAAGAGGCCAGCCTGATTACAAAAGCAAGTTCTAGAACAGCCAGGGCTACACAGAGAAACCCTATCTTTGAAAAGCAAAACCTAAAACAAAACAAAATTTAAAGACTCCCTATATCCAGCACTGGTAAATACAAAAGAGAAGCTGAGTGTACTGGTATACCTGCAATCTGAACACCTGAGATGTGGGATGACAGCGAGTCTGAGGTCAACCAGGTTACTGAGTTAAACTCAAGGTCACTCTGAACAATTTAGGGAAACCTCCATTTAAAAACATAAAGTGAAAGGAGAGTTGAACTTTGTTTTCCTTCCCAATTTAAGAAACAAGTTCATTTAGTAATAATTAGAACTCTGCATTGGGTGAACAGACACTAAACATATATAAATTGTAGGAGACCAGGGCTTTGCAAATAATAGACAAGCACTCTATTAGTCAGACATCCCAGCTGCAAAATTGCAAACTATTTTAATTAGTATTTTCCTGAATGTACTTTTTCTTGCAGAGAGTGGAGGCAGTACTAGCCAGTGAATCTAAGCCTTTACAAATGCTAAGCTAGGGCTCTACCAACCAAGCTATATATAATCCCAGCTCTTTTTCCATGTATTGTTTTGTTTTGTTTTTCGAGACAGGGTTTCTCTGTGTAGCCCTGGCTGTCCTGGGACTCAGAAATCCGCCTGCCTCTGCCTCCCAAGTGCTGGGATTAAAGGTGTGTGCCACCACCGCCCAGCTCCATGTATTTTTTTTTTTTTTAAATATACTTGACTTGAAGTGCATAACATGGAATATTTTCAGTTAAGTGCCACCTGCTACTCATTAAGCACTTCAAAAAGTTACTTATTTTGAAGGGAGAAGAGCTCTTGCACTAACCCTAAAGAAATGTATTCAATTGTAAGACTCTTCTGGCCCTCCATTTCTCAGAAAATGGGGACATACATAATTTTATATCAGGCTTGGGGTCATCCTACATTCCTACTACTGAAACACTATCTCCATTCTGTGGACTTTCCCAGTCAACAACACCAAATTTACAGTTTAATGAAATGCTCTCAGCAACTCTGTTCATTTAACATTAATTCAGCAAACACCTGTATCATGTGCCCTTCCTCTCATAGTGAATATACAAGTGAATCAAAATCCTTTCAAAGAACTTATACCAATCTACTACTGAAAAGAACAGCAAACTTAAAACTACAAATTGTATGAGGTGCCAGAAAGGAATAACAAAAGGTAACAGTAAGTGCAAACAACAAAGACACACAAATACAGAGGTGTTACAGAATCTTGGTTCCTACTTGTAATGGTTTGAATGAAAACAGCCACCATAAACTCATACTTGCTTGCTTAGTCCCCAACTGGTAACTGGAAAGATTGGGAGGTGTGGCCTTGTTGGAGGAAGTGTGGTTTTGTTGGAGGAGGTGTATCACTGGGGCATTGGGGTTCAAAAGTCCATGCCAGGCCCAGTGCCTAAGTCTGTCTGCGTTTGTCTGTCTGTGTCTCTGTCTCCTTCCTTCCTCCTACCTCCTCTCTGCCTGCTGATCAGGATGGAGCTCTCAGCTACTTTTCCAGCACCATGTGTTCCATCTGTGCTATGCTCCCCGCTAGGATAACAGACTAACAGACTAACTCAATGAAACCATAAAAAAAGCCCCCAACTAAATGTTTTCTTTCATAAGACCTGCCATGGTCATGGTGTCTCTTCACAACAATAGAACAGTGACTAAGACTTTACTCTTACCCACTTCTTAAATATGTAAGCTTATGTATGTCCCATTCAGTTTTAATGGTTCTAGAAAAAAGCAACACAAAAGAAGATTAAGTACTTTAAGAAAAGCTAGGCATGGAGGCATAAAACTATAATCTCAGCACTTGGAAGACCTAGGGCTGCATAACAAATACCAGGCCAGCCTAGTGAGATCTTAACTCAGTAATTAAATAAAACCATAGTCTGGGCCACTATAAAAGTTCTATTATCTGATATAACTCATATACTTGAATGTTTGTTCCCAGTTAATAAACTATTTAGGAAGGATTAGGAGGTGAGGCTTTGTTGGAGATGTGTCACTGGGAGTGCCAGCCAAGCCAGTCTTCCTGTCTGTCTCTCTCTGCCTCCTACCTGCAGATCAGGATGTAAGCTCTCAGCTTGATCCAGAACAAGCCTACCTGCTTGCCTGCCTGACGCTATGTTCCCAGCCAGATGAAAATAGGTTAACCTATTCAAACTATAAGCAAACCCAATGAAATGCTTTCTTTTATAAGTTGACTTGGTCATGGTGTCTCTTCACAGCAAGAGAACAAACAGTACAGTATCTAAGACAAGATCAAAACTATTACATATCTATTAACAAATAGCTTCATGAAAACAGAAATTTAAAATAACTATAGAAAAGTGCATTAAAAATAACTATGAAATGTTCTAAATATGTGCAGGGCAAGTCACTGAAATTTCAGAGAAGAAAGTAATATGCTGGTTAAAACTTCAAATGCCATTAGAATAAAGGAAGTTAAGAGACTTCTTTAGAAAGTTAAATAAGATATGGACCACAAAAAATCATTTTAAAACTTTTAACTACACACCAATTTGTAAAACACAATTATCGAACAAGAATTTTCAAAATACAGATTTTCAGCAGACAGGTGGAATAATCAGCAGACAAATGAATTTGTCACCAAGCCTAACAACCCAAGTTCAATCTCCAGGTTCTATGTGGAAGCAGAGAATAGAACCTAAATATTCTTCTCTGACACATGAGCCTCAGAAAACACACACAAATACAAATACAGATTCTATCTAAGACTTCTAAGAGTGAAAGTCCAGACTCTCTTAAGTGACTTATTATAATAAGATTACATCTGGGGATTGGAGAGATGGCTCAGCGGTTAAGAGCACCTACTGCTCTTCCAGAGGTCCTGAGTTCAATTCCCAGCAACCACATGGTGGCTCACAACCATCTGTAATGGGATCTGATGCCTTCTTCTTCTGTGTCTGAAGGGAGCCATTATTTTATATATGATGTACTCACATATATAAAATAAATATTTAAAATTAAAAAATTATATCTGGGAGCCAATAAAAGTCTCATTCTCACAATTAGGGATTTTACAAATATCCTTAAATCATATAACTGTCTTTGATAGCAGCATCACTAGGAAAGTGATAGGCAAGTTGATATTACCCATACCTTTAAATTAAACCATTAAAGAGCATTATAAATACATATATAAAGCCAGGCATAGTGGCTCAGGTCTGGTCTGTAATCCCAAGGTCAGTCTCAGCTACACACCAAACTTAAGGCCTGTCTGGCCTATATGAGATCCTATCTCAGAAAAGAAAAAGAGAGGGAGGGCAGACAGATGATAGATACATACATAGATAGACAGATACAGATAGATCTTTTATTATTATTAACAAGTAGTAACTAAATCACCCCTAACATTCACTGAGTACTTACTTATATAACTTAAAATAAATATTCCATCTAAAAATCTAAGCAAATATCACAAAAATGAAATTTTTTTACTCCGAAAAAGTTCTGAATAGATACTTCATTGAAACAAATAAGCATAAAAAATATTGTCTAACTTAGAGACTAAGAAGGTGAGTAGCCTGGGCTTATTACATTAAAAAAAAAATAACAAAATTGATTGACCTTACACATGATCATTCCTTAGCCTTAATATCAAATAGCTGATAACACCACAAAAACAAAGTTTGTGACCAGCCTTCTGGTCAAAGACCTCACCACCACCTGGAAAACTGGCTTGCCTTCTTCACACTGCTCCCTCTATAAAGAGCAGGAGAAAATAAAACAACTCTAATCAAGCCCCTAGAGCCAACAATCAAGTTTTAAGGAAAGCAAACAGGACAGTACAAGAGACTAAAACTACAACATAAGGGTAGTGCTAAACAAAACTCAGTCAATAGGAACCTTAAAGAAACAATGGATCTGCTTCCTTCCCACCACTGTGCACGCACTTGCGTGAGCGTGCGTGCGTGTGTGTGTGTGTGTGTGTGTGTGTGTGTGTGTGTGTGTGTGTGGCCCGCACGTGCATATGTGTGTCCCCGCACATGTATCCATGTGAGTATGTCTTCAAGCACATACACAAAGTCAGAGAACAACTTACAGCCACCTATCCTCACCTTCTATTATGTAAGTCCCAGAGATCACACTCAGTCTTAGCACTCAGTGCTTTTACCAGCTGAACCATTTCCCTGGCCCTTGTCTAATTTCTTGAACAAAAATGACTGAGATAGAAATGGTCCCAGCCACAATGTGGACCCTAATTCAAAGAGACATCAAGATATCTAAGTTGGAAATCTAAACTATATATTTGATAAAAATCAAGGAACTAATAATTCATCTTAACAATACAAGTAGTTGTAGTGGCTAATTCCTGGCTGTCAACTTGACTATATCTGGAATGAACTACAATCCAGAAAGAATTGGAAGGCTCAGTTGTGATCCAGATCTAGAGGCTGGAAGACACATGTTTCTGACCTGGAACTTGGCATTGAGATCTTGAGGCACAGTGGCCATGAAAAGCTTAGAGTCAGGCAAGGTAGTACATGCCTTTAATCCCTGGAGACTGAGGCAAGGAGATCTCTAAATTCAAGGTCAGCCTGGGACAAGCAAGTCTCAGATGCTAGAGTGGTGATACACACCTTTAATATGGGACACACCTTCTGCTGGAGGCCTACATAAGGATATTGGAAGAAGGAAGATTCATTCTTCAAAGGGCCTTGTGGGACTGAACAACTGTAGATCCTCAGACTTCCATTCACAGCTGCTGCTGACCATTGTTGGGGAGTTGGACTACAAACTATAAGTCACCAACAAATTCCCTTACTATATAGAGACTACCCATAAGTTCTGTGACTCTAGAGAACCCTGACTAATACAGAAGTCATACTGGAGTTGTGTTTAATAGCCCTTATCTTTAAATATATATATTACTTTCTTTATTAGCCTAGAACTCACTAGCTAACAGTTATCCTCCTGTCTTAGCCTGTTTTAAGTGTTAGGATTACAGGCATGAACCAACACATAGGCTTTATATTAAAATATCATGGGTGAAATTACATGGTTCCAAAACCTGCTTCAAAATAATGACATGTGAGCAAATGGACAGAAATAAGTTAAATTAAGATTGATCAAGAAAAAGGCTATAGCCGGGCGGGTGGTGGCGCACACCTTTAGTCCCAGCACTTGGGAGGCAGAGGCAAGCGGATTTCTGAGTTCGAGGCCACCCTGGTCTACAGAGTGAGTTCCAGGACAGCCAAGGCTACACAGAGAAACCCTGTCTCGAAAAAAACAAAACACAAAAACAAACAAACAACAAAAAACAAAACAAAACGGCTATATAGCTCAGTTTGCAGAGTGCCTACCCAGCATGCACAAAGCCCTGGGTTCCATCCCCATAACCACAATAAGCAGGCATAGCATTACACTTCTATAATCCCAATATTGTCAAGAGTTCAAGACTATCCTTCTCTACACTGTGAGACAAGCCAGCCTGGAATACAAGAGTCTCTGTCTCAGAGGAAAGATAATGATCTTAGGGGTTATACTTTAAGATGAGTAACAGTTTGTGGGAGATCACAGACTGTATTTTCTAAGCATAATAAAACATTCCACAATAAAATACTAAAGCAAGTTTATAACAATACAATTATACTTGCAATATAAAAGATAAACTTAAAAGACAGGCAGCATATAGAAGAAATCTTAGATTACATTATAGAGTTCAGGCAAGAGGAGCACTATGAACAAAGACAATGGCAGCAGTGTAATAGAGCACAAAGAATACATCAGGGCTATTTTCCATAGGCTAGTGGTCAGAAGCCATAGGCTAGCCAGGCATCATTTCCTTATCCTCTTCCTTTTAAGCTAAATGAGATTCGTATGCCTGTATATGCAAGAGGACTTAAGCCACTCAAAAATGAGTGCAATAGACTGTATTTTAGGATAAGCCCTTATGATCACTTTAGTCTAGTTCTCCTATACTCAGCAGCCTCTTTCCTGTTTCAGGACTGTCTACTAATAGCACTTCTCCCAGGTGCAATGTTCTTAAAATGATTCAGTATTTCCTAAACTTAAAATCTAAAGGTAAATTGGGGGCATGGGGAGAGTTGCAAGAATAAAATGAAGGGCTGGGATTGCAACTCAGGTAGAATTCTTGCCTACTATGCATGAAGCCTTGGAGCTTGGGCTGGACTCCAATACCATACAAACCAGTTTACACCTATAATTCCCAAGTGGAAAGTAAGTTCAAGGTCCAACCTTAATACAAAAGACCCTACCTCATAAAAATAAAAGAGTAAGGATATATATACTGAAGAACTTAATATCCAGAGTTTGTGGGACAACACAAGACTGTATTTTGAAGCATATTTTGAAACATTAATCTAGCACACAGAAAATACTCAATAAATATTAAATATTAACTAATATTAACTAAAAGCTCATATGTTTCAATCTCATTTACTTCTAAGTCTCTTTTAATCTGCCACTTGAAGCATTTTATCACCTCCAAAACAAGCTCCCTAAGGTAAAGCTTTGGTTTCATATATAATTATGTATCCAGAGAGCAGCCCAAAGCAGCACATATTTACTGAATAAATAAGTGTGAAAAAAAAAACTAATAAAATCCAAGAGACTGAATACACTATGGAAAGGACTCAGTGACTAAATACTAGGAATAACAGTAATGTAACAGGTTTAGTGTGGTTATAGGGAGAATAGGGATACACAACCAGCTGAAGAGATGAACAGTTGAATTGATATAGAAAAGTTACACAGGAAATTTACAATTAAGTCTGGAAGCTAAAAGCATGGCCCTGGGTTTAAATCCCAGCTCTGATTTCTGCACTCTCCAAATGTATATTTGAGCACATTACTTAAAATCTGGGTAGACCCCAATATTTCAGAGTCAGAAATTTAAATTCCACCAACCTTACAAACCTGTGCATTAGAATAACAAAGAGTAAACCTGGGTACTACTAAGATGGTAAACAGGAGCTTAAGAATTGGATTATGGCCCTGGAGATGGCTCATATAGGTATCTATCGACTACTATACCTAGTTCAATACCTAGGTCCACATAGTCCTCGAACCTCCAAACATATGCTATGTCCATGTGCATGCTGACATACACACAGGCACACAGAAAATAATCAAAATTTAATAAAAATTTTTTGTTTTGTTTTGTTTTTTAGTAAAATACAGTGAAAGCACAAAAGAATTAGAATCCTAGACTACAACTAAAAACAAAAGAATATATTACAAAAAGTGGACAGGAATGGAGGTGCCCTATACTATTCCTTTTACTGAAAAAGGTAAGGCAGGAAGACTGCCATTAGTTGAGGCTATCCTAAGCTAACAGTTGAGCACTACACCAACCAGGAATACATAGTTAAGACCCAGTCTCAAAAACCAAAAGGAGATGAAACAGAGAAAATGAAGGAAGGAAGGAATAAAATGGAAGCCAAAGAAAGAATCCATTGTTTGAGACAGTCTCACTATATACCTCTGGTTGGCCTGGAACTCAAGAGAAGTTCATCTGCTTTTGCCTCCCCAGTTCTAGGAGTTCTAGGATCAAAGTCCTAAAGGAAAAGATGTGGGGGAAGAAATAGTTGACAGCAGAATATGTAGTTTAAACTCAATACAGTGTATAAAACCACAGGATTTGGAAATCTGAAGGTCAATCATGAAGGGGGAAAGGTGGGACTTGAGTTACGCAATGTTCATAAGGGACAAGACTCAAGACAGAGGATAACAGGTAAGTGCCAGAGAATTTTTAAATATTTTTTGTAATGATAGTGAGATGGCTGAGGGGTAAAGAAGCTTGCCAGCAAGCCTGACAGCCGGAGTGGGATCCTCAAGACTCTGCCAGTGAAAGTGAAAGCTGACTCCCACAGAGTTGTCTTCTGACCTCCATCTGTGTGCTGTAGGAGATCACAAACCACAGACACTAAATAGCATGCATAAGCTTAGGGTTCAATTTCCAACACAGACAAAAAGTGTGTATTCCCATCTTAGTCCCTGCTATCTAGGAGGCTAAGGCAGAGAATAGCGTATAACCAGGAGTTATGGTCTAGCCTAGGCAACATTACAAGATACCCTCAAAAATAAAAGTGTGGATGAATGTAGAACATTCAGAACTACATATAAAAACAGAAGTAGTCTTGTGGGCTGGAAAGATGGCTCAGCAGCTAAGAGCACTGACTACTCTTCCAGAGGTCCTGAGTTCAATTCCCAGCAGCCACATGGTGGCTGACAACCATCTGTAATGGGGTCTGATGCCTTCTTCTGGTGTTTGAAGACAGCTATAATTGTACTCATACATAAAATAAATAAATCTTAAGGAAAAAAGATGTAGGAGGCTAGAGAGATGGCTCAGAGGTTAAGAACACTGACTGCTCTCCCAAAGGTCCTGAGTTCAAATGCCAGCAACCACATGGTGGCTCACAACCATCCATAATAAGATCTGATGCCCTAGCCGGTGGTGGCGCACACCTTTAATCCCAGCACTTGGGAGGCAGAGGCAGGTGGATTTCTGAGTTCGAGGCCAGCCTGGTCTACAGAGTGAGTTCCAGGACAGTCAGGGCTATCCAGAGAAACCCTGTCTCCAAAAAGCCCAAAAAAAAAAAAAAAAAAAAAAAAAAAAAAAAAAAAAAATCTGATGCCCTCTTCTGGGGTGTCTGAAAACAACTACAGTGTACTTACATATAATAAATAAATAAATCTAAAAGAAAAGAAAAGAAATGTAATCTTGTTTTTAGGAAAGTAACAGAAATAAATTTAAACTTACAGCTTAAATATAACACATACATTCAACACAAAACTTTTAAGTATGTACTCACAAGCAGTTTTAATTAAAGACTAATAGCATTCAAGGTCAATGTGAGCCACCTACCAAGGTCCAGGCAGCTTTTTCTAAACAGACCTGCCCCCCCTCTAACACACACACACAAGGAGTGACAGCATTTAAAGCACATTCAATATTCTGGAAACAAATCTGAAACACTATTAATCCTATAAAACAATTTTTAAAAAATACAGCACACACAAGAACATTTAAACAATTGAGGCATGAACATTTATTCCAAAAGTATCAGTATAAAATAATGAAAATGTCGCTGGGTAAAAAAGAAGCAGAGAACATCATATAACATTCTTTAAACAGAGTAAACAGGCTGGAGAAATGGCACATCTTCCAGGGCACCTGAGTCCCAGTCCCAGCGTCCATAGCAGGGAGGCTCACAACACCTGCAACTCCAGCTCCAGAGGAACCCAACATCTGGCCTTTGAGCACCTGAACTCATGTTGCTGTTAAGATCAGGAACAATGAAAAGGAAATGGAAGAAAACCATGTATTTCAATAATGGAAAACTTGTTAATTTGGATACAAGATGCTTTCTTAGCTAGTTATATTAATCACGCCTGAGTGACAAATTCAATTGCTAATTTGAAAATCAAAACAACAGTACAAGGATCAAATAATAAGGACCTGGTGGTTTATCAAAGAGTCAATGTGACTTTTTGTTGTTATTGTTTTTCGAGACAGGGTTTCTCTGTGTAGCCCTGGCTGTCCTGGAACTCACTCTGTAGACCAAGCTGGCCTCAAATTCAGAAATCTGCCTGCCTCTGCCTCCCAAGTGCTGGGATTAAAGTGTGAGCCACCACTGCCTGGCCCAATGCAACTTTTTAACGGATTAGGATTAACTTCACTCTACTCAAATGGAAAAGTTGGTATCAACATACAAGAAAAACGTATGCCCACAAAACTCTAAATCCAAGAATAGTAAAGTAGACTCTAGAAATTTAAAAGAAACCACAGCAATTGACATAAGCTTTTTGAAAGTAGTAATCTCTAAAACACAAATGCATTTTTAAGCACAATTTTAAGACTACCAAATCAACTAAAGGTGTCATATAAAATATATAGGATTTTCTTGTAAAATTTAACTTCACCCACTTTGTGGAGTTAAACAAAAGTTTACCGGCTTGCCAGGTGAGGTGGCACATGCCTTTATAATTCCAGCACTTCAATAGGTAGCACGTGGACCTCTAAGAGATCTAAAGCCTTTTCTACATAATGAGTTCCAGATAACCCAAGACAACAGAGACCCTGCCTCAAACGCAACCACAATACTAGATGGTGATGGCACACGCCTCTGATTCCAGCACTCGGAAGGCAGAGGCAAGTGGATCTGAGTTCGAGTCCAGCCAGGCCTACAGATTTACTTCCAGGACAACCAGAGGTACATAGAGAAAAAAAGCCAGTTTCAAAAAACAAAACAGTAACAAAAGCCCATAACCAAAAAAGTTTATTGGTTCAATCAATTGCTTTGCAGTGCTTTTGACAACGAAACAACCTTATTTTTAATTTTCTTTTACATTTTTGTTTGTTTAGGATAGACTATGTAGCCATGATTGTCCTGAAACTCTATATAAATCAGGCTGGCCTGAACTCATGGATATCAAACCCTTCTCTCTCCTGAGCACTGAGATTAAAGACTCCCTGGGTCTTTTTAATTTTTGAACAGAATTGCTTATATTGTTTATAAACAATCAGGTCAGAAATAAATTAATCAATGTAATTGAAAAGTTTACTATTCGAAACCAAAACTGAAGATTCATGTTTATTGAGGATACCTTTTCTACATTCATTAATCAAGCTGTTGTTTCAACATTATTTCTCACCAAAAGAGTTTTGTGTGTGTATAATAGCGAACAATGTTGCTTATGTCGAAATTTACAAGTCTGAAAAACAGGTGCAACGTTTAAATGCACACTTTTTTCTTCTAAGCTTAAATTATACCCTGGAAAGGAACTTAAAACTAAATGCAACTATCCTACAGCTTGAATAATCCTTTCAAGCAGATGCAGCAACTTTAAAAATTCAAGGCATGAACCCGCAACTGCCACCTTCCAAAAGTTAGGATAACTCAAGTCTGTTAGAGGATCACATGAAGTGGACATTTAGTTCCGTTTTAGCTTGTACCAAGCAATAAGTAGGGTCTACTTCAAATTAAGACGAATTCTTTCCGCAGACATTTCATACTGTACAGATAGCCCAGTTTTGCTTACTATCAGTAAAACAGTAAAACACGAACATAGAAGGGAACTCTCAGTTGAAGCCGACTCAAAAGAAATATTCAGTTAAAGTGTTGATGAATCATTAAGTGCTAAAGGAAATCCAAGTGAGTAGAGCGGCATCCCGGGTACTTGAAAGAGTTGAGGATGGGAAGGCAAACTTCGCCGGTCGGCCGCAAGCCATTGTGCGCGGCTGTAGCCCAAAGCGGCGTGGCTGTCAAGGGGCAAGTGCGTACCGAGGCGCGGGGGAGGGGGCAGGACGCCACATCGGAAGGGGGTGCAGGAGCCAGGAGGCAAGACACGCATCCCAGGCCCTCTCCGCGCGTTCTCACCCTCAAGAGGACCAACAAGCGCAAACTCAGTGCCCACCGGGCCCACACCAGACTCTTGCCCAGAGGCACTGGGCCCAAACCCGGAGGCCCAGGAGGTGCCTCCGGAGGAGCCCTGCGGACGCCATGCTAAAAGCCAAAATGGCTGCCCCAAGGATGCCCGCAGCGCGCCGCCTGTGAGGAGGAGGGAGCCGGCCTCTGCGGGATCGGGGGAGGGGGCGCCGGGAGCGCAGACGGCCGCTGGCCAGCCGGAGCCGCTCAGGTAGGTCCCCTCCGCCCTTTAAGGCACGGGCCTCAGCCCCGGCCCCGGCCCCACCCCCCGGCCCGTGCCCCGGCCACAGCCCGCAGTCGACCCGGGTGACGTACCTGCAGCTCGGCCCGCTCCACCTCCCAGTGCGCCCGCTCCATCTCGAACCGAGCCCACTCGTGCTGGATGTAGTGCAGGATCCCCGGGATAGTGTACTGTTGCGGCCGGGACAGCTCAGGGCCTGCCGGGGGCCCCGCCGCCTCGGCGGCCGGAGGACCCCCACCGCCCGGCGCTCCGTTCGCTCCCGGCGGAAGGCTCAGGGTCCCCCCGGGTCCCTGCTGCGGCCGGGGAGGGGCTGCCATCCCTTGGCCGCCGCCGCCTCCGGCCAGCTCGTCCATTGTGTGTGGGGCCCCAGCCGGGGCGCAGAGCGAGACGCCGACAGCTGCGGGGAGGGCCGGGACGGTGGCCCCGCGCTGACGGCGGGGCTGGGGGCCGGCCGGGAGAAGGCCGGGGAGAGGGTCGTTGCCGTGTGCTTGCCGCGGATCAGAGCAGGGAGCTGCCGGCCGCCGCCATTACAGTCCCTCCTCCATCTGCCTGTCTCACTCACTCACTTTGGGGAGAGGGGGGCCGCGGCAGGAGGCGGAGGGGGGGGGAGAGACGGAGGAGGAGGGACGTAGGGCCGCCGCTCGCGCACGGCACGCTGGGTAGCGAACGCCGCGGCCGCCTCACTCCGGATAGCCAAATAGAGTCCGGCCTCGCCCCACGCAGGCGCAGTAAGGGTGGCCTACTCTTCGGGGGCGGGGAAAGGCCTGGGTCCCGCCCCCACTCGGGCTCCGTGTCCCAGCTTTTCTCCACCGGTGAAATCGGGATGCTGCCTTGACTTTGGGAAGCGCGTGGGCGTCGGGCTTCCGGGTCGTTTTCTTCCCGCGTGCGGCGTGGGTCTCCGCCGAGAGCCTCGGCTCTGGAGCTGCGTTCAAGCCGGCCTCCGTACTTCCCTGGAATTCCTGACGTTCCTCTAGAATTCTTGGCGTGTTTTGCTCAGTCCCCAAGGGTCGGCCCTCTTTTCTGCCTGTCACTCACTTGACCTCTGGTTTCGTGGCACCAGTCAGTCTGCAGGATTCGGGAGCCGTTTCCTTTTGGCAGATAGCCCAGATTCTTCCGGACTTTCTCACTGGTTCCTGGGCTTCGTCGCGACCTGCTTCTTTGGTCCCACTTCGGTGCTCCCGGCCGCCAGTTGTAACTTGTCTTATTAAGTCTTTGTTATTCTGAGATTGTCTGTGTTTGAGGGAGTTTGAGCTATTGCTTCTTCTTCTTCTTTTTTTTTTTTTGTTTGTTTTTTTGTTTTTTTTTTAACTGGAAGAAAGAGGGATATCTTGAATCTTGAGAATAGTGGGTTGGATGGCAAACGATAACTTTCAAAGAGACTGATGTCTAGAAGTGAATAAACGCAGATATTGTCATTAATGGCAGAAATTTTGATCCAAACAAAATGAAAGTATTGTAAATAGAACTTAAAATTAACTAAATCAACACAAGGATATCTTTCCTTCATCATAAAATGATTTCAGAGTGAAATACTACATACATAAAGGGTCAGTTTTTAGATACTGAAGTTGTGCATTTTTCTGTGCTTGGTTTCACAGGAATTATCCTTATAAACTCATAAGTTTTTAAAGTAAATCGAGGTAACAACCGGGCTGCCGGGCTTGGTGAACCATGTCTTTAATCCCAGAACTCGGGAGGCAGAGCTGGACAGCCTGATCTCTGAGTTTCAGGTCAGCTTGGTCTACAGGGTTCCCAGACAGCCAGGACAACAGAGAAATCCTGTCTGGAAAAGCCAAAAAGGGGAAAGAAAAAAACAAACAAATAACCATTTGATAGTACAATAAGATAAAAGCAATATGTAACAGCAAATGAAAAGAAAAAATAACATAGTATTTACAGCTGTACAAGAAATAGTATATAAAACTGGTTGTGTTTTTAAACTTTTCACTATGAAAGCCTATAAAAAGTTTCACATTGGAGCATATAAATGACTTAAATGTAACTTCAGAGACAAAAAAAAAATACATTTTATTATGTCATGTCTGCTGTGTTATGAAGAACTAGTTGGATCTGTTAAACTTATTTTTATTACCATATTTATGTATGAAATGTGATCTTTAATAATATGAAGAAATGGGGCTGGAGAGATGGCTCAGCAGTTAAGAGCACTGACTGCTCTTCTAGTTGTCCTGAGTTCAGTTCCCAGCAACCACATGGTGGCTCACAACCACCTGAAATGGAATGCAGTGCCCTCTTCAGGTGCGTCTGAAGGGAGCAACAATGTACTCACATACATTAAATACATCTTTTTTAAAAATAAGAAGAAATAGTACTGTTATCTGAGAGTACTGTTTCTTCACTTATTGACAGTCAGCATACAGCTGGTTCAAGCAGTCCCATTCCTTAAGGGAGAACACAAAAAGCTCAGAAAAACTTACATCTGAGAACCGTTTTACAAACACACGAGGAAGCTTTTTTAGGGACCTGAGCCAACTTGGCTAGTGATTATTATCAAAAGAGCAAGTTGCACGTGTATATTTCTCACTTCACACTTCAGCTCAAGATAAAGTTGCCCCCCACCACCACCCTACAAAAAGAAAACTGTTCTTCTTCTTAAGTGGAGACTGGCAGATCTCTGAGTTTGAGGCCAGCCTGGTCTACAAAGCAAGTTCCAGAGTAGGCAGGATTGTTACACAGGGAAACCCTGTCTCAACAAACAAACAGAAAATACAAATAGGGAAGTTTTCTCTTCCGTTGAGATGTTTTACACTGTTAACATTGTGCTTTCTGCCCACTACTCCTGAGAACACTGATATGAGTTTCTAGACCTTTTAGATAATGAGTTTTCCAAGTTACACTATCACCGTTCAGCTTACCTACCTGGAATTCCCTCTCTGATCCCCGGCTGAGTCATTTCCTCTCTTCAGTCCCCTTTGATACTTGCTATTTGTCCTGTCCTCTCACTGTTCATTGCTGCTCCAGATTCTCTTCCTTTCAGAATGATTTGGAGTAGGTGGAGGATAAAATGAGGTCTGCCTTTGAGCGTGAGTTTCTCCAGTGTCTGCCACCCAAGTGCTGGGATTGCAAATGGACTTCGGCTTGCTCAGTTCATGATGATCTTCAACATCTATGTATGGTGGCTCTGTACTTTCTACACTGGGGTGGCTGAGGCAGAATTATTGCTGGGAGTCTGAACCCTGAGCAGCATGATGAATTCCAGGCTAGCCTAAAGTACACAGTGAGACCTTGTTTGGTTTGGTTTAAAAAGAAATGCCTATATTTTTTATCAGCTTAGTTTTTAGGGCACTTTTTTTTTCATTCCTACAAGAAATATTTGAACCAATATGCTTATTCAAGTTTTGCACAACTGGACTTGTCATATTTAATTTACATGTATTAAGCCAAATCAGGGAATTCATTTTAAGTAAGTTGGGAATAGATAATACTCAAATACCTTCTTTTTTAAAAGATTTATTATTATAATAATAAATAAATAGTAATACTCAAATACCTTCTTTTTTTTTAGATTTATTTATTATTATATCTAAGTACACTGTAGCTGTCTTCAGATGCACCAGAAGAAGACGTCAGATCTCATTACAGGTGGTTGTGAGCCACCATGTGGTTGCTGGAATTTGAACTCAGGACCTTTGGAAGATCAGTCAATGCTCTTAACTGCTGAGCCATCTCTCCAGCCCTCAAATACCTTCAGTTATTACATATGTGACAGTGAAGAGCTTGTGCTCTACTCTGCCTTTAAGAACCAAGTAATGACTTGCGATTGTGATTCTCTAAGCACTTTGTCTTGGTGACCATAATCCTGTCATCTTTCCACTGAAGAACTCAAGCAGGTTCATACTTACTATTTTAGTTGTTGTTCCTCATAAAGGGTATAACAAGAATTCTTTTTTTTTTTTTTTTTTTTTTT
>NW_022196912.1:66554678-66568501 GCF_008632895.1 Mastomys coucha
TGGAACTCACTCTGTAGACCAGGCCTCGAACTCAGAAATCTGCCTACCTCTGCCTCCCAAGTGCAGGGATTAAAGGCGTGTGCCACGACTGCCCAGCAAGAATTCTTATTTTCATGACTGGAAGAACATGCTACAACACAGTTCTTTGTGACTTTAGCAAGTCCCATTGTATAATAGGTATAATAGGAAGTGGTCCCCACCCCTTTGTATCAGTGAGTGTGTGCATTTGGAAACAAGGAAATAAAATCTCCCTTCACAATTTGCCTACTGTCCTATGACTAGGCTCTGTATTCATCATTAGCATGCTTGAAATTATAGTAATTTCAGGTGATTCAGTTACTCTGGGAAATAACAGGATATTTACACTTATAAAGTAAAAGAGCAAATAAATATTATAGCCTACAGGTTTCATAAGAATTGACATGAGGGGCTGGAGAGATGGCTCAGTGGTTAAGAGCACCGACTGCTCTTCCAGAGGCCCTGATTTCAATTCTCAGCAATTACATGGTGGCTCACAACCATCTACAATAGGATCTGATGCCTTCTTCTGGTGTGTCTGGAGACAGCTACAGTGTACTCATATGCATAAAATAAATAAATAAATCTTAAAAAAAAAAAAAAAAGGAATGACATGAGTTCCATCCAAATGAGCATACCACATATTACATAGCTACAAAAGGAGGAGGCAGCTCTAACCTGCACTGAGGCCTAGCCTGCAAAATGAGATCAGATATTGACTCATTACAGAAGTTGCTTGTGTCTATGTGTTTGCTTTTTACTGCTAAGAACAGACTCTATGACCAAGGCAACTCTTACAAAAACAACATTCCCCCATTGGGGCTGGCTTACAGGTTCAGAGGGTCAGTCCATTATCATCAAGGCAGGAGCATGGCAGCATCCAGGCAGGCATGGTGCAGCAGGAGGTGAGAGTTCTACATCCTCTTTCAAAGACAACAAGGAAAAGACTATCTTCCAGGCAGCTAGGAGGAGGGCCCAAGCCCACAGTGACTCCAAGGCTATGCCTCCAAATAGTGCCACTCCTTGGACCAAACACATTCAAACCAGTACACTATGAATACTATGAGTTACAAATAGATACTTCATGTATTATGCAACCCAAAGTATACCAGGGAATTCTGGGCTTTTAAATAGGTTGGGAGTATATATCTTCTTATATATTTTCAGGGTACTCGAGTCAGGCAAATAAAATATTGTGTGCAAAAGAAAAATAAAATGGACACCAAACCTTTAAGAAACTCATGATACTATATAAAATTCTAGACCAAATTCATTTTGCAATTGTCTCCTGGGTATTATGAGTCAGGAAAAAAGTAGGCTGTGGTAATATTGTATAATAGCTATCTTACAGAGATGTCAAAATTGAAGAGACAGAAAAGAAAAGTCTCCTGGAGCCAAGTCCATCATGTATATTGGCTAAGAGTGTACAACCAAGTCTCCAAACTTCAGAGCAGAATGATTGAAAAATATGAGCAAATGGGAAACTGGCCAGACTCTCCAAGGTGATAATTTGACAAGCTTAAGAATGTGGCTTGTCCATCAACCAAGGAGTACACATGGCTCCAGCTGCATATGTCACAGAGGATGGCCTTATCAGGCATCAATGGGAGGAGAGGTTCTTGGTCCTAAGAAGATGCTCAATAGATGCCCAGTGTAGAGGAATTGAGGGCAGGGAGGTGGGAGTAGGTGGATGAGTAGAGGAATACACTCATAGAAGCAGGGGGAGGGAAGATGGGATAGGGGGTTTCCAGGAGCGGGGGGAAACCGGGAAAGAAAAATTTGAAGTGTAATATCCAGTAAAAGAAATATCCAATAAAAAGAAAATATCCATTAAAAAAAAAAAAAGGAATGTGGCTTGACTCTCAATGGAGCATCAGGGTATATTGAAAAAGATGGCGCCAGGCAAGGGGCACCTGTCCTGAGCAGCCTGTGTAGGACAGTGCTCTCCTTTGGAGACTACTGCGGTTTGCTTCAGTCTTGTCTTTTTTCTTGTAGTAATGATCAAATCCAGACTCTCACATATGTAATGCACACTACTGAGGCCACACCTTCAGCCCCTTGAAAAGATATAACAGCATATTTTAATCACCTTTAAATGTGTCTTTCTATTAACAGCCCAACCTAAAGTACAGAACAGTTATCCCACAGAAAAAGATGTAGCTCTCTTTTTTTTCCAGGACTAGAATTTGAACCCATGGCTTTGTGCATGCTAGGCTAGCACTGCTACTCTCCTCCCAACCCTTCTTTTTGACATATCTTTTTGCGGAGGGGGAGAAGTACACATGTACACATACACAGACATACATCAGGGCACATGTGGAGGTCAGAGGGCAACTTAGTGGAGTCATTTCTTCTGCCATATGTGTAGTGGGGTTGGGGTCAAGTGCAGGTCATCAGGCACTACAGTCTTCACCCACTGGGACATCTTGCTGGCCCTATGTTTTCTTTTGAAAGTGCCTGGCTAAGCTGCCCAGACTGGCTTCTGACTCACTCTGGCAAGGACAGGGCTTGAATTTGTGAGTCTCTTGCTTCAGCCTCCCCATTAGCTGAGATTGGAAAATTCTTTAGAGACATTTAAAATAACTCTTATTGAACTTTCTTTCTTTTAGTTGAGGGTAGCAATAAGAATATTGTATTTTTGCAATACTGAAGATTGAATCCATGTCTCTGAGCATGTTCAGTAGTTGAGTAGCAGTCAATAGACATTCAGCTCACAATTGATATTTTAACTTATGTCAGGGTGGACTGGTTTTGGATGGTTTGGGGAATGGGAGTTAGCTCTGGGGATTGAACCCCCCTGCATATAAAGCACGTGCTCCATCACTGTACTCTACCCTACCCTAATAACTCATAACTCTTGTTAATAGTTATCAAGATTTTGCTACTTTATTGCATCTACTGTATTTTTCTTTCTGCATGAGGACTATTTTAAATCTCATACTATTTCACTAGTACATAAAAATGTCCACATTTTCCAAGAATCTCCACATTTGCCAGCCCATGCTCATCTAAAGTGCCCTGGCTATTTCCGTACACTGCCCTTAACCCGCCAACCTCCCCTCCCCCACACATGTGCTCTACTCTTATATTCTGGATTTCTTCACTCAGACTTTTCACCTGCCTCTTCTTTTTTTGTTTTTTTTGTTTTTTTGTTTGTTTTGGTTTCGTTTGGTTTTGGTTTTTGTTTTTGTTTTTGTTTTTGTTTTTGAGACAGGGTTTCTCTGTATAGCTCTGGTTGCCCTGGAACTCACTCTGTAGACCAGGCTGGCCTCGAACTCAGAAATCCTCCTGCCTCTGCCTCCCAAGTGCTGGGATTAAAGGCGTGAGCCACCACCACCCGGCTTACCTGCCTCTTCTTGCATATGAATATTTTCTTGCCCTATTCTGCTGGCTCTCCTTGGTTTTTATAAGGGCATCCACTCCACTTCACTCCACTCGCTTTTACCACAGCTCTCCTTGTTCTTTCAGCTTTTAGTAGGGGATGGAGAAATGACTTCGTTTCACAGATGCTTGATGCTTTTTCACATGAACCAGAGTTTAGATCCCAGCACCAATGATGAGCAGCTCATAACGCCTTGTAACTCTGTCTTCAAGAAATCTGATGCCATCTTCTGGCCTCCATCTGTGTACATGCATATGCACAAATACACAGCACATAAATAATAAGATAACAAACATAAATTGTTATTTACCTGTTGCTTTAAAGTATTATGTGATAGCCCGAATTGAAATTCTTTTATTTAACCACTATTAAAGTACTTTTGATATTTTTACTATTCAAACATTGTAAGATATGGATGACTGTAAATTGAAGTATAACCAGTTTATGTGCTCTGCTGACAATTGACAGGCTCTTAGTCTGATAACTTTAATTTTCTATTTACATTTCAGCAGGAATTATATAGCATTCCTACAATTTATTATGAAATACAAAGTAGCAGTAAATGAGCTGGACAGTGATAGCAAATGCCTTTAATCTCAGCACTCAGGAGGCAGAGACAGGCAGATTTCTATGAGTTAGAAGCCAACCTGGTCGGCTGAGCAAGTTCCAAGACAGCCAGGCTATGCACAGAGAAACCCTGTGCCTTAGTTAGGGTTTTATTGCTGTGAAGAGACACCATGGCCAAGGCAACTCTCATAAAGGAAAATATTTAATTGGGGATGGCTTACACTTTCAGAGGTTTAATCCATTATCATCATGGCAGGAAGCATGGTGGTATGAAGGCAGACATAGTAATTGAAGAACCTAGTGTTCTGTATCTTAATCCAAAGGCAGCCAGGAGGAGGATCCCTTCTGCACAGGACCTCACAGCCAGTCCCCAAAGTGACACACTCCCTCAAACAAAGCCATACCTACTCCAAATAGTGCCACTTCCCATGGGCCAAGCATATTCAAACCACCATCCCCTATCTCAAAAAATGAATGAATCAGAAAGAGAGGGAGGGAGGGAGGGAGAGGGAATGATATTCCATTCAGATACATGGCTAAATTTTTCTTGGTCAGTTTTTGCCTGCTAGATTTTAATTTTTAGAAGTAGAAAGGAAGCTGAGGATAGTGACACACAATTCTAGTCCCAGCACTTGGGAGACAGAGCCAGTTCCAGGTACAGCCAAGGCTACATGGAAAACACTGTCTCAAAAAACAAAGAGGGTAGGGAGGAGAAGAAGGAAAAGAAGTAGAAAGATAGGTTAGCTCAGCTTTCTCACAGAGGAAACCAAACAAGAACTTCAGAAATATGTTAAGTACAAATATTTGGGAGTTTGTTTCGTTTGTTTGTAACAGGGTTCTTCTATACAGCCCAGTCTGAACTTGAACTCGTTATATAGCTGTGAGTGACCTTGTTGCATCAGCTTCCCTCTCCCCAGTACTAATAATGCTGGTGTGTGCCGCCACATCTAGCCCTAATCACAGATGTTAAGCACACTATACAGAATGTAGCATGTCATCTCTCACATGGCTTCAGAGATGAACCTAACTATGGTATTGAGACAGTGAAGAAAAGACAGGCAGACACACGGGCAGAAATCTGGGATTGGGTGATCTGGGCCCTCAGCTGGAGAAACCATAGCATCCCTGAAGTACAGTGTGTTTTGAGTTGAACCAGAGAAGCAGCATTATTGCTTACACCTGGACAAGGATAAACAAGGGGGTGGGGTTTATAATGCAGCTGGATAGAAGGGATAAGTTTGGGTAATCTCAGTAGGAGCAGTCTCTGCAGGGGAGCTGTGTTCAAGCTGTAAATACCTAGGTTGGGGAGAGAGCTTTGGTGGACATTTTCTGTACACTGTCAACATCCACACTTGGATAAGAGGAAGGCTTTGACATTTCTCTGTGAGACTCACTCCCGCTGATGAGGATGGGGTTCTGTGGGTCTGAGGGTCTGGAGTCACAGCACATGTTCTCTCAGGACTGATACCTCACTCAGGGCTCCCTCCCCTCCCTACACGAGCAGCTTTAACTTTACTGTCCTGATTTTCTCATTATATAATTGGGTCACTTCTTGCACATTTTAGGTTTTATACTGTCGGGTTTTTTAAGTAGATAGAGAGACTCTGTCTCAAAAATACCAAAATAACTCAGTAAATAAATAATTAAAAAATTGCCAGGCATGGAGTTACACCCATTTAATCCCAGCAACTGGGGGAAGCAGGGGCAGGTGGATCTTTTTGAGTTTGAGACCAACCTGGTCTACATAGTGAGGTTTTTTTTTTTTTCTTTTTATTATTTTTATGAGGATGGGGACAGAACATAGGGTCTTACACATACTGAGTAATGTACTCATGCTACAGCTGAGCGCCATGTAGTAGTAAACAGAGTGCAGGAAATGCGCAGCTATAGTCCTATTTATAGTCATCACTAAATGGCTAAGTCTTTTGCTCTTTTATTCAAGGAAGGAGAGATAGTAAGGGACAGGGTCTCATGTATCTCAGCTCTGCCTCTAAGTTTTACTGTGTAGCAGATTGACCTTGAACTCTTGACCCTCATGCCTCTGTCTCCTAAGTGCTGAGAGTATAGGAATGTACCACCATTCTAGCTGAATGACTATTCTTTTTATTATTACTTTTTAATTAGATATTTTTTAAAGATTTATTTATTATTGTAAATAGTTTTTAATAGTATTAGAAATTTTTTTTGTTTTTTTTTTTTAAGATTTATTTATTATATGTAGGTACACTGTAGCTGTCTTCAGATGCACCAGAAGAAGACATCAGATCTCATTACAGATGGTTGTGAGCCACCATGTGGTTGCTGGGATTTGAACTCAGGACCTTTGGAAGAGCAGTCAGTGCTCTTACCCACTGAGCCATCTCTCCAGCCCCCTAGATATTTTTTTATTTACATTTCAAATGCTATCCCCTTTTCTGGTTTCCCCTCTGCAATCCCCCTATCCCACTACCTACCCTCTCCTGCCTCACCACCCTAGCATCAGAGCAGCCTTATTTATAACAGCCAGAAGCTGGAATGAACCCAGCTGTCCCTCAACAGAGGAATGGATACAGAAAATGTGGTACATCTACACAATGGAGTACTACTCAGCTATTAAAACAATGACTTCATGGAATTCGCAGGCAAATGGATGGATCTAGAAAATATCATCCTGAGTGAGGTAACTCAGTCATAAAAGAACACACATGGTATGTACTCACTGATAAGTGGATATTAGGCAAAGAGTGTGGAGTACCCATGATACAACTCACTGTCCACATGAAGCTCAAGAGGAAGGAAGACAAAAGAGTGGATGCTTCAGTCCTACTTAGAAGATAGAACAAAATAATCAATGGTAGGGGGTGGGAGGGACTTGGGAGGAAGAGAAGAGGGAGGCGAGGAAAGAGGGGAAGAATCAGGTATGGGAGGAGATGGAGGAGATGTACATAGGGTCAGGAAATTGAACAGAGGTGTGTAACAATGGGGGGGTCGGGTAGGGAACTAGGGGTAGCAACCAGAAAGTCCCAGATGCCAGGAAAGCAGGAGCCTCCCAGAACCCCACAGGGATGACATTAGCTGAAATACCCCACAAAGGGGAGGGAGAACCTGTCCAGACTATATCCAGAGGTTAGGCATGACCCCCTGGTTGAGGGATGGGGCCACTCACTCATCTCCAAAACTCTAATCCAGAATTGGTCCTGAATGACTACTCTTTGGACCAGTGTTCTCAATCTGGGAGTCTCAACCCAATTACATTATGATTCACAACAGTAGCAAAATTACAGTTATGAAGTAGAAAGGAAATAAGTTTAAAGTTGGAGGTCACCACAACATGAGAAACTGTATTAAAGGGTCACAGCATTAGGAAGGTTAAGAACCACTGCTTTAGACAAACCCAGAAATAATGAGTTCCTGAAGGGAACACAGAAATTGAAGTATATCTGTATGTATTCCATTTTTTGTGTTGTAGTGTGTCTCATTTAAACTTCAGTTACTCCAATTCTTTTGGCCTACAATTTGAGGACATCCTGGCAGGAAAGGCCTGATGGCAGAAACTTAAGAATGCTGATCATATTGCATCTGCAATCTGGAAGCAGAGAGCAGGGAGTGCTGCTGCTCCTGCTTTCTCCTTTGTAGTCTGTGCTGGAGTCCAGCCCAGGGAATGGTATTTTCCATTAACCTAATCAGGATAATCCATCATAGACTTCTTTCTTTGATGATTCTAGAACCTGTCAAGTTGACAATATAGCCACCATATAATAGTTATAGCACCATATAGTAGTTATAGAGACCTTCCAGACTATTTAATCAGCCTATCTATAACTTCTTATAATAACTTTAATAGCTTTATTTCACATACTGTAAAAGTGAATGGCTTTTCCTGGGCTTACATATTTATACAACTACTACCCTAAATCCCTGCTTTGAGAAATCACCTTCTATCTCCCTCTGGTAGTTTGAATGAGAATAGCTGCTGAAAGTTCAAGTATTTGAATACCTGGGTCTCAGTGGAACTGTTCGGGAAGGACTGGGGGTGTGGCTTTATTAAAGGAAACATGGTACTAGAGGTAGGCTTTGAACTTTCAACCCCAGTTTCTCTATATGCCATAATGATCATGGACTAACCTCTGAAACTGTAAGAAAGCCCCCAATTAAATGCTTTTATAAGAGTTGCCTTAATCTTAGTGTCTCTTCCTAGCAATGTGACACTAAGACACTCCTAACCCTGAAACCCCTGAATCTTCTGTCTCTCTAGATTTGCCTACTTTGGATGTTTCATGTGAGTGGAGTTTTACAATACGCCACCCTGTTTACTAACTTCCTTCACCTAGTGTATTCAAGGTTAATCTGTCTGCTCTATTTTAATCTATAGTTAAATATTCCTTTCATATTACCGTAATCCATGTGAATGTAGAATATGGTATTCTGATTTCATTATCCTTATTCGTTTTTCCCATTCTGCGAACCAAACCCAGGGCCTTCCTAGGCAAACATACCACCACTGAGCTAAATCCCCAACCCCATTTTCTAATCTTATCTATAGCCTGTGTGTATACATTCTTTTATTTTCCTGTTTTCATTTTTTTTTTTTTATTTTATGTATGTAAGTACACTGTTGCTGTCTTCAGACACACCAGAAGAAGGCATCAGATCTCATTACAGATGGTTGTGAGCCACCATGTGGTTGCTGGGAATTGAACTCAGGACCTCTGGAAGAGCAGTCAGTGCTCTTAACCACTGAGCTATCTCTCTAGCCCCAAATTCTTAAGACTTCAATGCCTGAGTTCAAAGGCAGAAAATCACTTTCATATTTTTGTTGTTTTTACATTCTGTCAGATCACACTGTAGAAAAATAACAATTTAAAAGACTAATGAGTTTGAAAGTACAAATGTGTACCTGTTTCTTTCCATCTCATCAATCTTTTCTAATTTAATCCTCATGAAGGGAGGAACTTAAAGTCTGCCCAGCTACATGCCGTGGTGCAGCAGTAATGCAGTCTGAGGCAGGGCTATACTGAATTCCCAGCCATCATCAGCTAAATAGTGAGACCAACTGTATTACAAGAATTACACCATTTATTTCATTTAATCTTTGCCTCTATTCTGTAAGAGAGCTGTTTTTCCCTTTGATAATGCAAGGACTGGTAACGGAGGCTCCACAGGTTCTAGATAGCCAGAGGTCAGTGTCACTCTAGCCAGAGCTAGGATGGAGAATAAGAGCCCAGATAGAAGAGGACAAAACCACAGAAATGCCTGAGCTAGACTGGTTAAATGGGAAGTCCTTTAGGTGAATCCCAACACACATAGACCCACTCACCCTTTCCCTTTGTTATGTTTATTGAGACAAGGTCCTACAAATTGGCTCAAAATTCACTGTGTAGCCCAGGCTGGTCTCAGCTGTCCAAGTGTTGGGTTACAGACTGCCACCATCCCTGGCAGCAGTGTCAGCTGGTGATGCCCCTACTGTTCCTGAGTTTTCATCCCCCTCTTCCCAACTCTCCCCTCTTTTCTCCTTTGTTATTTTTCTTATGAAACAAGGTCTGGCTATGTAGCATTGGTAAAGGCTACAGACCAGTCTGTGGACCAGACTGGCCTCTTTCTTTCTTTTGCATTTCATTTTATAAATATACATATATTTGAGCCATGGTCTCATGAAGCTCAGGCCTACATTGTGAGATTGGTTAAGATTCTGTGGACAAAGCAAGGGGTAGGGGGAGTATGCCTTTGATCCCACAGGCAGGCAGATCTCTGAGTCCAGCCATCTCTCCAATCCTGGAAGTTCATGCTCATTAATTTAAATGAACATTAAATGACTGAGTAAGTCACTGAGTAAGTAGTCCACTGATTGAAACAGAATGGCAGGGTGATTAGTTCACTCCATAACAAGATAGCCCTCTGCTTCTCTGATTATGAGTTCCCCATCTGAAGACTGAAGGCAGTACATAACAAGGAAGACAGACAAACACAGGTGTCTGCTACCCTCCCTGCTCCACGCCACAGACCAGACCTCCAGGAGCCATCGATAGTCCTTTGTTTTGAACCTGAATACAGCTTCATGGTCCTTCCTAAAGCAGGAGTGTAGTTAGTCAACACTGACACTCAACTGAAAACCTATGTGCTACTTGAGAGTCTGACAGTCTGAGAAGTCTCCAGTTCAGCCCCTCTTCTCTCTGGGGGTCAGTTGATATCCTGTAGGACTCTGAGACATGGATGTGTTCAGGCAGCTGTGTGTCCACCTAGTCTTACACGTCTTGAACTCCAAAGCTTGTCGGTGCTTATCTAAGAAAACTTCTTTATCAGGAACTGGGGAGAGGGGCTTAGTCAATTGCCACGGACGGGGATTTCTCGCGGGGTCCCTGTTCCGCGGGACAAGGGATTCTGGCCAGGTGGGCACGGGATTTGGCTTTGACAAACAGACTACACACGGGTGGTGTAAATCTGAGTGTATTTCTTTAAAAATGGCATGAGGCTTTTACAATCATTGTAAAAGAGAAAGTGAAAAATCTGGCAGCTCAACAGTTGAGGTACCTCTGAGGCTATCTGAAACATACTGGGTCTAAAGCAGCAGCTATCTCCTCTGAACTGGTGTTGTATCCCCCAGGCCCAAGTGCTCTGGGCCCGGGGGACTGCGAGAGATACATGAATCTGAGTCTTAGCCCATCTAAGTTCTAGTGCTAGTCCTGCATGTGAGTCCAAGTCCTTCTTCCCCCAGTCCTAGTGCTAGACTGAAGTCAGGTAGGCAAGCGACCCCACACACACCAAGGTCAGTAGGGTCTGGTAGCCAGGTGTGAAGCAGGAGGAAGAGGGGTGAAGCCCTCCCTGTTGAGGTATTCTTATGCTAATTCTCTGGTTCTTGCTGGAGGCAGGCAGAGGAGAATCTTGACCTAACACTTTCAGCTAATGTCTTAGAGTGAGAGAAACCTTTCAATTACTCTCTAGTACTTAAAACATTAAACTAGGATAGTTGGAAACATTGGTGAAGGTCAGAAAGCAATGTCCGAATTTTCTCTTGCTAGCTGTAAGAAAATGATATCTTGGTGAGTTCCTAGCACACTAGTACGAGGACATCTGGGCCACCTCTGAGTTTGGGGTGCCAGGAGACAATGCGGAGGCAGGAGACTGATTTTCCTTGAAGTTTACGCCTCAGATACCGCCTTCATGCAAAGTGTGCGTGGCAGTCAATAAAGTACTCCCCACGAAAACATGAGAACCTGAGTTTGGATCCCCAGCACCTACATAACAAAGCCAGGTGTAACAGCACACATCTGAGCTCCTAGCACTGCTGATGCAAAGACAGCTGAGGCTTGCCAGGCAGCCAGAGAGCCAAATGAGTTAGTTCCAGGTTCACTGAGAGACCTTGTCCCAGAAAATAAGGATACAAAACGCACTTGCTATGACAGCCTAATGACCTTAGTTTGATCCCAAGAACCCACAGTGGAAGGAGTACTGATGGTGAATGTGTCTTCTCACTTCCACAGCACTATGACAAACTCGCCTTCATACACACACACACACACACACACACACACACACACACACACAATAATAATAATAATAATAATAATAATAATAATAATAATAATAATAATAATATGGAAGCAATTGAGGAAGGTACCCAGTGTCATCTTTGGGCCTCCAGATGTGCGCACACAACCTACACAAGTTTGCTGGGCAGTGGTGGTACACGCCTTTAATCCCAGCAGTTGGGAGGGAGAGGCAGGCAGAGTGCCTGGTCTCCAGAGTGAGTTCCAGGACAACCAGGGCTATACAGAGAAACCCTGTCTCGGAAAAACAAACAAACAAACAAACAAAAAGCCAAACAAACAAAAAAGTTCTTTTCAATCTCCCTTGCTCTTGGAGCATCCCTGTTAGGACCTCTGGGATCCTCTGAGTGCTGCTTTCCCCAGTGGAGCTTCCATTCTCTGTTCTTCCTTCTTTCACACAAGCTTTTGTGTGTGGAATCGCTTACCTTCGTTTCCACATCAGAACATCCTCCACAGCCTTGTGCATTGTTGGACAGGAGTTCATAAACACAGGAAGTTCATCCCTGTTCCCTGACCGTGCCCATCATTTGTCTGAGCATGTATGCTTTCTTGTCTTACCTCAGTTTTGTAAGGATTGGACCTCCTTCCTCCCTGATGACTTAGCAAGGATTGGTGCCCACTGCATGCAGGTTTGCTTCACAAGCACATTCTTATCTCTTGAGTCCCACATTGTGGGACTTGAACATTGTAAAGCAGTTGAGCGCTCCACTTTGCATCACTGTCACTCCTACAGAGTCCTGTGATTGTGTATGAGCAAGCAAGGACAACAAGGTCTATTCACATCTTCAGGTACCACAGAGTGCTCTCTGGAAAACTTGCATGCTGATGAGTATCAGTTCAAATGTCCTTGTCTGCCATCCTTGAAGTCAGAAGAGAAAATGCTGGTCTCGTAAGGTAGAATGAAGCTTGATCTCTTCATATGAATCTCAGGGGAATCTTTTTCCATCTCATTTTACCACCTAATGCAACCAGGACATTTAAAGGCCAATGGTAATCATGGGTATCCCTTCGAAATATTATTTTCTTTTGCTTGACCATGGAAATATAAGTATGTGTTTATAATTCATTAAAATTTTCAAAATTGTGTTTGTATGTGTGCATTGCAATACATATGCCATCTCTCTCTCTCTTTTTTTCAAGACAGTGTATCTCTAGGTAGTCCCGGCTGATCTGGAACTCACTGTGTAGACCAGGCTGGCTTTGGACTCCAAGATCCGCTGCCTCTGCCTTCAGAGTGCTTGGATTAAAGGTGTGAATCACCACCTGGCAATATGCCACATCTTGAGTATAGATGTCAGAGGACAACTTGTGGAAACCAGTTCTGTCCTTCTTCAGGGTGAGTCCTGGAGATTAGCCTCAGGTCATCAGCAATGCCATTACCGATTAAGCCATCTCTCCACTTCATGATTGTAATTTCTGGCTATCATAAAGTTGGCCTTAAAATAACTCTGAAGAGATGACTCGGTGGTTAAGTCTGGCTATTATAAAGTTGGCCTTAAAATAACCCTGGAGAGGTGACTTGGTGGTTAAGAGCGCTTGTTTCTTGCAAAGGGCCTGGGTTTAATTTCCAGTACCCAAGTGGTAGGTCACAACTTTCCATAACTTGAGGGGATCCTATGTACCCGGCACACATGTGGTGAGCAAATGTGAATGTGAGCAGAGCTTTTCTACACATAAAATAAATTATTTATTTATTTTGTTAGTTAGTTAATTAGTTTTTTAGATTGGGTCTTTGTATGTGATCCTGTCTATTCTGAAACTCACTATGTAGACCAGGCTGGCCCCTAACTCACAGATTCCACCTACCCCTGCCTCTCAAATACTAGGATCAAAAATGTGCACCACTACCCCTAGCCAAATAAAGAAATCTTTTTTTTTTAAAGATTTATTTATGTATTATATGTAAGTACACTGTAGCTGTCTTCAGACACCCCAGAAGAGGGCATCAGATCTCATTACAGATGGTTGTGAGCCACCATGTGGTTGCTGGGATTTGGACTCTGGACCTTCGGAAGAGCAGTTGGTGATCTTAACCACTGAGCCATCTCTCCAGACCCAAAGAAACCTTTTAAAGATTAAAAAAAAAAGAATAATTTTGCTGAGTAATAACCAGACTTAAAAAGACAAATACTAGGGGGAGGAGAGATGGCTCAGTGGTTAAGAGCACTGGCTGCTCTTCAAACAGACCTGGGTTCAATTCACAGAACCCACAAGGCAGCTCACAGCTGTTTGTAGCTCCAATTCCAGGGGACCTGGAACCTTCCCAGGCATACATGCGAGCAATGTATGGAAAGGAAAGGAAAAACCAATGCAAATCAAATAAACCTTAAAAA
>NW_022196912.1:66568581-66574556 GCF_008632895.1 Mastomys coucha
TGTGTGTGTGTGTGTGTGTGAGAGAGAGAGAGAGAGAGAGAGAGAGAGAGAGAGAGAGAATGTTTGTGCACATATATGACACAGAGATAGAAAGAGGACTGAGAAGGGAAGAAGGGATCCACAGGGGGTGAGGAGGGGGAACAATAGAGGGTAGTAGCCTATGTATGTCTTGAGAGCAGGAGAGCTTGTCTGGAGGAGGAACAGGACCAGCAGAGGTGGGGAGGGGGCACAGTGGCGTACAGGAACAAAGTGCATTAATAAACACGTATGAAAGATCATAGCCAACTTCCGAGCTGACACCTGTCTCTTGCTCACTGAAAGTACTTTCCCTGTCTTAATCAACTATTTCTATTACTTTAAAAACAAATCACAACTAATTCTATTTCTCTATATACTAACCATTATTGTTGTTGTTTGAGGTAAGGTCTCATGTAGCCCAAGCTACCCTTAACCTCCTAATTACCCTACCTTAGCTTCTGAAGTGCTGGGACTTTAGGCATGTGCCACATTGGGCCACAATTTTAATTACTCATTAAAAATATAAGTAAAGATGCTTATTACATGAATAAAAAAATAAAATAAGTACGCTGGATGGTAGTAGCACACACCTTTAATCCCAGCACTGGAGGGAAGCAGATGCTGAGGGGTGAGGATTTCTGTGAGTTCAAGGACAGACTGGTCTATTGAGTGAGTTCCAAGGCAGGCAGGACTGTTACACAGAGAACTCCTGGTTTTTGTTTTGGTTTGGTTTGGTTTGGTTTGGTTTGGTTTTGGTTTTTCCAGACAGACTTTCTCTGTTTAGCTCTGGCTGTCCTGGAACTCACTCTGTAGACCAGGCTGGCCTCGAACTCAGAAATCCGCCTGCCTCTGCCTCCCAAGTGAGAGGCACAAAGAAACAAACAAACAAACAAAAAAGCAAAAACAAACCAATAAGGGCTGGAGAGATGGCTCAGTGGTTAAGAGCACTGACTGCTCTTCCAGAGGTCCTGAGTTCAATTCCCAGCAACCACATGGTGGCTCACAACCATCTGTAATAGGATCTGATGCCCTCTTCTGGTGTGTCTAAAGAAATCGATGTACTCACATTAAATAAATAAATAACTCTTTAAAAAAACAATAACCAAGCAAACAAATAAATAAAAGAACTTTGTTGAAGGATGATAATTTTTTGTTGTTACTGTTTTGACCCAAGGTCTATGTGTCTCAGGCAAGCCTTGAACTCACTATGTCACTCAGGATGAGTTTGAGCTTCTGATCCTCCTGCCCCCACCTCCCAAGTGTTGAGATTACAGGCATGCCCTGCCCCACCCCGGCTATAGGCAATATTTTGTAAATAGAATAAAAGTGACATATGACTAAACACCACAGCATGTGTGGCAGTTCCACCCACCCGGAGAGTTTATCTCCCTGGAAAAGGGAGTGAGTGACCACAGCCCCTCCCCCCCCCACCCCCACCCCCCGCCCAGCTGTCATATCCCTGGGTGAGCTGGTCTAGATGGCACCCTGTTCTGTTTCTTTAGTGAATGAACACTGCAACCCCCGGCTCTGCTACACGGAGCCTAACCTTTTATAGCACACTATTTGAAATTACTGTGAGGTAACCACCTGCCTGTTAGGGCTAAGGAAGGAAGAGAGGCGCACTGGGGGAAGACAATGTGAAGACTGACGCATGTGCTAGGGATACAGCTTAGAAGCAGAGTGCTTGCTTACTATGTATGTGCAGGGCCTGGGGCTCAGTCCCTTGAACTGTAGGAACCAGGGAACTAAAAAACCCAGGGAGCTAGTAATAATAGCCAAGCATCGAGTGAAGAGTGTGGTAGACCAGACCCTTTGCCTCTGCATGGCACCTCAACTCACTTTCAGAAGCTGGAAGCAGCTGTCTACTGCGGATCAGGTCAGGCAAACTGGAGGAACACTGCAGGCATGTGGAAAGCCAGAGCTAGAGAGCTTGGCATCCAAAGCTTTTAGGTAACACGTTCTCTTAATCCCAAGGGGATAAAATCCCCAGTAAAAAAATACTCACTAGTTAGTGTCTAGCTTAATTTAGCAACTTCATCTAACCTGCAGCTAAGCAGACTCTGTGATGGTGTGTCTCAGCTTGCACTCTCTGTCTCTCTCTCACACTCTCTGTCGGTCTGTCTCTGTCTCTGTCTGTGTGTGTGTGGTGTATCTCAGCCTCTGTAACTTGGCTGGAGTTCTGATTAGTCTTAGTCTCAGGACTACTCATTTCCCAAAGGTAGAATTCTCCCATGCAATCTGCCTATTTCAGAAGAGCTGAGCTTATTGTAGAGGCCTTTTTTTTCAGCTTGAATCATAAGTTTTATTCCCAATGCAGGACAGACCTTTCCATCCCTCAAGTGTTTTACATGTTGCCATGGAAGGGCCTAGGATGCTGTTCCTATTTCCAGGGATGGTGAGATAAAGGTACGGACTGGGAGCCAGTCCAGGACTGTTCTGCAGTTCCTGGCTTTCTTACCTGCCTTCTCAACAGAGGAATTATCTCTCATTCATTCAGTTAAAAAGAAAGAAATCATTAACAGAACAAAAGATACTGTAAGTATAGGGCAGGGGTGTCCTTGTCCTCAGTTGGACATCAAGTTATGGGATAGTAGTGGGGAAGTGAGGGGGAGGGGAAAGGTGCCATCACTGTTTCTGCTTCCTTCCTTACCGAATCCTGTAGCAGCATCTACATCATCCTCATCTGCTGGCAGCTGCACACAGTTGACGCCTGAGCCCCTGCTGAAGCAGTTCTTGACTGATAACGTGTGAGGGTGTTTCTCAGGGTCTGTGACACTGATGTCAGCTAATTTGATTTTGAGGTATTGGTCCAGAGAGTGGAGAGTTCCACAGATGCTCAGGTCATTCTTGAGTTCCAGAACTACATCCTTGCCCACAAGGGACTTGAAAAAGGAGTAGAAGAGCATGGTGCTGGCGCCACGCCGGGTGGCCTGGACAGAGAAGGAAAGTGCCAGTGTGTGTCTGTGTGTCTGTGTGTGTCTGTGTAAGAGAGTGTGGGGTCTTTTGCTTGTCTGTATGTCAGTGTGCCACATGTGTCCCTGATGTCCACAGAGGCCTCTGGAACTAGAGTTACACATGGTAGTGAACTGCCCTACATGCATTGAGAACTGTATATGCTCAGCCCAGGAAGTGGCATTATTAGAAGGAGTGGCCCTGTTGGAGTAGGTGTGTCACTGTGGGTGTGGGCTTTAAGACCTTCCTCCTAGCTGCCTGAAATTAAGTATTCTGCTAGCAGCCTTCAATGAAGAAGTAGAACTCACAGTTCCTCCGGTACCATGCCTGCATAGATGCTGCCAAGCTCCCGCCTTGATGATAATGGACTGAACCTCTGAACCTGTAAGCCAGCCCCAGTTAAATATTGTCCTTATAAAAGTTGTCTTGGTCATGATGTCTGTTCAAAGCAGTAAAACTCTAACTAAGACAGGAACCAAACTAGGTCCTCTGCAAATTCTCTTAACTGCTGAGCCATCCCTCCAACCTCTATTGTAGAATCTTTTTTTAAAAAAAGATTTATTGGGTTAGTGTGGTGGCTCAGCAGTTAAGAGCACTGACTGCTCTTCCAGAGGTCATGAGTTCAGATCCCAGCAACCACATGGTGGCTCACAACTATCCATAATAAGAAACAAATAAAAACCTATGGGCCTGAATGGGCTGGAGCGAGAGGGGCCAGAGTGGGATGGGAGCAAGAGGGAGAAGGGAAGAGAGGAGATTTATTTATTTTATTTAAATGAGTACATTGTAGCTGTCTTCAGACATACCAGAAAAGGGCATTGGATCCTATTGTAGATGGTTGTGAGCCACCATGTAGTTGCTGAGAATTGAACTCAGGACCTTTGGAAGAACAGTCAGTGCTCTTAACCACTGAGCCATCTCTCCAGCCCTGTTTTAGAATCTTAATTCCACTCTTTTTTAAGAAATGTATTGTTTAGTTTGTTGTGAGTGTGTATATGTATGTGTGCACTTGGGGGGGGGGATGAGAATTGAGCACACAATCAAAGCACAGTGCACATGTGGAAATCAGAACAACCTGCAGGAGACCATTCTCTCCTTCTACCTTGTGAGTCTCAGGATCTAACTCAGGTTGTCTTGCTTGTTGGCAGTCATCTTTTGCCACTTTTGCATGCTGAGCCATCTTATAGGCACTTAATTCCACTCTTGAACAGACACAGGTGACTCACCAGACAATCTTCTATACTCAGAGACAAACTCTATTCTCTTCCTCCTCTTCTTCCTCTTCCTCCACCTCTTCCTCCTCCTCCTCCCACTATCCTGACAGGTGAATCCTTTATAGACTGACCCTTATAAAACGTCTGTTCTAACTAGTTTTATGTCAGCTTGACACAAGTTAGAGTGTTGATTGTTTGTTTGATTTGGAGGGACAGGAAGTCTTTACATAAACCTGGCTGTCCTGAAACTCACCATGTAGATCAGGCTGGCCTCAAACTCACAAAAAGCCACATGCCTCTATTTCCTCATGTTGGGATTAAAGGTGTGTGCCACCATGACAAGCCCAAGCTAGAGTCATTTTAGAAAAGGGAACCTCAATTGAGAAAATGCACCCACCAGACTAACCTCTAAACAAGTCTTTGGTTCATTTTGTTTCCCTTTTTCTTCCTTTTTCTTTTTCTTTTCTCTCTCTCTCTCTCTCTCTCTCTGTGTGTGTGTGTGTGTGTGTGTGTGTGTGTGTGTGTGTGTGTTTCTGTGTTTGAGACAGAATTTCTTTGTAAAGCCCTCGCTGTCCTGAAACTCACTCTGTATATCAACCAGGCTGGCCCTCAAACTCAAAAGATCCACCTGCCTTTGCATCCCCAGCATTGGGATTAAAGGCATACACCACCATGGCCAGCTGCTGAATTTTCTTGATTGATGGGGGAAGGACCAGCCCACTGTGGATGGTGCTATCCCTATGCTGATGGTCCTGAATAATAGAAGAAAGCAGGCTGAGCAAGTCCTGGGAAATAGAAGAAAGCAGGCTGAGCAAGTCCTGGGAAAGCATGGAGTATAACCAGCACTCGTCCATGGCCTCTACCTGTTCCTGACTCTAGGTTCCTGCCCTGCTTGAGCTTCCGCCTTGACGTCCCTCAGTGGTGGAATGTGATCTGAGAGTTGGAAGCAGAAATATACCCTTTCCTCCTCTACTTGCTTTAGTTGTGGTATTTTAGCATCCAACTGTGGCTGAGGTGTCAGTCAGGGGTCCCCTAGGATGATGCTTCCTTCTCCCTGCTTTGCTCTTCCTTGTGTGTCTCCTTGGCAGTAGACTGAAAGCCTGAGCTATGTAATTGCAGCTGCTAAAGTGACAGGTGAGATTTATGTGCAAATACTAAGAATACATTAAAGTCAAACTTTTAAAAATGGGGTTCAGGAGTCACCCCACAAACCACATGTATGCCAATTTCAGTCAGATAGGGATAGTTTATTGTGTATTCACCCCAGGACTGATCTATCAGGGCCACAGACCAGACTTGGGAGCTTGTCCATGATCAGAAGCCAGAAGCCTACAGAGCTTTTAACCCTGAAATCCACACACACTGTGCCAAGCCTTTTCACCAATCAGGATTTAGGGATAGGGCACTTCCTTAGGAACACATTTCCTGTTCCCATCGGTTGTGGTATTCAACTGTGGCTGGGGACTTGCCTTACCTAACATTCATGTCTTCACTTGTCAACCAGGGTGTGAGTTGCCCACGTACATGACTCTTTCTGCTAAGTAGGATGTCAGTTTCTAGGGAGGTCTTGGGAATTTAAAACTTTATTTGATCCCCACTCAAAATGGAAGTCTTATTCCAAATGGCTCCTTATATTGGTGCAGGTGTCTCTCTTACTTGGAGACCATCCCAGTGGTAGCTTTATAAAGGCAAAACCACTAACAGCTCATACACAGGTGCATGAAGTCCTGCCGGGCAGTTGGTTTGGGTCCAAGCTTATTGTGGCTAACTATACAAATCAGGATTCTTTTT
>NW_022196912.1:66574587-66576488 GCF_008632895.1 Mastomys coucha
TCGAACTCAGAAATCCACCTGTCTCTGCCTCCCAAGTGCTGGGATTAAAGGCGTGCACCACCACTGTCCGGCATGATAAAGGATTCTTGGCATGAATTGGGTTGCCTTAATTGTGTTGATGGACTCCATTTTTTTTTTTTTGACTCCATAGAGAATCACACCAAAAAACTTCTGGTGGTATTCTGGTGGCTTCTTGCCAATTCCTCACACTCAGGCCAATTGGCAGAGTGACGTCAGCTGAGACAGACACCCGTGGAGTTTGGCTAAGTCAAACTCACAAGCTGAGGCAAGACCTGTGGGAGGACACGTAACGTTTGATGGGAGTATAAATAGGAGTCAGTGGATTGAAGGCTTGCATAGCTAGCTTTGCAACATTTCTAGGTCTCAGGTCTTAGCTGATCTTCATTCATTGAGAAAGAGGCATGGCAGAGAACTTCTCCTGGCATCCCTGCTGGTCCTGGTCATTCCTGCGGACTCCTGCTGGTTTGGTGGAGGCTTGGCTGTTTCGCTGGGTCATGCCACAGCTACTGTGTTGCGTTTGCTATTCTGAATACTACTGAACCGGTAGATTCGTGAAGTGTTTGTGGGTGGATGGAGCTGCCACTGCTGATTCCTGTGAACTGAATGCAGTGAAATGCAGATTGGATTTGCTCCAAAGAACAATTTCTAAACAGGTCCACTTCCCCTGTATCCTAATAACCTTTCTTTTCCACTATCTCTGGTGGATGGTGGGCTAGAAGGGAGGTTAAAACATTTAAGAACTCCTATTACAAGTAAGATTTGAAAAACTCAAGCCTACACCATTTCATTCGTTTATTGTGGATATAAATAGAATGGATTTTCTTGGATTTTCACATATTTTAGATAGGGTTTCACTATGTAGCTGGGTGGGCTTTAACTTAACCATCCTCCTGCATCAGCTACATACCTGGCTAGAATATAGTGTGATTTGTATGTACCGAGTAGTAATAAAATGACTGGGAAGATAAGAACCTTTAGGAAAAGGCGATGTGGTACACGCTTGTAATCTTAGCACTCAAGAAGCTGAGGAAGCAAACCTGGAAAGATGCCTCAGTGGTTAAGAGCACTTGCTGCCCTTCAAGAGGACCTGGGTTCAATTCCCAGCACCCACATGGCACCTCAAAATTGTCTGTAACTCCAGTTCCAGGAGATCTGACACTCTCACACAGACATCCATTGAGGCAGAACACCAATGCATGTGAATAAAAATAAATAAATTATTTTTTTTAAAAAAAAAGAAGAAGCTGAGGCAGGTGGGTATAAATTCAAGACTGGCCTGAGTCACATGGTGAGACTCTATCCCAGGAAAATTGGAACCTTTTTGTTTGGGGACACATGAATATTCCTGACTCAGGTTTGGCTTTTTCTTTGTTTTGGTTTAGGTTGGCTTTTGTTTTTGTTTTCCCCAAGGTGAGGTTGAAACAAGGTCTCCTACCTGCAGCCCAGGCTGGCACCAATTCAAATCATCCTGCCCAGCCTTCCAGGTGCTAGGATTACATCATCAGCCACCATGCCTGGCATGTTGGTTTATTTTTAAGAGATCTTACAAATGACGCTATCCTACTGGGGGTTCCCAGCCTGGACCACTGGGTAGGTGTCAGGGAAATCTACACAGAAGCTATTGTGCAATATTAGTTTTATATACCTCTTTATACAGTTTTCTGGAAAAGGTTCACTGACTTTGTATTCTTATTGTGATCTATAGTCTAGCTTAATGCATTTGTTATTAGAAGACAACAGTGCACTTCATGATTATCTGCCAGCACACAGTTAAGAATTCACCAGGAATTTTCTGGACTTGGTGGCATATACCTTTGATCCCAGCACTTAAGGTTAGCTTGGTCTACAGAGCAAGTTCTAGGACATCCAGGGCTACACAG
>NW_022196912.1:66576498-66604961 GCF_008632895.1 Mastomys coucha
AAAAAAAAAAAAATATATATATATATATATATATACATACGTATATATGATAAATAAATATCAATGCTTAGAATATCTTGACATAAGAACAAAACAAAGCTACACCTATTTTATGTTAGTAAGAGAGACTTTATGTAAGCAATTAAGTGCTTTAATATACTTAAGGAAGTGAATTCAAATGTTATTTACCTTTTACATCTGTCAGATAGATGTCATATACCTGAGACACAATGTGATGATAACGACACTTCACTTACTTTGTTGTTGGTTTTATTTATGTATGATTTTAATTTTATATATTTTGTTTTGTATATATGATGTTTTACATCATATATGCGTATGTATGGATATATACACTCGTGTGTGTGTGTGTGTGTGTGTGTGTGTGTGTGTATGTGGACCACTTGCATGCCTGGTGCCCTGAGAGGCCAGAAGTGGGTGTTGGATCATGGGAAACATGTTTATTAGATGTCATGTGGGTGCTGCCAATCCAATGTGGGTATTCTGGAAATACAGCCAGTGTTCTTAACTGCTGAGCCATCTCTCCAGCCTATCATTTTGTCATTTTGGTTTCTTGAGACAGTCTGACTGTACTCAGACTTGCCTTGGTTCTGCTGTCTGCCTCCCTAGTGCTGGGACTAGGGCTCTAGGACTCTGCCTCCAGGCCTCATGCTTCTGTAGTTTTGTTTTGTTCCAAACGTCTAATCAAGGAAAGCATCAGGCAAATCTAAATTAGGAGCCTGGATTCATTACTTTTCTCAGTGCCATAATGAAATAGCCAACCAAGGCAATTTAAGAATGGAAGACTTGGGGCTGGTGAGATGGCTCACCTGGTAAGAGCACCGACTGCTGTTCTGAAGGTCGTGAGTTCAAATCCCAGGAACCACATGGTGGCTCACAACCACCCATAATGAAATCTGACACCCTCTTCTGGTGTTCTGAAGACAGCTACAGTGTACTCATTTATAATAATAAATAAATCTTAAAAAAAAAATTCTGGATTCAGGCCTTTAAAAAAAAAAGAATGGAAGACTTATTTTGTCTCACAGTTTGAGGGTACAGCCCATCACCAGGGAAGATGTGATGGTGGCTTGTGCTTCTGGTCATGTGGAAGCTGCAGTCAAGAAGTAGAAAGCAGTGGTTGCTGAGGTCACGTCTCCTTTCTATTGCAGACTCAATTTCATGGAATGCTGCTACCCAGTATAGACTGGGTCCTCCTAAGCAATTAACCTCAGCTAGGATCCCCTCTGGATGTAGTCAGGTTTGTTTCCATGGTAATTCTAAATCTCCTCAAGTTGGCTATCAAAGTTAGCTACCACAGGGACTTTCTATTGGGCAGTTGGCAGTATCATCAAGACTGCCAGTCATGAGTAACAATGACTGGACACTGTATTGGGCGTTCCCGGTGGACACAAGAACAAAAGGAAGTCTAAGGGAAATGGCCGAGCTCCAAATTGAGCCTGTAGTTGAGCACTATGTGTCAGTTAGTACTGCTTTCTTTATTTTAAGATTTATTGGATTTTACTTTGGGGAGGGTGATAGTGGTGATGCACGCCTTTAATCCCAGCCCTTGGAAGGCAGAGGCAGGTGAATCTCTGAGTTCAAGGACAGCCAGGGCTACAGCCAGGGCTACACAGAGAAACCCTGCCTCAAAAAAACAAAAAAACTTACTGGATTTGTTAATTATGAGTACATGTGTATCTTTGTGTATAGGAGCACTTACATGTGGCGATTATAAGCTATCTGATGTGGGTCCTCCAAGAGCAGTGTGCATCATATCTGCCGAGCCATCCCTCCAGCTGCCTAATATTGGTTTCCTACTTTTAACTTGATCATGTGAGGTTCTAACAATGACTTTGTGTTAGAAACAAAGAATAATCTCAAGTGTTGCACAAAAAAATACAAGAATAGGGGCTGGTAAGATGGCTCAGCAGGTAAGAGCACTGACTGCTCTTCTATTTTTTTGGTTTTTTTTTTTTGTTTTTGTTTTTGTTTTTGTTTTGTTTTTTTTGGTTTTTTTGAGACAGGGTTTCTCTGTATAGCTCTGGCTATCCTGGAACTCACTCTGTAGACCAGGCTGGCCTCGAACTCAGAAATCCGCCTGCCTCTGCCTCCCAATTGCTGGGATTAAAGGCGTGCACCACCACCACCCGGCCTGACTGCTCATCTGAAGGTCCTGAGTTCAAATATCAGAAACCACACGGTGGCTTACAACCACCCATAATGAGACTTGACATCCTCTTCTGGTATGTCTGAAGACAGCTTCAGTGTACTTATGTATAATAATAAATAAATCTTAAAAAAAAAAAAATACAAGAATAAAGTGAAAGTAGCTCAGCAAGACAAGTTTTTTTTTTTTTTTACAAAAAAAAGGATGTACCAGACACAAACCAGGTTAACACACTGAGGCCAACATAGCTCCTGCCTTTTGTCCCTGACATATGTGGTGGTGACTGGGTCTCATTCCCCTGGTAGGAGATCAAATCACAGTCTGAAGTGCTTGGGTAATGAGCAGAGGTTGAGGAAGATTCAGGAAATATGAGCCCTTGTGGGCTAAACTACCTTAGATTAAAAAAAAAAAAAAAAAGCCTCTCACCTGTGTAGCTTTTCTACAGCTCTAAAATTATTTCTACAGCTCTAAATTTAAAAGGTCATTAAAGAGTTGTTCAGCTTAGTAATAAGCTGATGTTTCAGTTATTACAAATTGTCAATGAATGTGGTATTATCAGAGACCCCATAAACAAGATATTCTCTTCATGAAAGAAAGACCAGCTTTGGCCAATTATTATGGTCTTTTGCATTCATTATTTCAGACTTTATACTAGATATAAGGAGAACAACTATGAGACTCAATACAACTGTGTAGAATTAGCACAAGCCCCAGACTGACAATGAGTTAGGGTATTGCAGCCTCTGTTCAGGGATGCTGCCTCTGACCCTGTGTAATGCAGACTTCTGTAGTGTTCACTCACCTGTGCTCTAGGAAAAGGTGGCAGAAGCACCCGCCCTCACTCTTGCGTGAGGTGATGACTTCCGTGCTTCAGAGCACAGAGCTTATTACTGGCCTATCAAAGGAGTTTGGCAACCGTTAATACTATTTCTTCTACTCCTAAGGAAGAAATACCTTAGGTCTTCCCCGCTCTGATGATAAAGCTCAGGTTCCTTAGCATGACCTCTGCTTAGTTTTTTGAATGAGAGTTTCTCACTGTTAGTCCAGACTGGCCTTAGACACATGGCAGTTTTCCTGCCCACAGCATCCAGCTCCATAGCTCTTTATAGTCTCTGAGAGCAGCTAGATTTCCTACAGCCAATCTTTTTTAAGATTTTTTTTTATTATTATTATTTTTTATTGTGTGTATGCATGTATCTGTGTGGGTTATGTACACATGAGTATAGATGCCCGTAGAGACCAAAAGAGGATATCAGAGCCCCTGGAGCTAGAGTTATAGATGGTTGTAAACTGCCCATGTGAATGAGGAGAACTGAGTGCTGATCCTTTGAAGAGCAGCAAGTGCTGTTAACTGCTGAGGCATTTCTCCAGCCCCCTCCTCAGCTGTTCTTGCTGTGCCCTAACCTTCAACCAAAGGTCCAGAGTCTTCATCACTGTGTTTTCCTAGCTTCAAGATAATGCTACTGTGCCCCTTCCCTGGGATGTCCTAATCCAATTAGTTCTGCGATGGTCCCTCTATGGGCCCTTGAAAGTGCACCTATCACAGTTACAGCTTATCAGTTTGTACTGCTGTTATTTACTTCTTAGTCTAGCATCTTTGTTATACACACACACAGAAAAACAACAAATGATCACATCTTCATTTCCTTAATGCTCTGGTGCTTGGCATACTTGGAAGACATCAAATGTAGTGAACAAATTGGCTGGGTGGGAGTAGGACTGTGTATGTTTGTGGTAACCGATGAAAATCGTGTTTGTCTCTTATTTCTTTAAACCTCATTTCGTTCTTAGGAATGATTACTGCATGTGTCCAGTATTTCATTTACTTCTGGCTCATCTATAAAACAGACCTGGTGTGAGTCTGAGAGAAATGTAATCTTGCCTTTCTGTTATTCATTTATTCTACAGGTTCTAGCTACAGTCATCCATTGCCATAACTTTTAAACGATATTTGGGAAGAAACTGGCAAAAGGCACAAAAAAAAAATGATAAAGTTTTTCCTTATGGTGAACAAACAAGGGCAGACCCGACTGTCTAAGTACTATGAGCATGTAGACATTAATAAACGTGCGCTTCTGGAAACTGAAGTCAGCAAGAGCTGCCTGTCTCGATCCAGTGAACAAGTAAGTGCCTGCTGCGCTTTGCTCCCTGGGTAGACAACTCTGCCTTCTTTATTATCTCAAGAGCCATTATTTTCTCTGAACTATATTCCTTCAAGGGCTGGGAGGGAAATAAAGACTAAAGAGAAAAGCAGACGAAAGGAAGTGTGGCTCTTACCATCCCTGTAAGAGGGCAAGAGACAAGCCAGGAAAGCCTGGGGTTTTTATTTAGGATAGTTGTCTTAGTATATCATAGAAATAGCTGCTAAATTTACTCTTGCTTGAAGACATAATCTTTTTTTTTTGCTCATATAAATTCAGCCCTTGGGACTCTGAGCAGTGTCTGGCAGCTGGTGGCTTTCTGTAAGCCAAGACATGAAGTCAGATGACTGGCATGGCAGTGAAATTCAAGAACCTATGTAGTGCCAAAGGATAATAATATGACTTCCATGTGCATAATAATTCTTTTCTGCTTACCATCTTTTGTAAATATACAGCTGTAAAAGTAATTTTTATATTCCTGAATTAATTGTCATCTCAAAAGCCTTACTACCTCAATCTGCTAACCTAACCCTAATCCTGGAAGTTTCTAGCCTCTGTACAATCTTATCTAGTCCTAGAATGTTTTCAGCCTCTGAGACTTAACTGCTAAATAAGCTCCCCCTTTCTCGTTCTTTCTGAACTCTGGCTGGCTGGTTCAACTCAGCTGTTCTGATTCTAATCCTCTCCACTCTGACCGATTCAATCTGGCTTCTCTCTGGCCTCTGACTTCTTGCTCTGCTTGGCATCTAACTAACTCTGGCAATCTGTTCTAACCTTCTGGCTCCTTCTCATTCTCTGGCTCATTCTGTCTTCACCTGTGCCTAGTGTGTTCTTTCTCTACAACCTTGTTTCTGTACAACTGTCCCAGTAAAATTGCCTCCTTTCTCCCCTGCACTGTGGGCATATCCTATTCTGTCAAATCTTTCTCTGATTTGTCACTTTGTCTGCCACTCAATTAGACATCACTTTCAAACACAGGTGCTTCCCTCTACAAACTACTTTTACCTTTATTGTTTAGGATTAAAGACATGTCTGTATTCCAGCCAGAGAGATTAAAGGTGTGTGCTAAGGGCTGAGCCACACCGCAACTAGAAACACATTTTTTAAGTAAATAATACAATATCAGGATTCACAGAGTGATTAAAAATCCTATAACATACAATCAATATAATACCAGAACTAGTAATTTAAAAACAAACTTAGTTTGAACTTGCTTTTTTATTATGTAAATAAGGAAAATGGCAGCCAACAGATGTAACCAGAACAGAGTCTCACTAGCATAATAAAGAATGGCTTTATGGTGCTAGTGTTTGAGCCGTGGCCTTATATGTGCTCAGTAGGCACATGCTCTGCCACTCTGCTACACCGTAGCTCACTTTAAAGACTGAGTCCATTTTTTCAAAGAATTTAGAGAATTATTTCGTCTGAGTCCTTACTGTCAACTCCATTAGAGAGCATTGGACAGATGTTACAAAATCCAAATCGCTCGTTTTTTCTGGGTTCTCCCTCTCACCACCCTGGAAAGGGTGCCCGTGGCAGCGTTAGCTTGTCATACAAAACCAGGTTGCATCAACACTCAGAAGCTGCATGTTGCAAGTGTGTTTCCCTTGGCCTCAAAATCAGTTTTCCAATCTCAATCTCTCCTGGTTCCTCTTTGATTACTACTGTGGCCTGCTGTGGGCACATGCTGCTTCGTGGTATCAGATAGAAACAGGGACTATTAAAGAACTGTGTTTGTCCCCATGTGGGGACACACTCAGAGATGTGCCTGTGGGAGCCTTCCCACCATCCACAAGCCTGCCATGATTTAAACAGCATTTCCGCCTGAAGTTTACCCTTTGGAGTAAAGATCTTGGTGGACTTTTGGAATACTCTAAAATTACTTTTATTTTAAAAGGAAACTACTGAACTTTTGGCATCAGGCATCAGAGTGTTATATCAGCTTAGTTTTAATTCTGTCCAAAGATGTGCTTGGTTTTTGTTTTGTTATGTCAGAAACTCTTGTGAGACTGAAACCTGTTACTCAAGCCACTCATGGTCAATTTCCAACCCCAATAAGCCCATATAAAAACCACACAACCCAGTTATTATATTTATAAGCTGTAGCCTCGACTGAGCAGATCCATCACTAGCCTTCCTATTCCCCAGCTGTGAGACCCTTTGCTACTGGCAGTTTTTCCTGGCCAGTGGTTCTGCTCCATATTGACTTCTACCTCTTCCTCCTCTGTCCTCCCTCCTTCTCCACCCCTGCCCCCTAGACTTCAAGTCCCACCTTTCCCTTCCACTGGTGAAAGACATAAGTGCTAGCCGTTATTTGACCAGTTAGAATGGAAGAAGGTTCAGAGAGATCATCTGAGTAAGTGATCTACTCCTCATCAGGGGCAGCCCCTCTTGAGGATGCACAATTAAAATCAAAGCACAAACAGCACCAAGGCAACCCACAATATATTTGCTTTTTAAATTGAAGGCAGGTCCACATTCTGAATCCTGGGCTGTCCATAAATTTGATACTCTGTCTTAGCCTAGGATTAAAGGCATGATCCACTATGCTTAGCTGTATCTTAATTTTACATTAAATCCTGAAATTTCTCCCTGGAATATAGACTGCCAAGAACCCTCCCCATGGAGGGATTTCCATAGTCAAAACACGTAGCTTCATTCCCAGGGACATTGGGTGTCCAAGAGCAAAGCCATTAAGTTTGTGCTCATGGCTAAGCACACCTTGACACTGAAGACTTACACTGCACCTTCCATCTCCTGCCCATAGCCCTGTGTACAGACGCTGAAGGAAACAGACCAGTGAGAAAGGAGTTGTTTTATCTTCAGCCAGCAGCAGTAAGCTAGTTATTAATTCATAAGAAGCAATATTTACAATGGAAAATTTTGTCTAGCATCTGCTGCACAAAGGCCACTATTACATAATTTATAAAATAATCTACATGGTTCTTTTCACACATCCTAGAGAGAGGGGTTACATACAGGTAGGCGGTGATAGATGATGGACAGATGGTAAGGTTCCTTGAGCTGGTTCCCTCATGACTATTAAATAGTATAGAACTGAGCAGATCTAACTGCTTCCCAAGAATTCATGGAAAGCTGGAAAGAAGCCTTTCAGCATGTTTGTGCATCTTCACATTCAAGTGCCTTTAGCTGCTAATCACGCATTAGCTTTGCTTGCTGAGCTCCACACAGAGCCAAAAGAAGGAATGAACAAGAGGCAGAGGAGGAACCCATGCTATCACTCTTTTTCCAAGACTTTCTTCAATTTACTTCTCCTGGAGATGCTTCTAGTAACCCACTGTATGTTGTCAGAAACCCTCAAAGGCTATTTAACATTTTAATGTTACCAATTTAAATTTCTAGGTGCTCAAAATGTAACCTAGGAATTATGCATGCTGTTCTAAGACACCTCTGTCAACCAGATATTAATGTCTAATTGTCTTTCATCTAGTGCTCCTTCATTGAATACAAGGATTTTAAACTGATCTACCGGCAATATGCAGCTCTCTTTGTTGTGGTTGGAGTTAATGACACTGAGGTAAGATGCTAGAACGGCCTTGGAAGATGCAAGACTTCCATTCTCATTAAGTTGACGTTTCTTTCCTACTTGCTCCCCAAGAGCTAGTAAGCCTCTTTCAGAGTATCTGAGTCTCAACAGAAGCAGAGAAAGCTGCATGGAAGAGAAACACTCTAGATGCTTACAATTACAGAGGCCAGAAATTACAAAATGCTTTTCTTTTTATGTATGTGTGTGTTTGTTGTTGGTTTTGGTTCCTTTCCCCTCTCCTCTCCTCTCTATCCCTCTCTCTCCCCTCTCTCCCCCACTCTCCCTCTTCCTCTCCCCCCTCATTTGGTTGAGTTTTTTATTTTGTTATTATTTATTTATTTATTTAGTGCTAGTCTCACTTTATAGCCTAGGATGACCTGGAATTTTACACAGACCAGGCTGCCTCGAACTCAGAGAGATCTGGCTGGCACTGCCTCCTGAGTGATGGGATTAAAGGCCTATAACCACCACACTCAACTGTTTTATCACATTTTATATATTTGTGCCACAGAATACATGTGGAGGTCAGAGGACAACTTGCAAGAATTGATTCTCTCTTTTCACCATGTGTGTCCCTGGGAGCAAAGTCAGGTCATCAGGCTTGGTGGCAAGTCTCTCTTTTCACCATGTGTGTCCCGGGGAGCAAAGTCAGGTCATCAGGCTTGGTGGCAAGTGCCTTTACCCACTGAGCCATTTTGCTTGTACTTTTTGTGTGACGGGTTTTGTTGTTGTTTTGCTTTGTTGTGGCAACCTCTTGCTATGCTCCCCAGGCAGGTGTCATACCTGGAGGCTCAGCCTTCCCAGCCCAGCCTGCAGGGTTCCTGGGACTATATATGGGCTGCCATGCCTAACAACATTTGCTTCTTTATCATAAGCAATACTGATGCTTATGCCCTCCTCCTGCCTTGTTACACAATGGGGTGGCTCACACAAGCACAGGAGACTGTCATCCATACATTAAATTTGGGCTAGGACCTGGGACAAGTGAGTTAAGCACTTATCATATAAGCATGAAAACCAGGGTATGGATTACACACAACCTACATACAACCCAGGCAGGCATCGTACCCAACCTATAAAGTTAGCATTCATGAGACAGAGATGGTATCCTGGAGGTAAGCTGATCCTACCTTAATAAATAAAGTAGAGAATAACTGAGGAAGACATCAGAAGTTAACCTTGGACCTTTATGTGCACACACAGATGTATGTATACACATAACAAATGTATATACTCATGTGCACACTCCACACATGTGGGGGGAAAAAGACATGACCACCATGTCAGAGGTCACAGCAAAATATAAGCATGGCTGAGCTGTGCTTCCTCCTCCTAGGGTGTGGCTGTCGAGTCCATGGACAAGGGTTTTGTGTGTTAGAGACTTAGTGGACTGTTTTATCCTTGAATCACATTGATGTGACTTCTCCATCCTCACAGACAGAAGATAGTAACATCCATGAAGAACCTGCGAGCTGCTCTCAGCAAGTTGGTTAAGGTTCAGAGTGGAGCTCCTGGCTCTAACCTATGCTCTGAAGTGTCAGTTTGCCCAGCTTCATCACAGACTGAAAAAGTCTGAGTAGTTAATGTTTTCTTTTTTTCTTTTCTTTGTTTCTTTCTTTTCTCTTCTTTTTCTCTTTCTTTCCTTCTTTCCTTCTTTCTTTCTTTCTTTCTTTCTTTTTTTTTTTTTTGGACTTTCGAGACGGCTTTTTTCTGTATAGCCCTGGCTGTCTTGGAACTCACTCTGTAGATCAGGCTGGCCTCAAACTCAGAAATCCACCTGCCTCTGCCTCCCAAGTGCTGGGATTAAAGGTGTGTGCCACCACTGCCCAGCTGGTTAGCATTTTCTATATTGCCTTCATTAATCAGCATCTGTACCTTTATTTCTTTTCTTTTCCTTTCTCTCCTATTTTAAGACAGTGTCTCTTGTAGACCAGGCTGCTTGGATTACAGGCATGCACCACCATACCCAGTATATGTGGTGCTGGGGAATAAGCCGAGGGCTTCGTGCATGCTAGGCAGTATCCAATGCGAGAACTCTACCAACTAATCTACATGCGTAGCCACAGAACCCTCTTTACAGGAACAGCCACAGGCTGCTTTGCACATCAGCAACTGTGATGCTGCTCCAGAACCCTGGAAACCACCGGTATCTTTTTAACCTGGAGGCATGATAAGATTAATTGCACCTTTCTTTTATTTCAGAATGAGATGGCTATCTATGAGTTCATACACAATTTTGTGGAAGTTTTAGATGAGTACTTCAGCAGAGTGGTAAGTCTTAACCCAGTTTTCTAGAAACTGAGTTATTTGAGTGCATGTTAATATTATATATTAATGTAATTAACATGGAAACACTAAAATAAATGCTGTGTATCACCATCCCTTCTTGCTCATCCTAGGTTTTACAGACCTGTGTGTGCACTTGATCTTCACAAAGAGGACTGTTTTAGTTTGCTTCTATTGCTGTGGTAAATACCAAGCAACTTGGGGAGCTTATAACTCCCAGGTCACAATGCATGACTGAGGGAAGCCAGGACAGGAACTTAGGGCAAGATCCTTGAGGCAGGAAGAGAAGCAGAGGCCATGGAGGAATGCTGCTGACTGGCTTGCTCCCCATTACTTGCTCAGCCTGCCTTTTTGTACAGCTCAGGACCAACCACTTACCCAAGGATCGCTCACACACTCACACACACACAATCCCCTCTGGACTAGCATTCCTACATCAATCATCAAAATCAAGAAAATGCAATAAAGGATTTTGGAAATGGAAGCATTTTCTTAACTGAAGTTCTTCTTCCCAGATAATTCTAGTTTATGTCAAGTTGATAAAAATGTAAGCAGCACAGAGTGACTCTCAGAAAGCCAAGTCTCTCTGAGCACTTTGCTGTTGTCCATCAGGACATTTTTCCTCTAACTTGCTGCTTTTACATTCCTTTTTCTTTCTTTTCTAAGACAACAGAACCCTTTTTACCTAAAGAATCATTTCCAGCCAGATAGTGATGGCACATGTTTTGAATCCCAGCACTCAGAAGGAAAAGGCAGGTAAATCTCTCAGTTCAAGGCTGGCTTGGTCTACAGAGTGAGTTTTAGGACAGCCAAGGATATACAAAGAAATCCTGTCTTGAAACAAAACAAAACAAAACAAAAACCCAAAAACAACAACTAAAAAATCAATTCCAAGCTGGGCATGGCAGTACACATCTGTTAACCACCACTTAGGAGGTGGGACATAAGGCTCAGGAGTTCAAGGTTATCCTTGACCACATAGCAAATTCAAGACCAGCCTATCCAAGAAGACTATTGCAAAAGAAAAGGGATCAGGAGCTGGGGCAGAGGCATGACACTAGAGAGATGGCTCAGAGGTTAAGAACACTTGTTTTTGCAGAAGACATGGATTCTGGCTCCCAGCATACACATGGAGGCTACAAAGTCACTCATGACTCCAGTTCCAGAGGATCTGATGCACTTTTCTGGCCTCCATGTGCACTAGGTACACATTTCATACAGATGTGGCACACCACAGACATGCATGCAGACAAAACACCTGTAACATGTAAAACAAAATAAATGAAGGAGAATCATTTCCATCTAAACCTTTGCTTTGTCAGTCAACAGTCAACTTCCCTTTAGGATATGCTTTCCAGCCATCCTTTTTAAAAACGTTAGTGGCTGTGTTAAAATGTAATTCATATACCGTAAATTTTCCCATTTAATATATATAATCATGTTTTAGTATTTACAATCTTAACAACTATCACCACTGTCACTCAGTCATGCCACATGACAGATAAACATGTTCATTGGCATTTCCCCCACAACTCCCCTCAACCTACTCCAGGCCCTAGGTAACCACTGGCTTCTTCTAGAGACTGGCCTGTTGTAGACTTGTCACAAGAATGGAGTTGTACACTCTGGGCTTCTCCAGCTTGTCTTTTCCTTAGCACAGTGTTTTCAAGATTCATCAGCATTGTAGCATTATCAATATTCCTGTCTTTTCTATTGCTGAATACTATTCTGTTGTATAGATATACCACATTTTAAAATCCATTTGTCATTGATGTGCATTTAACTTATTTTCATTTGGGGACTATTATGAATAGAATAGTGCTGTTATGAACATTTTTGTCACTTTTTGAACAGATCCCTTTTTTTAATTCTAAAAGAAAAAATCTTGATATGGTGATGCATTCCTTTAATCCTAGTACTCAGGAGGCAGAGGCTCATGGATCTCTGAGTTTGGGGCCAGCCTGGTCTACAAAGCAGGTTCCAGGACAGCCAGGGCTGCACGGAGAAACCCTGTCTCAAAAAACAAAACAAAGCATCAAAAACAAACAAGCTAGCCAGATCCACGTACTGAGGCCTTTTCTTGAAATTAATTAATTAATTCTCTTGGTTATACACCTGGTAAGAAAATTACTGGATACTATGATACTTTCATATTTAATATTTTTATTAACTGGCAAGTACTTTTCTAGTACTTGCATTATTTAAATTCCTATTAGCAATATAAATGTTCTGATTTTCCATCACCAAATCTTAACTGTCTGTCTGTCTTTCTTTCTTTTTTCTTTCTTTCTTTCTTTTTTTCTATTTTTTCTCTCTCCTTCATTTTCTGAGATACAATCTTATTAGCCTTGGCTGGCCTGGAACTCAGTATGTAGACCAGGTTAGCCTCAAACTTACACAGATTGTCCTACCTCTGTCTTGCAAGCACTGGTATTAAAGGCAGGCATCACCATGCCATCCTGCTGAGTATGAAGTGAATTAGAGGCCAAACTTTGCTCTGTTTAATCCTTTGCTCTCGGTTTTTAATGGTATTAGAGATTTATTAATAACAAGTCAATCTATAGTTGTGGTGGTTAGAATTTGCTTGGCCCAGAGAGTGGCACTGTTAGGAGATGTGGCCTTGTTGGAAGAAGCGTGTCATGGTGGTCTCATGGTGGTGGTGGACTTTGAGACCCTCCTAGCTGCCTGGAAGACAGTCGTCTTCTGTAGCCCTTGGATGGAGATGAAGAACTTTCAGCTCTTTCTCCAGTATCATGCCGGAAGCACACTGCCATGCCTCGTGCTAGGATGATAATGAACTGAACATCTGAAACTGCAAGCTTGCCCCAATTAAATATTTGCCTTTATAAGAGTTGCCTTGGTCATGGTGTTTCTTCACGACAATGAAACTCTGACTAGGACAACAATTTTCCCTGTTGCTTATGTTTTAGTGTTGTGTTTAGAAAGCCTTTAGATTCACTCCCTTGTTTTCTTCCTAGTGTTTTCTGATTTTAGTTTCTAAATTTGTCTCTGATCCATTTTAAGTAATTTTTCTATGTTATAAATTATAGATCATTTTGATTTATTTTGTCCTTATTTTAGTTTGGAGGGATGTGTTGTTCCAAGCTGACCTTGAACTCATAATCCTCCTGCCTCTGCTTCCCAAAGGCTGGAATTACAAGCATGTAGCATCATTTATTTATTTATTTATTTATTTATTTATTGTATGTGGATATCTCTTGGTCTCCATAGCAATTGTTGAAAGAACTTCTCCACCCATGATTGTCTTAACTTCTTACTGTGAAGCAACTGATCATAAGTAAGGACTGAGCCAGGCATGGTGGTACACGTATGAAGCAGAGGCAGGAAGGCAGGGAGGAGTGCAGGGCCATCAGCTGCACAGTAAGCTCAAGGCCAGCTTGGGCTGCATGAGACCCCATCTCAGCAAACAAAACAACACTTTTAATTACCTCACATGCAAAAGCTTATCTCTAGCCTTTTATTCCTATTCCATTGAACATAGCGTTGTTAGTACCATACTCTAATTGTTAGCTGACTAATGTAGCTCTCCAGTAAGTCGGAAATGAAGCTGTCTTTTAAACAAGAATCAGTGGAGATGGTATTATTACCAACAGCAACTACAGTGCCTCCAGGGTGCCAGGAGGCTTAGCTAGCTAGCATGAGACACCATGACCAAGGCAACTCTTATAAAGAAAAACATTGAATTGGGGCTGGCTTCCAGTTTCAGAGGTTTAGTCCATTAACATGGCCAGAAGCCTGGTAGCCTGCGGGCAGATGCGGTGCTGGAGAAGGAGCCGAGAGTTCTACATCTTGATCTAAAAGCAGTCAGGAAGAGATTTCTTCTGTAAGCTACTAGGAGAAAGGTCTGGATCACACTGGATCACATTTGACCATATACATGAGACCTCAAAGCCCCGCCTCCACAGTGACACACACACTTCCTCCAACAGACCACACCCTCTCCAATAAGGCCACACCTCCTCTAATAAGGCCACACCTCCTCCAACAGGGCCACACCTCCTCCAACAGACCACACCTCCTCCAATAAGGCCATACCTCCACTTCCCATGGGCCAAGCATATTCAAACCACCATACCAGTTATCCTTGAACTTCAGTTCAGATTTCCTCCTGCCTCTACCTCCCTAGTCCTGGGATTATAGGTCAGTACTACCACACCCAGTTGGCACAGTACTGAAAGCTTTGTGCTTACTGAGCAAGCACTCTACCAGCTGAGCTATATCCCTAGCTTACTGTTTCTCAAACTTGTTTATTTATTCTACCTTTATATAAAAAGATTGGGAGGGAACTAACCGATCCATGCTGCTGCTTCCTGCGGCACTGAGTGGACACTGCTCCATAGTTAGCAAAAGTGAGCATGCTGATACCAAAAGGCCACACTCATGTTTAGAAGCTATGTCTTCTGAGGTATGTGAGAGGTGGAGAGAGGCAAGAGGATTGGGAGTTCTAGGTCTTTCTTGAGTAAATGCTGGGTTAGAAGCCAACCTAAACAACACATGACCCTGTCTCAAAAAGAACAAGGAAGTTATGTCTTTAATCCAATTTCTTGGCCTGGGATGAATTTTTAGAAGCTCTTCTGGGGGAACCAGCCAGTTCACTGCCTCAGTGCAGTGGCCCCCAGAGTCTGGCACCTTGAACAGCAGTATAAACTAGGAACTCGATAGAAATCCAAGTTCTGGGCCCCACCCCGGGCCACAGGATCAGAAATTCTTCCATTGTCCTTCAGTCCGATTTTACCAGGCCTTCCAGTGATTCTGATACATGTTGAAGTTTGGGAACATTAAAGTAACCTTAATACATGAGGCCTGTCAGCAGTTTCCTACTTCAAGAGATAGAACTTGGAAGATGGCCACTAGCCTATGCCAATGCAAGTCATGCATCTCCAAGGGATGGGTGCCCCCTAGGCTGGAAATAAAGAAGAGATCAAATGACTTCCAAAGCTGGACATGCTGGGATAGCGGACAAGAAAATAGCCTTAAATCTATGTCTGTGTTGATTGTGTAGACAGAAAATCATAGGAAAGCAATGTCTATATCCCTTCCCCAGTGCTAGAAATACTACCAGCCTGCCAGCTACTACTGTGAGCAGCTCTGAGCATGTACAGTGCACTTAGTGTGACTAGGAAATTTATTGGATTGTAATAAGTTCAATGTAGACCCACATTGGGCAGGTGGCGGCCATCTTATCAGCCCAGCCCTGGTGCCTGCTCCTCCAGATCACTCTCATGTTAGAATAGACTGGATGCAAGCCATGGTCTGTGATACCCCAGGGAGCCACTTTTAAGTGACACTCGCACAGAAAGAATATAATTTCCAAAATGTCTTAGAGCAGGGAGGACAAAAAAGGAGGCTCAGACTGTGTTGCTGCCAGGTGTTTAAGTTATTGCTACATCCAGCTACTAAAAATAAACAGCACATGTAGAGTTATAGTGGCATTGTAGGGAGCAAGCCTGTGACTGCATGGACCACAAGAGTCAAGAATCAGATTTAACTTAACCCAGGCGACAGTGCAGGGCTTGTGCTGCACCAGGGATGACCCCGTCAGGATCTAGCCAGAGCAGAGCGACAGGAAGAAGGAAGAGTGTGGGGGAGAAACAAGGCCGTAGCCCTCACCAAGGGTGCCCTGTCAGCTAGGACTTATTTTTAGCTTTGTGAGTTTTGAGCATTCTTCCTTGGGTATTTTTATCTTAGAGGGTTTCAGCAGCTTAAATTTGGAATGCTTGTCATGCTGTTGCACAAGAAAAGCATCTCAGTGTCATACTTTAGAAACAAAAGGCAAACTGGCTAGTCTCTGGAGGTTCCCAGTGAGCATTGCTGCTGTGGAGAAAGGCAGCCAGGCTTCCTCTCCCTCCCATCACTTATGATCTCATTTCCACTTCCTAATCCCACTGCATAACTGTTTGATTGACAAAAACTCAGTACAGAGAAGCAAGAAAACAAAGAGGATGGGTTCCTGGTGTTATCCGTCTGTTAAGACTCGGGTTGTACACCGCCAGAGTGGCGCCCAGTGTGGACTCCATGGGAGTGACCTGTAAGCAGAAAAGCAATGAAGACCCTCACTGTGAACAAAGGTCCAGGCAGACTGTGCATGTGAGATAGTTCTATCCCTTCAGCTCAGATTTACTGTGAACCTCAAAGTGCTCTTCAATAGGATGCTTTCAAAGCGAGTGGAAGACTGTCAGGGGCCCATCATTTAGGGACATCTGCTTAGAGGTACACGCCTTTTAGACCTAATGCACTCACCTGTAACTTTGAATCTGGACATCTCGATATACATCTGTGTGTAGGATAATACTGACAGTGATGGGACATGAGTTCTAGGCCCCACCACAGCCCAGTGGGCACCAAATCCCTACAAGCTTAAGTCCCTTATGTACAGTGGTTGCTGTCAGCATATAGCTGGCACACACTCCCATAAACTCTAACTCGTCTGAGTTACATTTAGCACCCAGCACAGACTCAATGCTGTATGAGCAGTTGTTACTCCTAAGGAGTCATGGCAGAGTAAAAAGTGTGTATGTCCAGTACAAGAACATTAGTTACAAGTGTTTCATAGAGTGCATAGTTGAGTTAATGGATATGGAATTCATGAATACAGAGGACTGATCACATACCACTTCTTAACTTTATTTAACTTGGTGGTATGGGGATCAGCCCTAGGGCAGGATGCACACTGTACCCTGAGCTACAGCTCCCAGCTTGCATAGCAGTTGGTAACCTGCATTTTACTTTGCAGCTTGCTAGTAATTATACATCTACACCATGGTTTGTTGATGGCTATAATTTACTGACCTAATGCCGCCTTGATAGTTCCTTGGATTACTATCAATAGTTTGCTATTGTAATAGCTTCACTCTGACTATCCTATCACAGTTCTCTGAGCTTCCTTACCATGAAAAGCTCTTGAAGTAAATCAGTGGATGCAAAGAGAAGGCATATGCCTCAGGCTTCTGATACTTTATTATTCCCCATACTTTTGTTTGCTTTGGTTTTTATCTGGTGTTTTCAGACAGGATTTACTTTGTTAGCCCAGGCAGGCCTAACTTTGTAGCAATCCTCCTGCCTCAGCTTCCCAAGATTCCAGGCATAAGCCACCAACCCCGGCTCTCCCTCTACCCTCTGCCCTGCAGTTTTTCTTCCTCATCTTTTTTTTCCTATCGTGGTTTCCAGCTCCGGCTCCCACTCTGGCTCCAAGAGGTGTAGGAGCCGCACTTGCTGCTTCCTGGCTGGGAGGCAGGGCAGTGTTTGTTCAGGGGGCGGTGCCTTCTGCGGTCATCTTCTCACCACGTATTGTGTGTTGTTTTCTTTTTCAGAGTGAATTAGATGTATCCTTTTTCCATACATTTTCCCATGGTATGTGGCAAAAAGCACACTCAGGATGTAACCAGGTAAGTGTCATCATGCTGGAGGGTGACTTGGCAGAATCCAGGACACGAATCTGCAACTCCGCCAAGCTGGCGCCACAGCCAGCGGGCCACAGAACTTCGCAGCCCTCCCCTTTCAAAGATGGCACTTTGTGAGGTTCCTTTTTCTTTTTCTCCAAACATAGAACTGAGGTGATGGTATTTAAAAGTAACTGTTATGGGACTGGAGAGATGGCTCAGTGGTTAAGAGCACTGGTTGCCCTTCCAGAGGACCCAGGTTCAATTCCTAGCACCCACGTGGCAGCTCACAAATCTCTAGAACTCTAGTTCCAGAGTTTCTGACACTCACACAGACATACATGCAGGCAAAATACCAATGCACATGAAATAAAAATAAATTATATATTTAAAATAACTATTTTATAAATGTATAATACAAAATATATATATCAAAAAGGTCTGTTCAAAAATGTGTATCCCACAGATGAAGTGCTTGTCTTCTCAGAGAGAGTGAACTTTTAGGCCTCCAGGATAAATTTCCAGAAAGTTCCTCATGAGCAGGAGGCATTCTGGGAGATTAGCTGGAGGGTTAAAGACACTCCCTGGCTTATGTTCATTTCCTTTATAGCAGAGAAAGTTCTTTCTCTCTTTTAACTCTAAACTGTCCGTGTGTCCTGGGGATGTAGCCCAGTGGTAGAACACCTCCTAGCACGTGCTTGGCCCTGGATGCAGACCTAGCACCTTACAACAGAATAAACATACCCAGGGTCCCAGATGGAGGGAGGCACTCACCAGGCTTTTGTAAGTCTCTTTGGGCTAGAGAGATGGCTCAGTGGTTAAGAGCACTGACTGCTCTTCCAGAGGTCCTGAGTTCAAATCCCAGCCACCACATGGTGGCTCACAACCTTCATTAAAGGGATCTGGTGCCCTCTTCTGGTGTGTCTGAAGACAGCTACAGTGTAAGTCACATACATAAAATAAACAATTAAAATAATTAATTAATTTATAAAAGTAGCCGGGTGGTGGTGGCAGCACATGTCTTTAATCCCAGCACTTGGGAGGCAGAGGTAGGTGGATTTCTGAGTTCGAGGCCAGCCAGGTCTACAGAGTGAGTTCTAGGACATCCAGGGCTACTCAGAGAAACCCTGTCTCGAAAAAAAAAAAAAAAAGTATAATATGCTGACTTCTAAGATTATCTGCCGGCTTTGAAGCCAGAGAAAAAGCTCAGTGATTAAGAGTGCAGGTCCTGAGAGGACCTGGCCTTGGCTCTGAACAACCAGGTCAAGCAGCTCACGGCTTTCTGTCACTGCGCATTCAGGGGTTCCAGGACGCTCTTCTGGACCCTGAATACATGTAGTGCACATAAATGCACCTGAGACTGGACACTGGGGTGTGCACACCTTTGTTTGATCTCAGCACTCGGGAGGCAGAGACTGGCAGATCTCTGCGAGTTCCAGGCCAGCTAGGTCTGCACAGTGAATTCTAGGCCAGCCATTGCTACACAGTGAGACACAGTACTCAAAAAGCAAGAACATAAAATAAAATAAAATAAACACACTCATGGGCATACACATAAATTAAGGTAGAAGATAAGCATTTTATTAAAATATGCCTATCATTTGAAAGTGATAAAGACAGTTTTTGAAAACTCTTTAGTCTTAAATCTAAAATAATTACTACTTATTTATGTATATAAGCAGATAACATATATGAGTATAACATGAAGTTCATATATATATATATATGTTTATGTGAAGCCACTGCTCAAATCAGTATATCTGCATCACACAGTCTTCTGGAGAAATAGCCATCTTAAATTCATAAATTCATGTGGAGACTCTTTTTAAGTCAACTGTGGAAAGGTGATTGTGCCCTAGTGGTGAATGACCTAAACCTATGATCCTTTTGGCCTAAGAGAGCCAAGATTAGGCAGTGTATGTAACTGTCTTTATTTATTTATATGGAGGCGTTCTGTGTGTACATATCTGTGCGTGTGTGTGCTTGGTGCCCTGGAGGCCAGAAGAGGGCATCAGACTCCCCCAGGACTAGAGTTAGAGATGGTGATGAGCCACCAGGTGCGTGCTGAGAATTGAACCCAGGTGTACTGGAAGAGCAGCAGTGCTCTTAACCACTGAACCATCTCTTCAGCCCCATGGCATTTTATCTTAAACAGTTTTTTTTTCCCAAGATTTATTTATTTTATGTGAGCGTACTGTGGCTTTCCTCAGACACATCAGAAGAGGGCATCAGATCTCATTACGGATGGCTGTGAGCCACCATGTGGTTGCTGGGATTTGAACTCAGGACCTCTAGAAGAGAAGTCAGTGCTCTTAACCACTGAGCCATCTCTCCAGCCCCGCATTTTATCTTAACTAAGCCATTTAAAGCAATTCAAAATCAATCTGCTTCTGACTGGACAGGAGAGTAAAAAAGCTTTTTGAAAATATATTTGAGCCAGACAGTGGTGGCGCCTTTAATCCCAGCACTCGGGAGGCAGAGGCAGGTGGATTTCTGAGTTCGAGGCCAGCCTGGTCTACAGAGTGAGTTCCAGGACAGCCAGGGTTATACAGAGAAACCCTGTCTCAAAAAACCAAAAAATAAAAGAAAAGAAAAGAAAAGAAAGGAAGGAAGGAAGGAAGGAAGAAATACAGACAAACCCACAGCTTACATTCATACTTTTAAAAATTTTTTAGATTTATTTGATGTGTTTGGGTGTTTTGTCTGTATGTATTTCTGTATGTCACATCTGTGCCTAACACCCAAAGGAGTTCAGAAGAGGGTGCTAGTTCCACATCTGGAACTAGAGTTACAGATGGTTGTGAACTGCTGTGTGGGTGTTCTTAACTGTTGAGCCATCTCTCCAGCTCCCTGGAGAAAGCCATTTTGGTGTTGAGGCTGGGCTGTGCCTTGCGGTTGTTCTGAAGTTCCATTTGACCCTGTTTTGTTCCATTCTCTCACTTACTAAAGATTAGCCCACCATATTCTTATTTAAAAAGCCTGTAGGGCTGAATATGGCAGGAAGAAAACATATAAGAAGCATACGTCTAAGGAGCTGGAGATCAGCTCCTTGTGCAGTGTTCTGTTAGAGTTTGCCTTCCATAGAAATCCATAATGTTCTTCAGTTTCCTTGCTGAGAAACATGGGATTTAGTAAACAAGTTCCTTGGAAAGTCATATGTGGTCTTCGGAGTCAGTCATGTTCAAGTCTGGCTGAAGGACGTTCTTTCCTTGGTTGCTTGTGTTAATGGACCACAGTCCAGTTCCTTCTTGCTGCCTCCTGTTCCAAATGTCAGAGCTGAAGTATTTGCTTGTGTTTATTGCCTTGAGGCTTGGCATATAGGATATTTTTTTGGTCCCTGGCATATGGCCCAAATGCTGCTAATCTTGGCTCCTCCACCAGTGTGTACAAGTTGCTCATAAACCAAATCAAGATATGAACAACAGCTGGATTCCTATTTTAAAGGAGGCATGTGGTTTTAGGGAGCCATCAGATTTCAGGCTTTTGCTTTGGTCTAGGTTTGCTCGTGTGGTACAGAACTGGGTGCTCATTAGGACTTGAGCCAGATACCCAGATAGCCAGGCAGTCATGCGCTCACAGTACATGACCTCACCCACTAACGTGTGTTTCCAGGAGGTTGGGAAAGTCAGGCTTGCCGAAGGACCTTGTCCTTAAATGTGGGGGTGCCAGTAGTTCATATGATTCAGCAATAAATTCTGATTCGAATTTCAGAACACTCTGCAGTTGTTCAAGGGGACATCCAAACAACAGCTGTTTATTTGCTGAAGATGTAAGAGTTTGATCGTTGAAACAATTTAAACAGATAAAATGAGGTTTCTGTATTCAGAGTTCAGGAAAATAAGCCACCAAATCCCACTGCTCTTAATGCCTACAGAGTCCAAGGGTCTATTTCATTCAGCCACCCGAACTGCTTAACTCCTTTTTATTTTTGAGACAGGCTGTTTTCTATCCCAGGCAGACCTCTAGCTTGCTTTGTAGTGAAAATGACCTTGAACTTCTGATCCTCCTGTCCCCACCTCTCAAGAGTAGAGATTACAGGTGTGCATTCCTGCACCTTGTTCAAAGGGTGCTGGGATCAAACCCAGGATGTCACAAGTGCTAGGCAAGCACTGCCCACTGAGCCTCACTCACTCCCGGCTTCAGCTCTATTTGCCTGACTGGGTTCCCATTTTGTCTCAGCTTGGAAACTCTGGCCATTGGTTCTGATGAACAGGGCTGAACCTAACTTCATTCCAGTCCTACTTTGGCCTAGGACAAAGCAATCATCTATATAATTGGAAGATATTATTAATAGGTATATCAGAGCAAAGGTTTTTTTTTTTTCTGGGTCACTTAGGGACAGTTCCCATCGGCTCCTGAAAAAGTTTATTCTGCTAGAGGGCTATTTGCACAGAACTTAATGAGATGTTAACAGAGTCTAATGGAAACTGAAGTCATTCACAGGCTGTCCCAGTGTCTGTAGTCAGACTTCACTGAACAAGTACAATAGAGACTTTGAATATCAGAAATTGAACAAAATCAGGTAGTGATTTGTTTTGCAAATATTCACTAATTCCAAACTCACTGGTGTTTCTAATCAGCTATTTGTCAAATGAAGTTTTTCTTTGAAGCAGCTGTTTTTCTTTTCAAACAGCTCTTTAAAAATGGAATCTCAAGTTTCAAATGTAAAATTAAGAAACATCCAACCATGGCAACCATCTTGTTCCAAGTTAGATGCTCAGATGAAAGGGTGCTCAGGGAGACTGGCTCTTTCTAGCTGCTCACTGCCAGCCCCCTCTTCTTCCACTAGCATTCCAGTCAGTGCTTCACCAAGTTAAGGTTTCAGAATCTGAAAGGGATTCCATTTGTGAAACTCAGAGCTTGGGTCTTGGGGGAGTTTAGTCACTGCTTTTTTTCTGTTGTTGTTTTGGTTTTTTTTGAGACAGGGTTTCTCTGTGTAGCCTTGGCTGTCCTGGAACTTACTCTGTAGACCAGGCTAGCCTCGAACTCAGAAATCCACCTGCCTATGCCTCCCAAGTGCTGGGATTAAATAGCCTCTGCTTTTTTATTTTTTTCTCTCTGGACTATTTTTCCTTCTGCCTGGCAGAGAGACAACTGATGCTGCAGTTGTTGTGGGTAGGTAGAGCCTCGGTCTCCTGGAGAGAAGCCTGGAGCCCAGTCAGTCAGTCCAACCCAGCTCTGGCTTGTACCTGCCCTGTGACTTTGGCCAGACTTTGGACTGTTTACTTCTGAATAAAATGAAATATGTATTAAGGCATTCATCACGATGCCTGGAACCCTGAGCTTCCAAAAGGCAGTGCTGCCATTACTGAGGCTGGATTGTTACTCACTGTGTTCTCTGGCAGTTCAAAATTCTACCCCACTGTATGCTGTTCTGGATTGGTGCTAGAGCGTTGCCTAATGTGCAAGGCTCTGCGTTCCGTCCTAAGCACATAAGCACAAACACACTCATGTGTTCGTATGTGTACACACACACACTCACAAGCACACATGGATGCACGCACACACACAAACATAACTTTAAAAGATTTATTTGTTTATTTTATGTGAGTACACTGTAGTTGTCTTCAGACACCCCAAAAGAGAGCATCAGATCTCATTATGGATGGTTGTGAGCCACCATGTGGTTGCTGGAATTTGAACTCAGGACCTTCAGAAGAGCAGTCAGTGCTCTTGCCCACTAAGCCATCTCTCCAGCCCCCAAACATAACTTAAGTAGCTGTTTCATTTCAATATCTACTTATCCCACTTTCTTAGCCAAGGTGAATATAGTTATGTACATGTATATAGAGGTACTGTCTACTAAGGACTTAAAAAAAAACCCTCATATTTAGGTTTATTTACACCAGGAGAATACCAGACTAAGCCATGTTATTATTTATATTTATTAAATTCTCCAACTAATTTCCTTAATGTGACCTAGATAATGTTTAATTTGGATAAAGTCCACATCATTTTGGATGAGATGGTGTTAAATGGCTGCATTGTGGAAACTAACAGAGCAAGAATTCTCGCCCCTCTACTGATTCTTGACAAAATGTCGGAAAGCTGATGAAGACTAAGGAGGTTCGAGCAATGTGAAGGACAAGGAAGACATCGTAAACAACAGCCTTCTGAAAACTGTCATCGGCTATCCTCCAGAGTTCCTAAAGAGAAAACAAACAATCCTTGTGTACAAACAAATTTTTTCTCTTAAAATCGGGCTACAATTTTCCTTGGTAAATGTAAGCTTGCTTTCCCTTCTGCAGAACAGCAGGGTTGCAATGGGAAGAATGCACGGCAGTTGTCCATCAGCCAATAAACTTCAAATTGACTTGACCACGTGACATTTGAGTGCTGTCCTTCCACTTGCTACCTCTTTCCTTAAAGCCCTGAGTACTCTCTCTCCACTCTGCTACATACAGCTCCAGGCACACTACTACTTTCCCTAAATAGTGTGTGTGTGTGTGTGTGTGTGTGTGTGTGTAAGAGAGAGAGAGAGAGAGAGAGAGAGAGAGAGAGAGAGAGAGAGAGAGAGAGAGAGAGAGAGAGAGAGAGAGAGAGAGAGAGAGAGAGAGAGAGAGAGACAGAGAGAGAGAGAGAGAGAGAGAGAGCGCACGCACAGAAACTAGAGGTCAACCTTGGTGCCTTCCACAATTGCTTCTCCTGTATTTTGAATACAGTTCTAATTTATTCTTTGAGAACTTCATATGTGTATGGAATATATTTGATCATATCCACCTTTCACTCCCCATTTTTCTGTTTGATTTTTTTTTTTTTTTTTTTTTTTTTTTTTTTTTTTTTGAGATGGGGTCTTTCACTGAACCTAGAGCTCATTGTTTGGGCTAGACTGGCTGGCCAGCAAGTTTCGGCTTCTCAGGGCTGGGACCACAGATGTGTGCTGCTGCTCTACAGGTTTCAAGTTCTGAAAATCTGGACTTAGATCTTCTCAAGGTTGTACTCGAACTTTTACCACCTAAGCCTTCTCTTCAGACTTTTAATTTTATTTTATTTTACAAGGTTATGTGTAGTGCCTTCAGCTTGGAATGTACAGAGGGATGACATTGTGAGTTCTGGGCCTTCCTGAGCTGTGTAAGCAAAATTCTGTTTCAAACAAACAAACACCCAGAAGTTTATTCTAATACATACCTAGGAAATACAGTTTTATTTGCCAGTTTCTGGAAGTGTTTGATACCCATTTTAAGGATATTTAGCAATTATGATGCCAACATGTAATTAACTTCATGGTGCTGTGAAATAACCATAAACATTACAAGAGCTCTAACAGCTATTAGGATGCCACATTTCACTGTTATTGTTGCATATGTTGGCAGGGTCTCAGTGTAGCCAGGGGTTGCCCTAAAATTCTTACGTAGCTGAGAATGAGCTAGAGCTCCAAATCTTCTTGCCTCTCCCCACCAGGACCTGGGCTTACAGATGATCACATCTGGTTATGGCTATTTTAAAGTGTCTCCCTACTAAGCTCATTAATAAAATTTACTTTAGTTCCAAGAAACAGAACAAGACAATCTCATCAGGCTGGTACAAAACAAGCACTTTCCTGCCTCCTATTCTATAAAAGTTTTGCTTTTAAATTAACACACAAGGTATTTTATAAAAAATTGGGAACACTTGACGAAGTTTTGTATTATCCTTGCACGGGCCCATGCCCATCTCTGCATCATTCCAATTTTATTATAGTGCTGCTGATGCAAAGAGAGTCATGTCTAACCCCATCTTCAGTGTTTTAGAAACAAACAGCACAGAGAAGGACCCCTGTTCCCTGCACCCCTCCCAAACCTTCTGCCACTCAAACAACAGATTACCAAGAGCATATATGTGTACACTGGTGGGAGGGGTCTGAAGAACAACTCTGGACCCTGTTCTTCTACCTGCATCAGTCCTCTGAGAGGCATGCACTGTGCTGCTCTTGTATAAGGATGGGGAAAGGAGACTAAAATTCTATATACAGACTTTAGAGTTTTAATCTATAAAGACCAGAAAACTAGCCACTTCAGACTCTAAAAGCAAATGTGGATTGTTCTGAACTCATTTGGAAAGGCATAGGGGAGGCTTCTGGCCCATGGGAACAATGAACATGGCATGTACTGAGTCCTCAGGATTTGGGGAAAGCCCCATCTAGATCAAAGACCTTGTCTTTGCAGAGTCGCAGCAGCAGGGAAACACTGTCCTAGTTGGTGGGCACCTAAGCAGTAGCATGTGGAGGTAACTGCAGAAACTGGTGCACCACAAGTAGCTAGGGAGTGGACAAAATTAATTTCTGGGTCACACTAAAATAGTAGATGAATTACATCTTGGCACAGATTCTAGTACCTTTAGAGAATATTGAAATTTTTTTTTTTTAAAAAAAATATTAAGTAGATACCATAGCCAAATACACCAAAGAGCTTTAACTGTGCTTGGAGACCCTGGTGTGTCTGACAACACCTGACTCAAAGTGACCTGTGATTGGACTGCTGGCTACGTAGTGTGCGACCACCTCACTCCAGCTAAGTGCCTACAGTAACTTTTAAACTGATCTAAAAGTCACAACATAACCCACTGTAGCAACCTGCTAGAGGGGGACTTGGCAAACTGACTCAAGCAGGCAAGGGCTGAATATTTTATTGTATGTGAGCTATATTAATTTCAGCTATCTTCCCCACTCAGACAGTGTCGTGCAAAAGCAACCACTCATGGTCCAAACGTGAAAGAGTATGACTGTTCTAATAAGACTATGGACATTCCAGGGCTAGGGTGTCGATAGGCAGGGTTTGAGCCTAGTATGGCATAAAGCAGGCATGGTAGTACATGTTGTGAGTCCAACACTGGGGAGCCAGAGGCAGAAGAGCCAGAAGTTCAACATCAATCTTCCTTACATGGAGGTTGAGGCCAGCCTAGGTTAGAGATTTTGGGAAAAAAAAACAATTTCATGTCATAAAATACTACCTTTACTCCTATTTTTAGCAGTCTAAAAACCTGGGATCCTGAATAAATGCACTTGTCACAAAGTCTGGTGATCTGAATGTGAGTCCTAGCACCTACATGGTTGTAGACCAGCTCCTTTTTCTCTTTCTGAGACAGAATTTCACTGGCTGCCCTGGATGGAATTCATAGAGATCCTCTAGCTTCTGCCTCCCAAATGCTGGGATTAACAGTGTACGCCACCACACCCAGCTGGAGGAAACCAACACTTACAAGTTGTACCTCCATCCGAGTGCAGGGGTATACCACTATCCACCCATCCCAAATCAGGGTTTAGAAACAAGATAAACCACTGTAACATCACACTTACCTCACAGTCAACAAGAACAGGCAACAAACCATGATCTGTTCTCCCACCACCCAGCAGCCTTCACAAAACCTGACCACACACAAGGTTTTCCTCTTGTTTAGAAATTTAAATAATGGCAATCCTGTACACATAAAGGGGGTTTCAATTCTAGTACGGAGTTTTAGTTGTGTAGCTATAACTTCACTGAAAAGTTAAAACAAAACCAAACAATAACACAACCCTTTATTTTTCTGATTGAACCAGTAGTACTGAAATGCTGCTCTTATGTCTTAACTTTCAGTCTCACGGGCAAGCATAAAACAGATGAGGAGAAATATATAAAGCCTGCCTCTGGCTACACATTCCCAACACTGGTTCCATATCCAAGGATTCACGGGAGAACAGGTCCACAATATTTGGAAAATTGCCTGTACTAAGAACCCACAGGTGTTCCCTTACTGTTTATTTGGTGTTGGGTGATTTCAAGCCTCTAAGAGGATGGGGCAGGACACACGCAAATACAATGGCATTTTTGTAAAAGATGATCCTGCAACCAATCCTCTGAGGATTCTAATACACAAATAAGAGCATTGACTGTAGTCTGGGCTGTCTTTTTTGGTACATAGTGTATCTAGTACTGACGAACCTCAAATATGCCCCAAATGCCTTTTAAAAGCCACTGCAGGGAGCTGGAGAAATGGCCCAGTGGTTAAGAGCATTGCTTGCTCTTCTGGAGGACAGGTCAATTTCCAACACCTACAAAGTGGCTCACAACCATCTGTAACACTAATCCCAGGGGTATCTTATGCCCCCTTCTGGCCTCCACAGGTATTACACTCACAGTACAATCATTTGTGCAAGCAACACCACACACACACAAAATAAAAAACAACGGTTGTTATTGTTTTTATTCTTATCTTTAAAAAAATATTTATTTATTTATTTGAGTACACCGTGACTGCCTTCAGACACACCAGAAGAGGGCATCAGATCCCATTACAGATGGTTGTGAGCTTATCATGTGGTTGCTGGGAATTGATCAGTTAAGAGCAGTCAGTGCTCTTAACTACTGAGCCATCTCTCCAGCCCCCTTATTCTTATTCTTATTGCTAAAACTACTGTGGTAACTATTGAGTATGGAAATTAGAAATACGCTCCTTTCTTTAAAGCCAGAAAATAGTAGCAGTCTGGTTTCTTTCCACACTAACAGAATATAGGAAGTCACTCTCGATCTCACACCTCCTCTTCCCTGAAGACACAGTGCTCAATAGTAGACCTGCTGCTTGAAAGGTTAACACTAGCTGGGCATAGTAGCTCACGCCTGTAGTCCCAGCATTCAGGAGGCACAGGCAAGAGGAGTACCAAAAGGCTGAAGCCAGCATGGGCTACACTGGGAATGCTAGACCAGCCTGGGCTCTAGAGTTAAGTCCTGTCTCAAAATAAAATTTAAAAATTGAATTAAGTAATCATTTCCAGCTGAAGGTTATGTTATAACCAAATGCGGCAGGTATTTCTTATACTTCTCCAGTTTTACCAAGTATCTTTCCTGTAGAAAAAAAAGTCCATGTTGCCAGGCGGTGGTGGTGCACGCCTTTAATCCCAGCACTTGAGAGGCAGAGGCAGTCGGATTTCTGAGTTCGAGGCCAGCCTAGTCTACAGAATGAGT
>NW_022196912.1:66604971-66606702 GCF_008632895.1 Mastomys coucha
GTAACTGAAAATGAAAAGTGGGCAGAGCTTCACCTTTCCTCTGTTCCCCAGATCAAGTTTCTAGTCTCATCCCCAGCTCTGCAGCACACCTATGGCATCTTCACTCATCTTGTCTCTATCTTCTGTAGATCCCACACATCTTCCCCTTCTAACCTCCCTTCCCCCACCCACAGCTTTGTTCCAGCTCCCAACTCCAGCAGCACCTCCTACTAACCCAAGAGCTGTGCCTCCTTCTGTTCACCCAGTCCCAACATCTCAGCTCTGTAGCAGAATACCCACTGTGGTCTCCATTTCCTCTCTGAGCCCATGCCTAAGAGATCACAAATACCTTCTTCAACTTTCCTCCCCTCACCCCAACTCTCCTCCTTATTCTAGCCTCCAACACCAGTAGGAATTACCAGGGAACATACAGCTGAGCAGGCCAGGGAAACAAGTCCACGAAAAATTTACTATCAGGTAGCACACAGCCATTACACTCTCTTAAAATCCAGGGAAGAAACAGAAACCAAGGAACAAAACACTAGCCCAACAGAGACAAAACGAGACAACAGTACCCAGATCTGTAATCAGCCTAATCCCAGATCCTAGACGCCACAGTAAAAACACAATAGTATCCAGGACAGTTTATCTCCACCTGAGTCCAGATATTCCACCACAGCAGACTATGAATATTGCAATATAGCTGAAGCATAAGAAAAAAAACCCTTAAAACAGTTTTTATAAATAAAATAGCAGTCCTTAAAGAGGAAATGAATAAATCTCTTCAAGAAATCTAGGAAAACACAAACGAGCGGTTGTAAGAGAATGAATGAAACTAAGACCTGAAGATAGAAGTAGAATTGATGAGGAAAGCCCAAACTGAGGGAATTCTGGAATTGAGAAATGTGGAATTCATACAGAAACTACAGAGGCAAGCTTCACCAATAGAATACAAGAGACAGAAGAATCTCAGGTTCTGAAGATAGGGTAGAAAAAGGGGATAGATAAGAGATAATGTTAAGTCTAAAAGCACTCTTTTTGAAAAACAACAACAATAAAAAAAACTTGTTGAGAGGCAGTGGTGGTGCAGACCTTTAACCCCAGCACATGGGGGGGAGGGGGGAAGCAGATCTCTGTGGTTTTGAGGCCAGCCTAGTCTACAGATCAAATTCGAGAACAGCCAGGGTGACAGGGAGAAGAAACCCTGTTTCAAAAGAACAAACAAACAAAAACAAACAAACAACAACAAAAACAAGTAAAATCAAACAAACCAAACCAAACAAAGCTCAAACAAAACAACCAAACAAAGCTCAGGGCCAGATAGTTTTAGCACCAAACTTTCAAAGAAAAGTTAACACCAATACACCTCAAATTATTGCACAAAATGGAAACAGAAAGAATACTGCCCCCAAAATCAAATAATTCAATTAAAAAATGGGGTATAACTCTAAACGGAGTCTTGTCAACAGAGAAATCACAAATAGCCAAGAAGCTTTTAAGGAAATGTTTAACATTCTCAACCATCAGGAAATGCAAAAATTAAAACAACTCTGGGATTTCATATTAATACCTGTCAGAATGGCTGAGATCAAAAACACAAGAGCAGGCAGGGCTGGAGAAAGGGCTCAGAGGTTAAGAGCACTAGTTGCTCTTCCAGAGGTCCTGAGCTCATTTCCCAGGAATCACATGGTGGCTCACAACCATCCGCAATGGCCTCATGTTGCCCTCTTCTGGTGTGTCAAAGACAGTGAC
>NW_022196912.1:66606712-66641515 GCF_008632895.1 Mastomys coucha
TCTACTATGGAAATCATAATGGCAGTTCCTCAGAAAGTTGAGAATCAATCTAACTCAAGATCTAGCTATAGTACTCCTGGTCATATGCCAAAAGGACACTTCATCCTCCACAAGGATACTTTCTCAATCCTGTTCATTTTGCAGGATAAAGAAAATGTAGCCGGGCGGTGATGGCGCACGCCTTTAATCCCAGCACTTGGGAGGCAGAGGCAGGCAGATTTCTGAGTTGGAGGCCAGCCTGGTCTACAGAGTGAGTTCCAGGACAGCCAGGGCTACACAAAGAAACCCTGTCTCAAAAAAAAAACAAAAACAAAAACAAAAACAAAACAAAAAACAAAAAACAAAACAAAATAAAACAAAAAGCATCTGCTTAAGAGCTTAGGTCTGACGGCTGTTGTAAAATAGTAACATGACGCAATCTCCTACGCTGCAAACATTTTAATGATTATTGTTGAGCATACATTTCAGAAATTTACTTCAAACTGCAACAAGTTAAATAAATGTTTATAATATACAAAGAAAATACAACCAAACATAAAAGTCGCTGTGAGTGTGCCTTGTGCCTAGACCAGGGTTTCCCCTCCCTTAATATATCTTTATTTTTAAGCTGCACAAACACACTTTAGAATTTCATCTTTATAGAATGGTATTTATGGAAAAAAATATACTTCCACCTTAAAGAAATGACAAGGGTGTGCATGATTATATGCTGAACGACAGAGAGCACTGGACACTCTGGAAGTGCAGGAGTCATTAAAGAGGAAAGAAAAAGCCAGAGATGCTCATTAACACTCTATGTTTTAAGGAAGCAATATTTTTTGACCAAGTAGCTAAAAAAGCCAGCAAAACAGGGGTCAGTGATGGCAACTGTAGTGTATGAAGTACGAAACGATGACAAACTGGATACAAACACGGTTACATTTACAGTGAGCGCTGAAGAGCTGAGAGGCTGCTCTGTGGAACAGTTAGGTAGAACCACCTTTTCCAGTCACATGAGCCCTTGTAAAGTAACACAGTGTCCTGTGCTGGATACCTGCTGGCTGGATAGTTAAAGGATTTGTTTTGTCATTAGCAGCTAAGGAACTTATTCCACGTGTTCTCAAAGCCTTAATGGTGGAAAACAAGGCAAGTGTCATTACTGTGGAGAATCATACACGTCTCTGCAAACAAACACAAGAGGCTTCAGCCAGATTCTGTCTCTCTTCTGCATTTCAAAACTCAATTGAGATGAAAGCCTTTCTCCATTGTAGCAGCTAGCAAGCGCTCTCTCATGATCTCCTCAGATGAATACTCAGGTAACTTAAGATAGTGGACACAAGTGTTGACTGATGGATAGCTCGCGTCAGTAGCATCAACCTACAGTAAGAAAGGGAAAATACAACAGCATGAGTTTATCGTTTTTATTGCCTCTTAATCCTAATGTAATTAAGTTCCCGTTGGATTCTCCACTAGCTAGTTTGTACCTTTCGTACAACTGTGAGCCTCGGATGCAGGTTAGCCAGTCCACCTGGGGGCAGAGTTGAACAGCCAGTGGTAAACTGCAGAAATGCTTTCCTTTCATCTGAGGACATGCCACATAAAACCCTCACAAACCTAAGAAAGCCGGGACTGAAAAAACAAAAATACAGCTATATTGATTTGACTACAGACTGCAAGGAAAACAAAACACAGCTACTTCTGCTACTGTTAAGTCACCAGAAACTCCTAAAACAACACGTGCGGCCAGAAACAAGACTGTCCTCACACAGAGTAAGGACACAAACAATGAGGAGAGTAAACTCACCACAAGCTCAAAATCAGAGTTTAAGATACACTTAACACACACATTTATAATTGACGAGGCTAAGTTTATCAGAGCATATCTGCTCTATTTTCATCAGTGAAATCTTGTGACACCTTTTACTAAAGTAAAATGGAATACTACCTATCAGTGAGATACCATGACTACTACATGTCTCAAGGCAGATGAATGTTATAATCATACTGGTAACCAGACCAGAGAGAGAATACAGAAGACGGCACGACTTACTAACATTTTGGCATCTATCACACAGGTATGACTACTTTGTGAGGATTCCTAAAGCTGGATAAGCAACCTGGTGCTTCTCAGTTACACTGTAGTAAAAACATCTGTGCAGTGTAGCCTAAGGGTTTACAATTTAGCCAATTTAAGAAGATTAGACTCAGTGAGAATTGGCTGTGGCTCAGTCTGGAACATCCAAAGCCGCCTCACTACAATACCTCACAAGCCCATTGCTTGCCTACTTAGGATAAATGTAGTTTCTAAGTCATAGTTCTTTAGAAAATCTGTCAGTTGAGTTTTAGACATGAAAGTCTGTATCTTAGCAATTATCAATACATACCTGTCACGTGTATAGCCAAGCTTAGGTTCAGTATAATTGATAATGTCCTCTGCTGCCCAGGATGGTGACTGATTTCCACAAAGAATCATCTGGACTTCCTCATGGCTGAAGGAACTTAGTTTCTCCATTGGGAAAACTTTATTAAACCCATCTACATTACACATACACACAAAAAAAATACACACTCAGTTCCTAAGTCATAATTCTAAAACTTCCAAATACAAATCTTTGTGGAGAAAGATGAGCCATGGGACCAGTCCCCAGCATCTCACCCTTCAAAACACACACAAAGAAAATCAATGCTTAGTATCACAAATGTGAGCAGAAAGAATACTTGGTCACTACAGTCAATTGTCAAATTCTCATTTATCATAACTATCAGTCTGAGCCCAACACACTCTCATAATAGCAGCCAAGGTTGTGTTCATGTTTTCAAGTGAATCACAGTATAATCACCCTCATTGTGTTAGATAGGATATGGATAAATTTATATCCACTTAAAATGAACAACTGAGGGGAGTAAGAGAAAAGAATACAGCTAGTGTTCAAACCCGTCCTGACTACCCTGTTGGACCGGAACCTAGGGGCAAATTCGATGATACTCAGCAATGTTGATGTTATTGTCAAAGTAGAAGGAATACATTGTCCTTTAAAATTACCTCGAAAAGCTTCCATCTGTTTCTGAATACCCGTATGCATACAAAAATCAAACATCAAATCCACATATTCTTCTGCATTATCCATTGTTATCATCTGCAAAGCAAAGTTTGCCAGTATTAGCGCCATGCTAAGAGAATGTTCCAGAGCTTAGCGACTGTACTAAGAGCAAACTCTTTACCTCATCTTCCCCACTGGGCTTCAGATCCACAGCCGTAAAGCCATATATTCTTGAAGATGGGCAAAACTGGAAATTTAAACTGAAAGTTCAAAAAAATTTGATTATTATTCAGCAGCTGTCAGTGTTTCTAACAGTGCTGCCCAAACCATAAATGCTCCCATGCTCCACCAACAGAAACCTGCACACCAGCTTAGAGTAAAATCAGGCCTGACTATGTTTTCTTAGCTATTTATTTGAAATGCTAGGGATCAAACCCAGGGCCTTGTGTAAGAGTTAAGGGAAAAGCCTTATAAAAACTATTAAGACAAATGCTTGCAAACTTTTTGGGCTTTGCAAAGACTACATAAAAATATAGTTTGCCATGAATCACTTTCTTTTTTCTTTTTCTTTTTTTTTTTTTTCTTTTCTTTTTTTTTTTTTTGAGACAGGGTTTCCCTGTGTAGCACTGGCTGTCCTGGAACTCACTCTGTAGACCAGGCTGGCCTCAAACTCAGAGATCTGCCTGCTTTTGCCTCCCAAGTGCTGGGATCAAGGGTGTGTGCCACCACTGCCCACCATGAATCACTTTTTCTTTAAGGAAAAAAACTTACTCAACTGAAGATTTCCATAATGACTTATTATAGGAGAATGTTTATAAGTCTTTTCTCCCTGAGAAGAAACTACTGCTTCATTATTCACAGTGTATACAAAGTATGTGCGTGTGTGTATGTGTGTATGGGAAAAACAAAATCCTTTAATATATAGTGATATCATTCTTTTTGTTTTTTGATAGAATGTCACTGTGTGCCCTGGTGGCTAACCTGGAACTCACTATGCAGATCACAGGATCACTGAGCCCACTGAGACCTCCCTGCCTCAGTCCCCAGTTCTCAGTTTAAAGGCACACACCATCACAGCTGGCAGTTATCTAACACTTAATGATGGAGACACAATCTTAGAAGTGTGTCCATTAGGAACTCTTTTGTTGTACAAACATGAACTGTACTTAAATAAATATGATACATTTTACTACACATTCAGACTATGACAAAGCACATTACTGCTCGGCCTCCAACTTGTATAGCATGTTACTTTGCTGAATACTATAGGCAAGTGTATTCAATGGTAAGTGTCCCTGATTAAAAACAGGCACAGAGGCTTGAGAGAGCACTGCCTGCTTTTCCAGAGGTCCTGACTTTAATTCCCAACAAACACATGGTGGCTCACAACCATCTATATTGAGGACTGATGCCCTCTTCTGGCATGCAAGTGTACATACAGATAGAGTACTCATATACATGAGATAAATAAATAAATCTTTCAAAAAAAAGATAAACATAGGAAAGATACGATAAAGAGATCAAGTGACAGAATTTTAAGTCCGCGTTAATTGTATGGTAGCAACCTTGTTTATGTGGTCCATCTATAACTGAAACACTCATGTAGCATATGAATGTGTAACCAAACATTATTTCTTACGAGTACTAGCCAACATTAAAAAGGATATATGAAAGTACTTGAAGGTGTAACAATTATATATACAGGAAGGAAATTTATCAATAGATGTAGTACTGGAGTCAGCTGATACAGCCAATAAAGGTTTTGATGCCAATCGTTCTGACCTCTGCATGGTATGTTTTGCACATTAACTCAAAGTTGCCCAAATACTGGCTTTGAATTTTTATACACAACACATAAATTTACCATATTTGAAAAAAATTAGATAATTCTTCAAAAATATAATGATTAATGTTTTTGTCTTCTTTTTTCTAAAAGCAACATCTTATATATCCCAGGCTGGCCTCAAGCTTTCTATATAGCCAAGGATAACCTTGAATTTCTGATTCTCCTGCCTATGCCTTCCAGAACTGGGATTATAGGCACATGCCCCCAGGCCAAGTTCTAAGCGGTGTTGGAAACCCAACCCGGGGCTTTACGGACACCAGGAAAGTGCCATACCAACTCAGCCATATATACACCTGACATAGTACTATCTTTTATAACAATAAATCAAAGGTTCAACAGACAATCAGCATTTTCTATAGTACACGACTGCCCTAGACTTCACTGACAGATTACAGGTCCACAGGGATTATGATCTGTCATAACCCACAGGCACGGAGAAACAGAAACTGTTAACGTTCCTCAGTTGTTAGGTTGAAGAATGCATACAAAAATCTTACCCTAAGTCCTCTATGCTAAGTGGAGGTCCAGAACCTGATGGATTCTTGAGCACGAGTTCCTGTAACTTTGTGTTCTTCTCATCTTCAGAAAGACTTTTATTGCCTAAAATCTGGCGCCTCTTAATAGCAAGGTCTTTAATTTCTTTTAAAAATCTGGCCCTGTGAGGATTTACTAGTTCAAAATCCTCCCAAGTTAAAATTCCATTAAACCAGGCTGGGGGTTTGGGCTTAGGGGGATCAAGGATAAATTCTGATTTTGAATCCTCTTCAAAGCTTCCTACTGAGAGGGAGTCATGACCTTCTTCCGTAGACGCTTCAGACTGACTCTCAGTACAGTGCAAGTCTCTGTCGCCTCGGGACTCATAGATCAGTTTGCTCATATTGCTTTTAATGTCGCCCATGCACATAAGTTTAAAGAAAGGCTTAGAGATAGGCAAGTCCACCAATCTATTGTCCTGAATACACTTGGCCAAGAAAATCCCAAGGAAATGGAAGAGTTTTGTGATCCTTTCAAGCTCATCACTGTCTTGTGGAAATGGCGCTGTGAACAGTCCACATGACCGCTGTACATAGTATCCAGGAGGCTTCAATCCCCCTCCAAGATCAACCTTTAGAAAGAAAAAATGATAAATCAATAAATATCTAAATAAATAAAATAGTAACCAAACCTTCCATTTCCATAAAAAAAGAATCACAAACATGAAACATCTTTTCAAATTTAGTCATCTGAAAAGGCATGTTAATTAATTTGCCAACCAAATTTAATCCATTAGAAATATTTTAATGGCACTAAGATTATTTAGAAATAAAAGTAGAGGCCAGTCTGGGCAAAATAGTAATACCCTGTCCCCCAAAAACAATAACTAGGGCTGTCAATTGTCTAACTAGGTAAGAGCTACTGCCACTGAAGTCAATCACCTGAGTTCAGCATCTGTGACCTGTATACTAGGAGCAGAGAACACTCTTCCCACAAGGTACTTTTCACATGCAACACGGCATGAGTGATACATATATGCACGTGTCCATACAGATGTAACAAAGTGAATAAAAAAATGTTTAAAGAAATAAAAACCGCTAGGCAGTGGTGACGCATGCCTTTAATCTTGGGAGGCAGAGGCAGGGAGATTTCTGACTTCAAGGCCAACCTGGTCTACAAAGTGAGTTCCAGGATAGCCAGGGCTATACAGAGAAACCCTGTCTCAAAAAACAAAAAACAAAACAAACAAAACAAAACAAAACAAAAAACCTGGCTGGCAAGATGACTCACTTGGTAAAGCACTCACCATTAAGCCTACTGGCCTGAGTTTAATCTCTGGAACTATATACACTAGGAGAAAACCAACTTCTGAAAGTTGTTCTCTGACCTGCTCCCCCCAACCCCCTTTTAATTTAAAAAGGGCTTTCCTAGTATAGTATTGGGGGTAGGGGCGGGACTGGAGAGCTGGCTCAGCAGTTAAAAGCATAAGCACAGGCTACTCTTGCAGAGAACCTGGGTTCAGTTCTTAGCACTCACATAGGGGTCACAACTATGCATATCTCCTGCTCCAAGTAATCCAATGCCCATATCTCCCAGCATTGTATGTATGTAGGGCATATACATACATACAGAAAATGTACTCATACACGTAAAATAAACTAGATATATTTAAAACGAATAAACAAACAAGCCAGCATGTATAGGCAGAAAACCTGGCTCATACTCTAAAAGCATAGCCTATTTTAACATTTTGTGAAAGCAGTCATAACTCAAAACACAAGATAAGAAATCAATCTCACATGACGAGATTCATCATCTGGAAAATTATCATCACAAAGCCAAGTCCCCAAGTCAGTCCTCTGGAACTCTGCGGCCACAAGAGCATAAAACTCTAAAGTGGGTCCCAAGCCAGTTCCTTCTTCTCCCAGAAATTCAACCTAAAACAACAAAAGAATGGTAAAGAAAGGGTCATGTAACTGTAACATTTTGAGTTTTTTGATTGGTGCTTTTATTTCAAGATAGGGTTTCTCTGTATAGTCCTTGATGCCCTGGAACTCTTTTTAGACCAGGCTGGCTCAGAGATCTGCCTGCCTTTATCTTTCAAGTGGTGGATTAAAGGTGTGTGCTGCCATACACTGGGAGCATCTTGTTTTTAAATGGACCACTTCTGCCATATCTGACCCAGGAGCATCTCCTCCCCCCCCCCCCCCCCCCCCCCCCCCCCGAGACAGGGTTTCTCTGGAACTCACTCTGCAGCCCAGGCTGGCCTCAAACTCAGAAATCTGCCTGCCTCTGCCTTCCAAGTGCTGGGATTAAAGGCGTGCGCCACCACTGCCTGGAGCATCTCCTTTTTAAGGTGGACTATGTATGATAAGCAGCACAGACATACGATTCTGAGTTTTCTAAAGCTTGTCATTTGACATTATTGGATCATCAGGTACTGCACTGAGTACTGTGCAAACATTAATTACTTCTCATAAAAACTTTGGAGATTATATCTCACACCTCACCAGAATAATTAAATCTGTCCTTTCCATCAGAGAAACTAAAATCTCAGATAAAGTGGTTCTGCTATTTGCTTGAGGAAAGGATAATAGATGGGTTTTTTTGTACCTGGTTTTGTGACCTAAAGCCTAAATTCTTCAAGTTATTGTGACTTAAAGCAATCACCTTGAAAGTTTCTGAATACACTCTATCTGATACAAAAATTCTAAGACCATTTTCACAAAACCTTAATATAGCAAATCTCAAAACACAAAAGTTTAAAAAATATTTAGTTAGGAAGAAATGTGATGGAAGAATAGGCTAGAAGCAAAGAAATCTTGTATATAAAGGAAAAGTAACATAGCCTTGTACATCTGGAGCAGATGCACAAGTTAAAGCAGCTCCACTTTATCCTAGGCATCCATCTTGGTAATCAGCAATCATTTATCTCTGACTCCAGTACCTGACTCAGTGATTACCACCCAAAAGTGTACAAGACTGACCATCTGCTGGTTATCAGGTAAGTCACTGCTTTTTTGCTTCTGTAACATGTTACACAGATACTCAGAGATTGCTTTGTGTTGCCTTTTGTGTCACTTAACTTGGCAGAACAGAACAGCTTTTGTGGGCTTGCATAGACATTCAAGGTCTTCATGTGGCCTTCCCCTTTAAAATCCCTTCCCTATACTTGCCAGTGCTGACAGCTCAACCTAGTACCACAACTTAGTTGAAATAATACTAAAAACAATTTGCTCCAAAAATACAGATTATCTAACAGCACAGCTTAATAGAAGGGTAAAATTTAGCTGGACAGAAAGAATTCAGCCCGACTTGGGTAAGTCACAATCTAGGCTTTGATATCAAGAGAGGAGGAGGGCAAGCATTCTAAGCAGCTCTGCCATGGAGAAAACTTTTACAAAAATCACAGAAACTCTTTCCTTGTTTTTCTGCCATGGTTTTACACAGATTACCCAGTTCCCATGCATCCCTTTCCATAAAAACAAAAACAGAGCCCCTCCTTTACAGGACTTCTTGTTACCTCGAGAACTGACTTCCGATCTGCGTGTATCTGCATGACATTCTCAGCCCACTCCATCAGAGACTCTCCACGGGGAACTTTTACTCTTTCGTGCTTGAGGCGACCAACTCTAAATTCCCCAGGATCATCTCGCCGTACACTGCTTGTGGTCCTTGTTCTCTCCACTGTGGCTTCCCGGCGGTTCTGTAGCCACACTATTGCTCTGAAACACAATACCAGTTGAATGGACTGAGAAACTAGAAGTAGAAGATAAATGTTGGGAGGGTTTGTTTTCAATTTGTTTTAAATTTTTTCTATAGCCATCACCCAGTTCCCAGGATTACAGATACATAATGCTGTGCTCGGTTAGAATCTTAAAAATGTGTTCAGTCAGGTAATTTTTTGTTTGTTTTCTTGAGACAGTATGTGATGATATCCCAGGATGGCCTGGAACTATGTAGCTCATGCTGGCCTCTTCTTGCCTTAGACTCTTGAGTGCTGTAAGCCAATATGCCTAACTAGTTAATTTTTTATGCAACAATTTATTAAGTTCATTTTATTTTAATCTTCTTTAAACAAATGCAGAAAGAACTGGCTATATATTTTCCTTTTTTATTTTATCAACTAAATAAAATTAAAGGTCTATGGTACAAGCACTATATTATATATAAAAACAGTGTTAGAGAAACCAAAAAGTGGTTATGCATCTTTATTACTATGACAAGCACTGAATAGCCACCATTAAGATAGTTATTTTTAAGACTTTGTATGTGTGTGTGTATGTGTTCAAGTATGCGTGTGGAGATTAGAGGGCAACCCTCAGAAGTCAGTTCTCTGGGTCTACCACAAGGGTTCCCAGAATTGTACTCAGATTCTCAGGTTTGGCAGCAAGCATCTTACCTACTGAAATGCTACTTTCTTTTAATTTACTTTTATTAATTGAGTATGTGAAAAGTCAAAGAAGGTGTATATATGCATGGGTGCAGGAGAGGGCACGTGCACATACATGCAGTGGGTAGCAGACAACTAAGGGGGTTAAGAATTAGTTTACTTTCTAGAAATCATAACCAATGCCATTCATCACAACAGGCCCAGAGATTAACATTTATAAATGTTTTCTGAATGTTATTAAATGGCAGAAAACTGTAATTTAGTAAGAATAGAGATACAATCACACTGATGATTTTATACCTACTTTGCCAGCATAGGTGAGGTATAAAATCATTCTACAATATATCTAACATCTATAATATATACTGTTTCAGGAACTTCAACTATAATAGATAACAAAAGGCATAAGAATCCCTGCCCTTGTGAAACTGTGGTCTAGAGGGAGGAGACAAAACAAAATTATACATGAGGCAGTGGAAAGAAAACAGTGGTCAGTTAGATCCAAAAAGTATCTGCAAAAAGTGGGGCAGCTGCTCAATGCCTGAGAACCTGTCCAGCTGGCATTTACTAGGCCTGGGATAGACTCTAACACTAAATAAAAGTAAAAGGCTATTTGCCAGCACTCAGTTTTATGTGGCTGAGAATTCTGACAATAATCTAGGTAAGTTACAAAGAAATTGGGAGTGTTAGGAAATAAAAATTGGTGCTACAACCCACGCTATATCAATTGATGCAATCCATGCTGTACCAACAGGGCATATGTATTCAACTGAAAATGGAAAACTTTTAGGTGTTGACAATGCTTCACAAAAACTAAAGACAATATAGCCCCTCCATCATTCTTAGCAGTATATTTGCATATTTTGAACTTCTATAATGAAAAACGTCTTTATTCAATAGACATAAAGTTTCATTCCCTACCTGGATGCACCAAATGCAGTACAGGTGAAATAAAGCTGTCTAGTCTCAAATGGGATGAGGAAAGGACACTTGCTGGTTAACTGTTCACACCAGTCTGGCAGAGCCCCACTTGCCAATGCCAATGGTTCCTGCAAATTAACATAAAACACATTAGTGCTAAGAGGCATTAACTGTAATTTATAGCGAACACAAAGACTATGTGAGCTCTACTGCTAAAGAATGAACGAAGAGATAATCAGAGGCAGAAGAGAAAAAGGCATGCCAAGAAAAGTACACCAAAACTCTACATGCAACTATATTACCTCAATCTGCTGCAAAATTTTTGTGGTGATTTTTTTACTAGTAAATTCATCAGGTGGAAAAGTAAACTGAGGCTGCTCATCACCATCTGTAAAATTAATTAACATAATTAATAAAAATTAAAAATTACTTCTTTCTTATCTGATATAGAGGTAAAAGATGCTTTCTTACAGACCTTCTTGGGATATCCTTGAGTACGGATCACTTGCAACTATATATAGAATGCGCAGAAGCTGAAGGACATCCTCTACTCCACAGGGGTTCTGACCGCTGCCTGCTTTAGCCTGAGGCTGCTCTTTTGTCAAATTAAGAATATCACTACTTTGAAGACTAGAAATAGCCCCCTGGCTTAATCCACACTTTGTTCCATGCTCACAAAAATCCTGAACAATTAACAAAATTAACAATTAATTTCTTTGCAAGAAAAACATTTATTATTCTTAGTATTAATATGACTGTTGAAATTTTTTCTTTTTTGAAATAAACATCATACAAGACAAAATTTTATTCAAAACCATTCCCACTGCCAAAAACAATGAAACCAAGACAAGCTTTGGTTTGCTCAGATCCAAGGCCACAGGCAGCATTTGTAACTTTAACACTGACACATAAACCATGCTATTTAAACTCTTAAAAAAAAATTCCAATAGCCATTCCTTTATGCTGTTTTTTTTCTCCTTTCTTTCTTTTTGGTGCTAGGGATCTAACTCAAAGCCTTAAGCATGCTGCGTAAGCACTCTATTACTGAACTGTACTTTAGCCCCTCAGTTTTCAAACTAAAACAAAACTCAAAGCCATTCTACTCAAACCAAGGTTTTATTGCAATATATACCTTATATGCTGCTATAAGCTGAGAACAATTTCTGTTTTTCCTAATACTTTTATTAGTGCCAGTTAATTTCCAGTGGCGCAGGAAAGCGGCGTCTGCATTCTTCTGCAGGTAGGTTATCAAGTCATTCTTTGGTAATTCATCAGTGCCAAGGTACTGTTCCACATGCTCTATAGACCAGCAACCCTACAACAGGAAAAACCAAACATTGGCCTTTCCCAGTGATAAGGGCTATGAAGTTTCACATGCTTTACATGACTAGCTTTAAGATCATGCACTTAATCTAACTTCAATAATTCAGTTTTAGTTTCCTTCCTCTTCAACTGTTTCTCTTTGTGTTGTTTTAAGTAAGATGGCCCCCATAGGTTCATATATTTAAATCCTTAGTCACTGGGAAGTGGAACTCTGTGGTAGGGTTAGAAGGATTAGGAGGTGTGGCCTTGTTAGAAGAAGTGTGTCACTAGGGGTGGGCTTTGAGGTTTCAAAAGCCTATACCAGGCCTTACATTCATTCTCATTTTCTCTCCTCTCTCTATCTCTGTCTCTCTCTCCCTTCCCTCCCTCCACCTACCTACTCTAGTCTCTCAGCTCAAGAAGTTTTCTTGAGGAAAATATTAGTAAGTGGAGTAGAGATTGTTCTTGTTATATTTTGACTAAAAATAAGGCTGTCTTTTGCCCTTCTTCTAAAAGTCTGCCTGATGCAAAATTAAAGAGTTTTAGATTAATGCCTTGCCAGAGGAGATTTCAAGACAATCTTGCACTGACTCTGTCCTATAAATATTAGTAATCATTCTTATGCATATCTAGAATGAAAAGAAATAAACTAGCCAAAGAGAAATACAAAATGTACCATTACACCGGGAAGTGTAATGGGGCTAAATCCAGTGCTCAAGGAAATAAAACATTTAAAGAAAAGCCTAATGCTAAATGGAATAAAGGGAGTGGTGACCACAGGGCAACGCCCTACCCTACAGTTTCCAACGTGTGAAAAGGAACCAAAAGCTTAAGTATTGAAGAGAATAATTAACAGAAAACTGATGCAAATGTAATTGAACCAGGGGGCCAATTCCTGCCCATCAAGGATCAGAACTTGGCAACTTTGAGTATATGGTTTTAGAATCAAGGATACAAGAAAGGGGTTGTGGATCTCCCTCACTGACTAATAAAGAAAGCCTCAAGGCCAGGTGTGTGTCCTAAGTATCCTTGCATGGACGCCCAGAGAAGACCCTGAATGAAGTTGTGAAGATGAAGCCTGGATTGCCTTGGAGATCTCAAGATCTTGAAGATGCCAGAGTTGTGGGACATCTGCCAAAGAGAGCTGTAGACTTGGTATGGAACCAGCCCAACAGAAAGAAGTATGTTGCAGTCAACAAAGCTGAAAGGAGTTAGAGATCTGAAGACCACTTTGACATCAGACACAGAGATACAGAATTCGGAGTGAATTTCCTCACCATTGCTTTCCTCCCTTTTGAAACAGTGATCTATATTCTGTGCATTGTATGTCAGATGTGGTCTGCATCTTGACTTTACAAAGGGTCACAGTTAAAAGATTGCCACAAGTCAGTGCAAGATTGTCTTGAAATCTCCTCTGGCAAGGCATTAATCTAAAACTCTTTAATTCTGCCTCAGGCAGATTTTTAGAAGGCAGACTTTGAACTTTGGACTTTTAAATAGTGTGGAGACTTTTAATAGACCATGGGAACTTTTGAGGTTGGACTGAACACAGTTTTGCATTATATTAAACAAAGCTATGGGGGATGGGAAGTGGAATGTGTTCGTTTGACTAAGATGGCTTTCACAGGCTCATATAGTTAATACTTAGTCACCCACCAGAGAATGGAATCCTTTCATAGGATTAGGTGTGTTCTTATTGAATAAAGTATGTCTCTGGGAGTAGGCTTTAAGGTTTCAAAACCCATGCCAGGCCCAGTCCCTCCTCTCTCCCTGTGGCCTACAGAACAAGATGTAGCTCTCAACAGCTTCTCCAGCACCTACTCATTGCCATCCTCCTCGCTATAATGAAAATGGACTAAGTGTCTGAAAGTGTAAGTAAGCCCCTCTTAAATGCTTTCTCTCTAAGAGGTGCCTTGGACATGGTTGTTTCACAGCAATACCACAGTGGCTAAGATATTCTTTTATTTTTTTTACCAAGTAACTAAAAGTAGAACCCACTTTCTAAAAATAACTTACCATTTTCCCATTTTCCTTTTCTTTATCAGAATCCTTCATTTCTCTATACATGATTCTAAACATGAAGACATTATTCAATTAATTCATAAATCAAATGATTTAGTTATTTCCAATAAAGCTGTAATCTATTAAAAATAAATGTTAGTAAAGTGATTCATTAGGTATACACTAACATTAAACATTAAACTCAAGGAACTGCTAGCAAGTATTCTACCATTAAGATATCTCCAACCCTTGTTCTCTGTAATAACCTTTGCTGTGTAGCCTAGGATGGTCTCAAAATTTGTACCCGTGACTATGATTCTGCTTCCACCTCCCAAATGCTGAGATTACAGCATTTATATGACACTGTGTCTCATTCAAATAGAAATTTTAAGACAAAGTATCCAAAGAAAGCATATATCACCAGATGTGGTGCCACAGGCCCAGTACTAAAGAGTAGGAGAGCAGGGGCAAAAGGATAATTAAGTCACCCTTTGCTACATAGGAAGTTTAAGGCCAATTTGGGCTACATGAAACTCTACCTTAAACACACACACACACACACACACACAAAGGACAATGAAAATATATATCAATTCTAGAGTTTTTAACTTAATTTTTAAAAATCACCATTGTCTCTGTGTGTATGTGTGGGTGCACTTATGTGCATGTACGCACACACACATACCCAGTAAATGCACATATACGACAGGATGTGGGACTCGGGGCTAAGAGTCAACTGTCTCCATTCATCAAGTAGGCTTTAGGATAAAGGCTGGGCGACCAGGCTTCACATCAAGCACTCTTCAGCCAATATCCGTTCTCAACATCCCCAAATCTAGATGGCTAAAGATATGAATGCTCTCTATACTAAGTGTTTTGGCTTCCTTTATTGTTACATAAATAAAATGGGGTAAAACATTTTCCCTGTGACTAGAAAGGCTAGTACAATGATGAGAAGGGCTTATTTTCTAAGACAGTGAAATAAATTTTCAGTGTCTGAGAAGGTGATAAAGTCATTATATTATCTATCTCAAAAAGCCCTACTATTAACAGATGTCATCCAGGATTAAGACTATTAAAAGAACATCACAGCCGGGTGGTAGTAGTGCATGCCTTTAATCCCAGCACTTCGGAGACAGAAGCAGGTGGATTTCTGAGTTCAAGGCCAGCCTGGTCTACAGAGTTATCAGTTCCAGGACAGCCAGGGCTACACAGAGAAACCTTGTCTTGAAAAACAAACAACAAAAAAAACAAACAAAAAAAAAAAAAAGAAAAAGAAAAAAAGAGCATCATAAACCAAATTAAAATGTGCAATTAAATATCAATGCTTGTTTAAAATACTAATTACTAAGCACTTAACTATGCCTGAGAAACAACAGCTGAAAACACTTTACATGTGTTAACTGATAAACAAAAATGTTCAATCTTTGGGGATATGACTCGGGTAGAGATTAGACTGGAAGCACATTAAATCTGTCATGTCATTGACAATAATTTGCAGAATGAGAAAAGACGTAGTTTAACTCACATATTCTACTAAAATAACAAATAAGTATATTTATTAGTGTTTCTGTCACATGCATTGACATTCTTTTCAAGCCTGAGCTTAGATTAGTATGGACTATCCAGCTCTAAAGTTTAGCCATCCTGCATTTGGAGTCAGAAACAACCTCTTTGGTTCATGAAAAGCAACAACAAAAAGCAAATCTTTTAAGTTCGCGTAATCCAAAATACAAAGACTCATTGTTCCTTGGCTCAAAGATAATGAGTGGTTGCCTAAATATCAAATTAAAATCTCTTACGTGTAAGTGGGCTCCCAAATACGCCTAAGTTTATCTGACTTCACATTGCCATTACAAGACAGTTGAAGCAGTTTTTGTACATAATAAAAGATGGTTGATCTGAAATTGGTAAGTGGCAGTTCAACTTCCCGAGTTGTTCCAAGCCCAGTTACTTTCAACGTGAGAGCCAATCGAGGTGATGGAGTACATTCAACTTCTTCCAAGAGCTCTGAGTGAGGTGTTCCTAAAGAGATCAAAGACGTGAAACAGTCTCACATAGCATTGCAGGGAGACAAGGCCATACATGCACGAATCTATGTCCACTTCTGGCTCGCCTGGTTTCAAGAGTTGACTTACTACATCTGGTTTGTAAGAAAAGGCCTTAATGGAGCTCAGGATGGTTTGGACTATACAGCATGCTCTAGGCTGGCCTTTGAACTCATGACAATCTTTTTTTCCCTGAGCCTCTCAAGAACTGGAATAACGCGATCCCTGATTTTTACTTAAAAATAAAGATAAAGGCTGGGCAGTGGTAGCACATGCCTTTAATCCCAGCACTTGGGAGGCAGAAGCAGGCAGATTTCTGAGTTGGAGGCCAGCCTGGTCTACAGAGTGAGCTCCAGGACAGCCAGGGTGATACAGAAAACCCTTGTCTTGAAAAAAACAAATAAATAAATAAATAAAATAAAATAAAGGACTAATTTTTTTTTCAATATATAGTGTGTCTTGCCTGCATGAATATGTGTGTGTACCACATATTCGACATAGTGCCTGTGGAGGCCAGAAGAGGGCATCGGATCCCAGGGTCTGCAGCTCCAGATGTTGTAAGCTGCTGTCAGGGTCCTCTGAAATGCAGCAAGCTTTAACTTGCTATGAGAGTATGCTATCTCTCCAGCCTGTTTTATTTTGCTTTAAAGTGGGAATTATTATACCTAGGTTACTTAGAGACAGAATAATGGAACAGGATATGTGTGTGTGTATGTATGTATATATATATATATATATATATATATGTATATATATATATATATATATATATATAAAATTTTTATTTAAAATGCTGGTAACTATGAAGACAGTTAATGTTTAATTTTATAGATTATAAACTAAAATTATCACTGACGCTACACTCAGGGAATATAATTTACTCTAAGCCAACCAATGATCTGTCTTTATTTATTTATTTACTTTGGTTTTTCAAGACAGGGTTTCCCTTGCTGTCCTGGAACTCACTCTGTAGACAAGGCTGGCTTGAACTCAGAAATCCACCTGTCTTTACCTTTCAAGTGCTGGGATTAAAGCATGCGCCATCACTGCCTGGCCTGTCAAACTTTTATTTACAGTAAATGAATAAATTAAGATCAATACAAATATAAATAGATTGATGACATATTTAGGAACAAATCATCTTTTTATTGACTCATAATTTTTCTTTCTTCTTTATATCATACAACTCTTATAATAGTTTTTATTCATTGTACTGCATCCCACTATACTTTCTGTTTTTTTTTTCCAGACAGGGTCTTACTATGTAGCTCTGGCTGTCCTAGAACTCACTCTGTACACAATGCTGAACTCAACTCACAGAGATCCACCAGACAGGAGAAATATTGACAGAGCTGATTGATACAGAAAGCCTAAAGCTGTGTGTACTCCTTAACTAACTGCTGGGTTTTTTTGTTTGTTTGTTTTTTGTTTGTTTTCTGATTTTTTGTTTGTTTGTTTTCCAATGCAGAGTTTCTCTGTGTAGCCCTGGCTGTCCTGGAACACGCTCTGTAGACCAGGCTGGCTTCGAACTCAGAAATCCGACTGCCTCTGCCTCCCAACTGCTGGGATTAAAGGCGGTTACCACCACCACCCGGCAACTAACTGTTCTGTCAAGTTCACAACATTCTATTCAAGCTATATCTATCCTCATATAAAATATTATATTACAAAGTACATGTGCCTTTGTATTGTACACGGTATCTTTATATCTACAAAACATACTTAGTGACAAATATTCTTTAAGGATCATAAATTAGAACACTTGGCATTTACTTACTGAAGCACAATCAAGTACCACGATAAATGACCTTAAATGTCTTACTTCATTTAATCTTTGAAATGAGAAGATTCATTCTTACTACAAAATGGATGCTCTTACAACACAAATTTATTATTTCCTAGTTCCTGAGATCTGAAGTTTTACTTGGGATGGGGATGTCACAGAGCACATGTAGAAAGCATGGGACAATTTATTATTAGCTCTCTTCTTCCACCAAGTGGATTCCAGGGTTTGAACCCAGTTTGACAGGCTTAGCAGTACGTTCCTTTACTCACTGAACCCTTTCACTGGCCCCAAATCTATAAAACTTAGTGTTTTAAACAATTGTTTTATTCATAACCTACAAATACAAGTGGCCCTTTACTTTTCAAACTGTATATAATCTTCTCATTTGTTACCAATTAAAACTAGAGCACAACACTTAAATATACTGTACCTGGGGGAGGAATTTCTAGGTCAGTTGTCTGTTGGACATTCGTACGACCAGGTCTAGGATCAAAAGCGGGAACCAGTGCCGAAAACTGCCTCTTTAGCACATAGTCATCATCCCAGGTTCTCCGGCGTCCTCCTTTGGTTTCATACTCTTCTTCTTCCTGTACAAAAAGATTCCAGATAGACTTAACAATTGAGAAAAAATTCTTCCTAAATTAACTAGCCATCTAACAAATAGGTAGCTACATGTTAAGTAATTCTTTAACTTTTAAATTACATTGAGTTATGTGTCTATTTTTATATCTATGTGGAAGTCAGAGGACAACTTGTGAGAGTTGGTTCTCTCCTTCGAACTTGTGCATCTCAAAGATCAAATCTGGATTTGTCATTCTTGGTGGCAAAAATCTTAATCCACTGAGCCAACCTACTGTCTTTTAGTTCTTTACAGGGACTGTACTTCCTTTACTTGAACTGACTGCGAAAGCATAAAATAAGCTAATACAAATGTGTAAAAATACATGCTTATCAAATGTATACTGTTAGTTGGTTAAAAAAATCCATACTATATTCAACCTCTATTTCCTAGCATTGATACTACAATTTGGTAGTATAGCACTAACCATTGGGGAAAAAATTGGTCAAAAGGCACATGCAATCTTTTGTAGTACTTTTTCAGTTTCCTATGAGTCTATTATTTTAAAATAACTTTTTTCTTAATGTCAATTTAATTTTATTCTGAACTATTTACACAAAATAGATAAGTCACTTGTAAGGTGCCTTAAATTTCTACAGACAAACAGATAATGTGTTGGCTGTTAAAATCAAATGACATATACACATACATATGCCTCTTAAGTTTAAACACTTAAAGATTTATTCATTTCATGTATATGAGTACATTGTCGCTGTCTTCAGACACATCAGAAGAGGGCATGGGATCCCATTACAGATGGTTGTGAGCCACCATGTGGCCACTGGGAACTGAACTCAGGACCTCTGGAAGAATAGTCAGTGCTCTTAACCACTGAGCCATCTCTCCAGTCCTGAAACTTTTTCTTTCTTTTTTTTTTTTGCTTTTTGAGACAGAGTTTCTCTGTGTAGCCCTGGCTGTCCTGGAACTCACTCTGTAGACCAGGCTGGCCTTGAACTCAGAAATCTGCCTGCCTCTGCCTCCCAAGTGCTGGGATTAAAGGTGTGTGCCACCACTGCCAGGTCCTGAAATAACATGTTCAATAAAGTGACACTATATACCTATAGTGTTAGAGTGTCTAGTTTTGCATCCTAAACCTCAAGCTACTACGAATGACTTCCAGAGATAGTTCTTCTGATAAATGCAGTGAATAACAGCATGTAAAGGTAATTCATGTAATGGAATAACAACCTTGCCTACCCCTTAGTAGTCAGTGTTTGCTAATAAGGTTACTACTATAGGGCCGACAAGCTGACTCAAAAGGTAAGGGAGCTTGCCACCAAATCTGATGACCAAAATTTGTTATCTTCAGACCCACAGAGTACAAAGAGAAAAGCAACTCCAAGACTCCAAGTTATCTCCTCTGATACACACACATACAGTTGGGGGCCTTCTTTAAAGAATAAAAGTGTAGGGAAGAGATTTCATAATCAGAAAAAATAAATAAATAAATAAATAGATAAATAGATAAATAAAAAAGACTACTTCTTCTCCGAGAAATACCAGAATTACTACAACTGAAAGACCCCTGTGGGAAGACCCCCACTCAAATCTGGGAGGATGTGCACCCAAGGAATCACGAGAGACCGTCTTGATGTAATCACAAAGAGGCAGTTTTATTTCGGAGCACTCCGGGCCGACACCACACCTATCTCACGCAGGAGATAGTGGAATTGACCACGAGGCTCAGGGGTTAGGGGTTTATATAGGAAAAAGGTCTGGGGGAACAAAGGAATCAGTGTGGCTATACATGACTGGCTAGTTCAAATATTAACTATATTATGTGTAGAACAGAGTGGAAAATTCCTAAGGTTGGTATTAATCTGAGTCAACAGAGCATCTGACCTTAAACCATATCTAAGAGGACCAGATGGCCCACTACTCAGTGTCTGCCCAGACATATCCTTGCATGTTTTTTCTTCTATATCTTTTTGGTCTGTTAGTTCCCAGAATGTCTTAACAGCTTGGTTATTTTTGCCCAGGCTTATTTGGAAATATTCAACCTTGGTCCACTATGTTTTTCTTCAAACCTGCAATTTTCTCATTAGCCAGCACAAGTCTCAAATTTAACTCTTTCACAACTACTATAAACCTCAGCTGTTTAATATATTCTTATGCTTATTCAAAGGCCAAGATGAAGCAGTTTCCAATAAGAAACTCCTGCCTGTCATGAATTTTCTGGAACTTACAGACCCTAAGCATCACGGGACGTTGGTTTCTGTAACTGACAGCCCCTCCCCCTTCTTGTGCCACTATTATAGGGATTTTGGTTGATGCTCTTCTGTGAATATAAAACATGTATGATAGGCTTGAGATACATGGCATTACCTGTTCCCCAATTGGTCGGCTCCCTGCTCCAGAAGGGACCTGTGGGAGCTGTGAGGTGACAGCATGGTGCGTTACATCAGAGCGAGAGCCAGCTCGACGCTGCAGGGATGGGCGTCTCAGAATCTAAGATAAAAAAACACCAAGAGACAAATGTTTAATTATTTGACACACCCTCTTCAATCAGTCTAGACCCCCAAAATTGTTAATTAAAAATCTCTTTTAGCCAGGCAGTGGTGGCACATGCCTTTAATCCCAGCACTCAGAAGGCAGAGGGAGGTGGATCTCAAGGTTCCAGGACAGTCAGGGGTACACAGAGAAACCCTGTCTAGGAGAAAAGAACATAAAAATAACAACAGAAGTTCTCTTCATCAGTCATCTTCAACAAAGTTGGGATGTTTGGAGTTTTTAATTTGTTGGGTATTAAATATTAACCTTCTCCATAAGGAATATACTTAGGTTTTCTTTTCTTTCTTCACTACAGTGGAGATTGAACCCAGAGCCTTTTATCTGCTAAATAAGTACTACCACTGAGTTACACCTCCAATCCTTTAGTACAAACTTTATTCTGAGACCAAATTTATTATATAGCCCAGGCTGGCCTGGAATTTACTATGAATCCCAGGCTGCCCTCAAATTTGTAATCTTCCTGCTTCAGGCAGGAAGTGCAAGGACTACAGGCATATGTCATCTAAATTTATTTAAATATATACTATTTATTTTGTGTGTGTATGTGTGAGTACATATGTATGTACCTGGTGTATAAATGGAGATCAGAGTACAACTTGCAACAATCCAGTCTCTCTTTTCACTATGCAAGTTCCAGGGATTATTGAACTGAAATCATCAGGCATAGTAGCAATTGTTTTTACCCACCAATCAGTCTTATGTGTACCACTAAATGATACATACTAAAAAGCACTTTTTAAAGCTCTTCACTTCACTAACTAAAATCTTTTGGCTCTTAATAATATTTTATCCCATCTATTTTATTTTTGAGACAATTTTTTATGCAGCCTAGACTAGACTCCACTCCCTAGGCACTAAAGATAACCTTGAACTTTTAATCTCCCTGTCTCTACTTCCCAATTGCTGGGATTACAAAAGAGTACCACCAGGTCTGGCTTTTAATATCCTACATTAGTGAAGGGAATGGAAGATGCTCTCTACCATAACCTCCTCGTATTCTTGGTCCTCCTGATTGTCATCTTCATTTTCATCATCTTCCTCGTCAGGCTCAGGCAAATCCTCATCATCATCTAGCTCAGCTAAGAGAGTACTGGCACGGCAGCTATCAAGGAAATCTAGGAAGGAGAAAGCCAACAACCTCATTCTGAGTACAATTAGTAATTGACGCAAGGTAACTTTGCCTCTGGGGTTATACAAACCAAAGGTAAATTCAAAAGGCTCAAGCATAAATGACAAGCATAAATGATTCCATCTATTTACCCTAACAACATAGATAACATAATAACAACTAAGATTAATCACAAGCATGGCAGAAAAAAAATGGATGAGCTCAAAGTATATTTCAGTCAATAAAATCTATGAAAGGGCAACCATGTAGATAATGTTTAAAACAAAACAGAACAATCCCACCTTCCTTCTCTGAATATCACAAGAACTACAATTTGGAGTCATTTATTTACCCACAGATACCCACTGAGCATATGTGCCAAGAACTGTTCCATCACATGTACACCATGGAAAACAAAGCTAGAATGTCCAAAGCTCTAAGAAGCTCACAAAAGACAGAGGATTCAATAGATAAATAAACTAATACCTATAAACACTAGCTTTGATACAAGACCTTATGAAGACATACAGAATTAAAGCCAATCAAAAAGAATTGAGCTTAGACATGGCAAGTTATTTAATGATAATGACTACTTAAGAATAACATGTATTTGTTATAGAATAAGTATATAGTATCTTTTACATTATCCATATAATTCACTGAATAACTAAGTTCAGTAATCTTGAATCCCCTTTATCTTCTTTCTTAGGATATCTCCCCCAATGAAGACCGGGTCATGCTACAGAGATGGTACATACCTATAATACAAGCATTCAGCAGGTAGAAGCAGGAAAATTAAGAGTTCAAAGCCAGCCTGAACTACACAGTAAGATTCTCTTTAAAAATAAACAAACAAACAAACAAAGAAGGCTGGAGAGATGGGTCAGCAGTTAAAAGTAATGACTGCTCTTCCAGAGATCCTGAGTTCAATTCCGGCAACATGGTAGCTCACAACAATTTGAAATGGGATTTGATGCCCTTCTGGGGTGTATGAAGAGAATGGTATGTACAGTGTACTCACATACATAAAATAAATACATCCTTAAATATAATAAAAAAATAAAGCAAGGACCATCAAGAAGGTTCGGTAGGTCAAAAGTACTTGCCACACAAACCTGACAACCTGAGTTCAATCCCCAGAACCCACAAGCCCACAAGAGAAGGGAAAATTTGTCTCCTGGAAGTTGTCCTCTGATCTCTACATGCATACATCATATACTCATTAAAAAAGATAATAAAGTATAATTTTTAAATATGCCAAGTTTATATTCTCCAACATAAAGACAGTAACAAGCTGTTCTTTATGAGAACTTTAAAAAAAAAAAACAGAATAATGAGATTAAATAAGAGAACTTTTCATTAGCTGTATAAGGGGAATATAAACTCAACACTAGAACTAAACAAAGATGAAAATACATTTTGATAAAGAATATCAGATATAAATATTTAACAGCTTGTATTTACAGACCTTTGAACAAAAAGTCTTTTAATCAAAATTTAGTACAAGAGTTATGATATACTACTTAATTAGTTTCTTTTCCTTTTTTTTTTTTCGAGACAGGGTTTCTCTGTGTAGCCCTAGCTTTCCTGGAACTCAGAAATCTGCCTGCCTCTGCCTCCCAAGAGCTGGGATTAAAGACATGCACCACTACTGCCTGGCTCTTAAATAGTTTCAAAGGTAAACATAATTTAATATTGTGCAGTCAGTATGTATTCTATAATTCCTGGTAAATCCCAGCATGCTGGCAACAATGTTAGCATCACTGACATGTTTTACAATCAGTGGTATCTTAAGGTTAATGAAATACATCCTTAACATATGTGAGGGGCTATCCTACCATTCACAATAGGTCTCATTAACGTAATATGGCTGTATACAATATAAACCCATGAACCTCTGGTTCATGTTTTAACTCTCAGCTTCCTATAATAAAATGTTCTGATATGCTACAATTCATGTAAGTCACTTCCCCACATTCCTCCTCTTATGAGTACACAGGAACGATAAAGGCTCTGAGACCCAACAGTGGCACACACCTATAACCTCAGCTCTGGGGATTCTGTTGGCAGGAAGATCAAATATGCAAGGCTAGGTTGAACTACACAGTGAAATTCTATCCTGGACAAAGAAACAAACCAGAAATGCTCCAAATTTCAAATATCTGAATATGCCACAGAGCCAACTATGTCTCTCAAGATAGAAAGTTAACACTGTATTAACTTTATACCTAATTAAAGCTTTATGGAGACTTATGTTACTCTCATCCTTCAAAGTAACAGTCTTTAATGGTCCGTTAGTGTTAGGCACGGAGAAGGGGAATTTCATTATAGCCAACAGCCTGAGTATTTCACTCCCTTTCACATGGCATCCTCACAGCCCTATTTAAGATTAAAGTGAAGAGCTGGAGAAATGGCTCAGCAGTTGAGAGCACTTACTCTTGTAAAGGACATGAGTTCAGTCCCCAGCAGCCATGCTGGGCAGGTCACAATCACTTGGAACCTGTCCTAGGGATCTGACATCCTGTTCTGGATCCCAAGAATACCCTTATTCATATGTGTACGCACACAGACAATTAAAAAGCAATCTTTTTAAAAAAAGATTTATTTATTTATTTTATGTATATGAGTATACTGTAGTTGTACAGATGATTGTGAGCCACCATGTGATTGCTGGGAGTTGAACTCAGGACCTCCTCTTGCTCCGGCCCCGCTCACTCTGGCCCTGCTAGCTCCAGCCCAAAGATTTATTTATTTATTATATGTAAGTACACTGTAGCTGTCTTCACACACACCAGAAGAGGGAGTCAGATCTCATTACAGACGGTTGTGAGCCACCATGTGGTTGCTGGGATTTGAACTCAGGACCTTCTGAATAGCAGTCAGTGCTCTTAACCGCTGAGCCATCTCTCCAGGCCCCAAAATTATTTTTTTAAAAGAACGGAAGGCAGAAGATACAGTTCAAGGACAGAGCGCTCTCCTAGCCTGTGAGTTCTGGGTTTGATTTCTCATATTGCCAAAGGGGCAACAATAAGCATGATCAAAGCTATGTGGTAAAAAATATTCCAACTCTTCTTGACAGGAAGACAACTGTTTTGGAAGTCATTACTTTAAAGAACTAACCCTGAGGCGATCCACAGAAATATAATCCTAGGTTGTATATTCATGTTTATGGGGAGGAAAAAGTTATAACTGTTCTACAACGTATAGAACTTAACATGATGATCCCATAGTGGAATATTTGGCAGTAATTCCAAATGTTGTAGAAACACATCAAGGAATGGGATATATTTTCAAATGTACTGAGTAAAAGAAATAGCTAAAGGACATAATTCCCTTTAGCTTAAAAAACAAACAAAACCCATACAAATCAGCATGGTCTTGATCAGGCTTAGAAGGTATGTACTCTACATTTTTTATTATTATTTTTTCTAATATGCTAAAAGAGCTACTTATCTTTTTAATATATTTTTTTAAATGTGTATTCGTGTTTTGCCTGCATGTATGCCACACACATGTCCAGTGCCAGTGCCAGTGCCAGCAGAAGCCAACAGCAGAGGGCATTTGTTTCCCTGGAATCCCAGATGGTAGTGAGCTGCCATGTGGGTGCTTGGGAATGTACCCAGGACCCTTGAAATAACAGCAAATGCTAATAACTGATGAGCTCTCTCCAGTCCCTTTTAAAAAACATTAAGAGAATCAAATAGTTTCCGTCTCTGACTACTATATTGAAAGCATGAAGATAAAACTTCAGAACTTTCTAAACAAACTTTAATGAAATTGAAAAGGTCACATGTTAACCAAGCATCACTGTAAATGCCTGTAATTCCATCACTCCAAAGACAGAGGCCTCAGGATCACTCCAAGTTCAAGGTTAGCCAGTTCTCACTCTCTATAGTAAGTTCAAACTAACCAAAGATACAAACCTTGCCTCAAACCAACAAAATTCAGCTATATAATTATTTCCAAGATATCTTATATTTGTATATAAGAAGTATCACTTTACAAAAAGTACTCTTCTGCCATACTTCTTCTTTTACTGATAGGTAGCAAATATTTTGTTATAATGGTTATTAAAACTTGATAATTGACAAGAGGCAACAGAAGATAACTTATGAATATTCTTAGACATCTACTTTGTTTATAATCAAATACTTTTAAAATTTTTAAAAACTCATTTTATGTGTATGACTTTTTTGCCTGCACAACATCCATGTTGTATCCTTGAAAGTCAGAAGGATGTTGGGTTCCTTGGAACTGGAGCTATAGACGGTTGTAAGCCACCATATGGGTGCTGGGAATAAAACTGGGTCCTCTGTAAGATCAACAACTGCTCTCACCTCTGAGCCATCCTCCTAGCCCCTATAATCAGATAATTTTTAATCTCCTGTACATCATGGAGTTTTTCCATTTTACACAAAGATATCATTTTATATAAAAGGTTAAAAATATATAAGGATGGACATGGTGGTGCACACCTTTAATCCCAGCACCCAGGAGGCAGGTGAATTTGAAGCCAGCCAGGTCTATATAGTGAATTCGTGACTAGCTAAGGCTCCAAAGCAAGACCTTTCCTCAAACTCCATTCCCCACCAAGAATTCCAAGGATAAAGCACAATATTAAGGACGGATAGATGGATGGATGGATGGGTGGAATTGTATATTTAATAAACTTTGACCTGTAACTTACCATATAAGGAATATTCTGCTTCCTGACCTGTGTCACTCTCACTAGAGGTTGATGTGAGGCTGGTGGTTAAAGTATTACTTAATGATTGACCCACTGATAAAACTGTTGTCGCCGTAGCTACATTGCTGCTGCTAGTAACACTCGATGTTGACATTGTCACTGTCGACGTAGTACCAGGTGTGGTCAAATTAGGGAAACTCTGAGCACCCATAAGAGGAGAAGCTAAAAATAAAAATGAAGCACATCAGTTAAATACATAGCACTGAAGAAACATTAGGGAAAAAAAATCAAGATATATATTTTTTAAACTCCATGAAATACATTAATAAGGAAAACATTGAAAAGCAACAACTTTGAGAACCAAACTGTAAACCAACTAAAACTTACTGTTTTTAAAAACATAATTATCTTTAAAACACTTAAAGCCTCACTTTCATAAAAAACAAGCAACAGAAATAATTTTATTATAATTTTATGGAAATTACTTGAACCCATTAATAACTTAAAATTAAGAGTTAGATGAGTTCCGAAGCTAAAGTGAATCCAGTAGTTAAGCCTGGGAAGGCTGCTATTTAACACTCACTAGTCATCTAATCTGCCGTGTAATCTTGTTTAATGATTTCTTATAAAATGCAAGCTACTCTGAGCTCCTGAACTACTTTAGCTTCTTCAGAACTTGACTTCACAGTTCCCAAGTGCTGCGTCTGATGCAGTTTGTCTCACATAGCTAGCTAGCGTCAGCTAAAGGCTGTAGCCAGAACAACTGACCAACAGGACTTCCTAGGGATCCCTCAGAGGGAAGCACTGGGTGCCAGAAGGAAAAGCTCACTTACTTGCGGTGCTCATCACATTCCTCCCCAAAGTATTAGTGTTGTTATCACTGCTGCTTCGGCTTAGGTTCATGTTGTTCGTGGCATTAGTCCGTGCTATGTTTGCCACTCTCCTTACAAAGCTCTCCAAGCTAGATGTTTCTCTTGAGGACAGGTTAGGTACACTTGCACTAGAGCTCATAGGGGCCCCGGCTGCCAACAGAGAGCTCACTGACAGTCTGTTACTTGCTGAAGAGCTAAGGGGTCGTTGCGAAGCTGCTTCCTTATTAGTTAAGTCAGATACCGAACTAACATCAGGAGAGCTAACGCTAACAATGCCCATGGATATTGCACTAGACTCCCCAGGAGCTCGAACAGAACTATCGGGGCCTAACTTCCTCTCGGCATTTTCACTTCCCGTTTCCGCTGTCAGGGTGCTGGTGCTTGCACTGGAAGATGACCCTACTTCTGTTTGAGGGACGTTTTCAGCAGATGAAAGAACAACAATTGGTTCATGGACATCAGCTCCTGAAACTATACTGTGTTCCATTACAATTTCTGATCTCCGTTCCGTTTTGGTCGAACCCAAGCTGATGTCGCTGCTACTGGCCACGCTACACACAGAACTGCTGCTTCCTTTTCTACTTGAGGAGCCTGCAGCAGCAGACGTCTTGTCTGGACAGTTGTTTTTCACCAAGCTGCTCCATGATTGCGTTGTGCCTGAAACAGTGGATGAAACAGGTTTGGGTGATGCCACTGTATCAGGGTCGTACCCTGGTGCAAGCTTGAGGTCAAATTTTCCTTCTGCGCCCATACGGTAAGAGTTTGAGCCACCAGCATCCCAGGTGACATCAATCCAGCCTGGAAAGGGACAGGAGTTTGTGAGACCCAGCACAAAGCAGAGAGGAGCGTTAGACAGTAGCTCCACAATATGGGATCAGCGTTTCATCAGCGCTGTATGTCCCTCAATTGCTAACCAATAGGTTTGCCAACTAAAAGACAAGTTTTGAACTTAGATTAATTAAAATATTATTTGATACTACTAGTCTATCTGAAGGTCTATACTATTTAACTTTCACATAATAATTTAAGTAGGCACTATATACAATGTTTCTAAAATTCTTCCTTTTATTAGATTTATCTCTGGACAAGCCCACATTTTTTCTTTTATTCAAGACAGGGTTTCTCTGTGTAGCCCTGGCTGTCTTGGAGCTCACTCTGTAGACTAGGCTGGCCTCGAACTCAGAGATCCACCTGCCCCTGCCTCCCAAGTGCTGGGATTAAAGGCACATGCCACCACCATCAGAACAACTAGTAATATAACTAGTTGTTTTAATATAAAACATTTAAAAAGTGATATTTACATCTATTCTGTTAAAAGGGAAAAAAATTTTAAAAATTGATGCTGAAAGTGAAATCTAAGGCCTGACACATGCAGGCATCTACCACTAAGCTACATTTCCAAGTACAGAAACAATATTAGATATAGAAGAAAAAAACTACTGAGATTTCAACAAGTGAAGATTTTTGAACTGTTAAATGTGACTATAAAATTATCAAATGTTTTTTCTTAAAAAAAGCACTAACCATTCATTTCTAAGGTTGGACTAAACCCTAAGAAATGACAGATAAAGCACGCTTATGCCACTTACAGAAATTTTAGATTACTAGCTCAAATAAAATACTAAATTGGCATTTCAATTGTTTTTAGTAGTTACTTGATTTTATGGTTTAGTTTACTAGGTTTGAGTAAGCACAAAAATATCTTAGAAACAATTTAAAGGCAAGCTGAGTTCTTTGAAGATTTATATACTAAAGCTAGTAACAAATTAAAATATATTTAATCTATACTTATATATGAAAAATGTTAAGTTTTTTGAAAAGGGTAATAAAATTCCAAAACCAAAAACAATAGCTGATTAGGAAGAAAGCCAATAGAAAATTCAGTTTTACTTTAGTTAGAGGCTAACTACCCGGGGGGGGCGCACATTAAAAACTTGGACTTGGAACCACTGAGCCTGTACAGATCTTAAGTCAGTTCCAGCACCTGAGCACTGGCCGCTTACACTAAGTTCATGTGCATAACGGGGCACACTGAGCCGCCTGCACCTTATCTGTTTATGAGTTATCTGAAAGGAAAGCTGACTGCTTCAAATCTACATAAGCTTAGATACTATATATTTTATAGATATAATATAAATGTATTATATGTATTTTATATTTGTATGCAAAAATAACTTGAAGAACCAACATTTAACTTTCTTTTGTGCTCTGCAGAAAAGCTTGAGAAGGTTCAAAAATATATCCCAGAATCAAATAAAGTTGAGATTTGTACTGCATTGATACCAATATATACTCAAATGACCAAACTACATATATATGTACATATGAATATTATTAAATATAAATATGTTTTTACCCAGAAGGTAGATCAATCATTGACCATTGTATAGATGAAGTTTAACAAAGTCCTTTTACAATTCTGTGGAATAAGTGGATAAATGGGTAGTTCTACCAACACAGACTCTTCAGAAGAGCAATGGATATAGCTGAGGCAATGTGGGAATATACTAAAAAATGCACACCATTTATATTAGCTTTGAGAAAACTTTTAAAGGGTGAACATATTTATACCTAAATATAAAATATTTCTATGCTCAAAACATAGATAAAAAGACAGAGTTAGTAAAGATTCTTTATTGTAGGAAATGTATTTGAAAACTAAAAACTCTTAACATGTTTGAAGCTAAAACTGAATTTCAACATTTGAAGGAACATTGTGAGAATCAAACCCATGGCTTTATATACATAGAGCAAGCCCTCTACCAACTGAGCTAAAGTCCCAGCCCCATAATTTTTATTATAGCTCTTTAAATAGTAGAAAATAAGAGTATAAGCATTTTACATTTTTGAATGCTCAGTTCATTAAGAAAAAAACTTGCTATGATTCAAGCAAACCACCTGCTACTAAGTAAGCCGTTTAAATGTTCCAAAAGAACAGCCAGGACAGCTGCTGCGGGAGTCAACAGTAGCTTATTATTTGGGTAAGGACTTTTGCTAAAATTTACAGCACAAAGATTAAAATGAATTTATCTTCTTTACTTTCTTTATTAGCTCTACTACAAAAGACAATTTAAATTCCCCCCAGAGGCTGGTAGACTGTAGTAATCTACTAAGTGATTAAGAAACTATTCCTTATTCCTTGCTTTATAGAAAACTAACTTTTTGAACACTAATCCTTTCTCTTCTCTATGCCTTTAGTACAGTAAAAAGGCACTGCCTAAATCCCAAAACTACCAAGAAATTCATTATCAGGAATTATTGGTAACGAGAACAATACACTAAGGAAAAAGAGAAGAAATATATCTTGATACTTTATTTATATAGTAAATGAGTTGTTACTTTTTAGAAAGGGTCTCCACCATAAAGCTCTGAGTGGCCTGGAACCATTAGGCTGGCCTCATACTCAGTGATCCACTGCCTCTGCCTCTGCCTCTGCCTCTGCTTCCTCTGCCCCTGCTTCTCTCTGCCTCTCTCTGCCTGCCTCTGCCTCTACCTCTGGGTGCTGAGATTTTAGACATATGCCACTACTTCCAGCTCTTTTCATTTTAATGTGAAGTCATTATCAATTCTTCTAAAAAGGTCTGCTATTATTTATACATTTTACAAAATATCTAAAGACAAAAGGCAGACACACAGTTTAACACCAGGTGCTAACCTCTGACTCACCATTGTGCAGCTCTCCTGTGACCGTGCCTTCCCCCTGCGGGCTGCCATCCTGATCTCGCCACTTCCAATCAAGGCCTCTGATAACACGAGCTCCTGGAACCATGTACTTGAGGACCTGAGAGCGCACCAGGCGCCTCTGCCTTCTAAGATTAGCTTCTGCTTCTTTAGCTGCTTTCCCTATGAGATTAGAATTAGAGAAATATAAACCAAGTTACTTTACTAAACAGCTGTAGAAAGCTAGGAAGGCCTCAGGTGCTTTCATTACCTAGTTGGTCTTCGCACACGCCATTTACAGTGCCATAGAGTTCAAAGCCAGACAGCGAGAGGTAGTGCGTTTGTCCACTGGCGTTCTTCCCCATCTGTTTCAGCCTCACATGCCGCCACCCTTGTTTTTCATCCTTCGCTGGATCAAGTGGCCATGTAGCAGTTGACCTGTAAATGCATTAGACAGAATGTGTTTTAAAATGATTTTTTAAAAATTACATGAAAAAAGATAGTGCAATAACAAACTTCAGAAAAAAGAACACAGCCTTAATTGTCACTTAAAATTCGTTTGCAAAAAAAAGAAAAGCCAGGCATAGTGTTGCATGCCTTTAATCCCAGCACCCAGGAAACAGAGGCAGACAGAGATGGCTGGCTATAAATGCAAGGCCAGCCTGGAATACAGACTGAGTTTCAGGCCATCCAGGGCTACACAGTAAGACTTTATCTCAAAAAACAAACAGAACAAATTGATTATGAAAATGAATAAAATATCAAATATGAAATTTTAAAAATATTTAGTTTATTTACAGTGTCAAATGATTTGGTTAAAGCAAAAGGATGATGTTTAAAAGGAAAAAAAGTATTTTTAAAATGAAATTTCTTTGTAAATTCTTGGCATTTTAAGTGTATTAAAATTTTTAATTTTAAAACTTAAAAACTTTGCCCACTAACCCTAATGATAATACCACTTCCTTTTATGCTATGTCAAATATGGAAGTCAATTTAGAATAATTTTTTAATCTAACTGTGAAAACAATAGATCCTGTGAGCCTAGCTCAGCTAAGCACCAGTCTTCTGTCCAACTCTTAGTATACACACAACTCACACCTACGCTTACAGAAAAACCAACAACGCAAGACATAAGCAATTCTTCAATTAGCCATGCCACTTCAACCACTACTGCTATTAAGTTGAACATCTGTTCATCTTATTACATTATATGATAATTACATAAGTGTGGGGAACATTTATAGTTTTCTTCCACTTGTGTGCTATGTATCTCTTATAAGTACCTACACAAGTACAATCAGCTTTTTATCAAAATGTAATCTAAACTCTATAAAAGACATTGTATTTTATTTTGTAATTTCTATTTTTATTTTAAAATCTATTTTAAGCATGTTTTGGCTGCATGTATATGTACGGTTTACATGCAATCCTTCCTCAGAGGCCAGAAGAGAATGTCAGATCCCCTGAAAAACACTGTTATAAGCAGCCATGTGGATTCTAGGAACCAAACCCCAGGTTTCTAACCTCTGAGCTATCCCTCCAGCTGCCAGTGTTGTGTGTGTGTGTATGTGTGTGTGTGTGTCTGTGTGTGCAGACATGTCGAAGGACACATACCCGTTAAAGAACAACTTGTAGGAGTTGGCTCTCTCTCTGTGCACCATGTGGATTCTGAGGTCAAACTGAGGTTATCAGTCTGGGCAACAAAAGCTTTTACCCCACCGCCACCTGGCTGGCCCCCAATCTGATTTTTGTCATAGTTTCAGTAAAGCCAGTATTTCAAACTTTTAATGTCTAAACTATATATGAAGTGATTTGTTTTTAGAAAAACTACCTTATTTCAATATTTAAAAAAAATAGCTGGGCAGTGGTGGTGGACGCCTTTAATCCCAGCATTTGGGAGGTAGAGACAGGCGGATTTCTGAGTTTGAGGCCAGCCTGGTCTACAGAGTGAGTTCCAGGACAGCCAGGGCTACACAGAGAAACCCTGTCTCGAAAAACCAAAAAAGAAAAAAAATAGAGCTCTACAATATACAATCATAAAAATAAACAAGGCTCTTTACTGATTTCCCCAATTTTCAAAGACTCCTCAACTAACCCTGGTTCATTGAGACTGCAGTCATCAACATGGGTATACAAAGAAGTCCAGTTCTGTCCATCTTTGGATACCTGGAAAACCCAATTTCTCAGTGCAGACCTTCCGTAGCCACGAGCATGACGAAGTGTGTATGCTGATGGTATTACCCAGACACCCAGATCTATGGCAAACCAGGCATTTTTATCATCATTGCTGTGACAATTTAAAGCTGAATTATCTCGACTTAGTATGTCCTCCAAGCGGCCATATGGTAGATTTCTTCCTTCTGATGATGTCACGACTACAAGTCCATATGCTGCAGGATTTACCCATTCATATGCAGTTCTGCACAAAAGTAAAAATTTTAAATTAAAAACAAAACCAAAAAAGAAAACAAGGAGAAATCAAGTAAAGGCAATTTGCATTTGTTCATATTAGTTTTTAATTCCAAATTATAAACTGAGAATGGTGATCCACTTCTTTAACCAAGTAGACGGAAAGCAATCAGGACCTCAAGATCACCCGTGGCTACTTAGCAAGCTGAAGGCCAACCTGGGGTATAATCTTAAGTTTAACACATAAGATAAAGTTCCTTAAGTAGAAGGGTGTTCAGTGAACATCTAATAATTTTACTAACTAAAACGTTTCCCGACTATGCACTGTGGTCACGTTAGCTTGAATGAAATAACTTACTTTGCATTGGTTCCAATCCAGTAAATGACTCCATTTTCATCAAAATCATGCTGGTGCCGGAATACAAAATTTTGGCCTTCTCTTAATTTTCGAACAAAAACAAATGAGGATCGGTCAAAATCGTACCACTGCTTTGCTACCTAAATCAAAGTAAACACAGAAGACTTTCATCTTAATAACTAACTCTGTTTTAAAGAACATTAAGCCACCCTTTCCAACCTTTTCACAGTCAGCTGTGTTATGACATAAATATTTTTAAAATAATCACCTAGCCAAGAGTTAAACACTTGAAGACTATACAAAAAACTCAGGTGTCCCATAACCAAGGAGCTGTGCTATCAGTAATGCAGTTTGCTTGTATTTGATTTGTTGCAGTGCTAGAGAAGCACGCCCAGGGCTTTACGTGTGCTACAAACATTAGCACTGAGACACAATGACATCATTATAATAAACAAAAACATGTTCTATTATCACTGGTCTTCAAATACCTTTAAAGCTATATAGTATTCAAATTAAGAAGTAACTGTCAGGCTGGTGAGATGGCTCAGCGGGTAAGAGCACTGACTGCTCTTCTGAAGGTTCTGAGTTCAGATCCCAGCAACCACATGGTGGCTCACAACCACCCGTAATGAGATCTTACGCCCTCTTCTGGTGCATCTTCATGAAGATAGCTACAGTGAATTACCCCTGAGTGTGCGGAGCCGGAGCGAGCAAGCGGGCTGGAGCAAGCAGGCCCAGCAGAGGTCCTGAGTTCAATTCCCAGCAGCCACACATATGATGGCTCATAG
>NW_022196912.1:66641665-66671004 GCF_008632895.1 Mastomys coucha
CACTTGGGAGGCAGAGGCAGGCGGATTTCTGAGTTGGAGACCAGCCTGGTCTACAGAGTGAGTTCCAGTTCAGCCAGGGCTACACAGAGAAACCCTGTCTCGAAAAAACAAAAACAAAAAAAAATATAAACAAACAAAAAAAAGTAACTGTCATAATTCTCTATTAAAAGTAAAAACTTAGCAGCAGTGACTCACATGTGTAATTTATTGCTCCCTTTTTTCTTTATTTTTTCCTTCTTTCCTTCTTTCCTTCCTTCCTTCCTTCCTTCCTTCCTTCCTTCCTTCCTTCCTTTTAAACTCCAGATTTTATGCCCCTCCAGGTCCACCCTCCAACTGTTCCATATCCCACATCTCCTCCCACCTCCAACCTCCCACCCCACCAGACCTCTAAACTCCCTGGGGCCTCCAGTCTCTTGAGGGTTAGGTGCATCTTCCCTGACTAAACCCAGACCCCGCAGTCCTCTGCTGTATATGTGTTGAGGGCCTCATATCAGCTGGTCTATGCTGCCTGGTTGGTGATCCAGTGTCTGAGAGATCTCAGGGTCCAGGTTAATTGAGACTGCTGGTGCTCCTACAGGGTCCTCCTCCTCCTCAGCTTCTTCCAGCTTTCCCCTAATTCAACCACAGGGGTCAGCAGCTTCTGTCCAGTGGTTGGACGCAAATATCTGCATCTAACTCTTTCAGCTGCTTGTTGGGTCTTTCGGAGGGCAGTCATGATAGGTCCCTTTTCTCGAGCGCTCCATAGCCTCAGTAATAGTGTCAGGTCTTGGAGCCTCCCCTTGAGCTGGATCCCATTTTGGGCCTGTCACTGGACATTCTTTTCCTCAGGCAATTTATTGCTTTTTCAATACAACATTTTAAGATGGGAATGGTGATCTGTTTCTGTAAGCCCAGCAGAGGGGGGTGAAGCAGGAGGACCAGAGAGTTCCAAGACAACTCAGCTGCATTCTTAGCAGTGCAGGACACCCTGGGCTATAACAGACTGTCTCAAAACAATGTAATGCTAAAGAAAAACATTTTCATGGATGAAAAAGAGATTGCCTACTCCCGTAAGTAGTTATACATTTATTGAATGGTACTAAGATTTTTGTCTACTATTTCAATATTAAATGAACATTAATAAACACATTTATGTTGAAAGTATTGTTGATATATTTTCTAAAACAGATTTCTAAAAGTAGAATTACCATCACTCTAGATATACATCTATGTGACCTTCCTACAAAGGGTTAAAGTGACGGGGAACGCCTATTTCACAAAGCCCTGCCACACAGAGCTCACCATTTTCAGCAGATACTGCTCCAGAGATTCAACTGTAGCTAAGGGCTCCATCTTCAGCATCCTGCCTGTCCGGTCTATTAATGCAGTCTCACCAGGTGCACGTTCCAACCGAAAGCGTAATCTTCTTGTGAGTATCTACACAAAAACCATCACCATTCTTCAGAGAAGACCTTGTTTTGTTATCATTGTAAATTATTCACAAACATAAACAAACAACTGAGATTTACTATTATAGCCACAATAAACCAGGATAAAACCAAAAATCAATCGATCAGTATCTTTGTTCTATAAACTGTCTAACTGAAACACAAAGTAGCCCTCCTATGTTCTGCAGCATGTCTAGGCTCACAGAGACCCCCTGCATGGATAAGCTTTGCAGTGCTGGACAGTACTAGTGGCTTTAGTAACTTAGGTGAGTTTTGTTTGCTTTTTAGTTGCTTGGGTTTGGTTTCCTTTTTTTTTTGTTTTGGTTTGCTTTTTGAAATAGGATCTTACTATGTAACAAGTAAGATTTGGCAGTTACAAAAACTTCACTAGCATTGAGTAAGCACTGCTCTGGCAAAGTAAATCATTAGCTGATTATTAAATGCTAAATTTAAAAGAAACTATTCTATACACTGTAGCAATTCCATACAGAATATATTAAAGGTACAACTTACTAAAGAAGGGCCTTCTAGGCAATACTAAATTAATCCATAGATTACGTGATATAGATCGAGGCTGGGATATATATCAGCAGTAAAATGTGGTTTTGTTGTTTTTTGAGGGGGTTGTTTTGTTTTGCCATATCTAGATCTTGACTACTAGCAAAAAAATGGAATAAATGATTAGAACAGATCATCTCTATAGCTCCATGTCTAAAAGCAGACCATGATTAATAAGAACAGAAAGGTTTGTGAAGGCCCTAACCAGTGATACAGAGAGCTATGAGGAGGCTGAGAATGGCGACGTTGCTATAATGCAAGCATTTGAAGATGAAAACAGAAGGGTCCGTTGCTATAATGCAAGCATTTGAAGATGAAAACAGAAGGGTCAAGAGTTCAAAGCACTCAGGAGGCTCCATCCTGCTCTCACCCTTCATCAAAGAAACTTATTTTTGCAGTGGTCAGGGGTCAATACAAAAGAACCACAAATGACCGAGGTCCCCAAGTGGGACATCTATTACCACTCCCAGCCAGGGTTCGGGAAACACTGAGGAACACAAGTAGAAAAGAGTGTAAAAGCCAGCAATCAGGAAGAACTAGTAAAAGATGCTTCTGGAAAGGGCAGGCAGTTATACTCATGAATTGTCAACAACTGTGGTTGCCTCCATAATGCCTGCAGGAGATCAATGTAGTCAATCCTGAAGCATGGAGTGGAAGCTCACGAGGCCCACTCATAAGTGGGAAACTACAGACTGTCAACAGCCACTGAGAGATATCAGTTTTTCCTCAGGAGTAGGGCTGCTGGTAGTCTGCCCATGTTATAGTGGACAGCTGTATAAGCACATGCATGCAGACAAGCCTACCTCCTCTCAAAAGGTTTTATATCTATATCTATATATGACATGAAATCGGGGGGAGATGAAGGAAGGAGTCTAGGAGGAGTTGTAAGGGGAGGTGAAGAAGAGGCATTTGATCAAAATAAAATGAATTAATAAATAAAGTAAAAAATCTAATACAATGTTTTTTAAGAGTTACATTGGAAGCTAGGCAGTGGTAGAGGCACACATCTTTAATACTAGCACTCGAGAGGCAGAAGTAGGTGGATCTCCTAGTTTCAAGGCCAGCCTTGCCTACAAAGTGAGTTCCAGGACAGAGAAACTAAAAACAAAGGGAAAAATTTAATTTGAACACACTGGGATAATTCAAGGTCAATCTCAACTAAATACAAAGTCTGAAGAATCACTGACAACATGAGACTTAGTCTCAATTAATAGCATAACCCAAAACCTCCATTACAAAAAGCAAAATTTACTTTCACTTTTTCCTTTTCCTCTATCTCAACACAGATATCCAATGAAGAGACCGGATGGAGACTATAGTATAAATGTGTAAGTAGAACTATAGAAGGTGATTAAGGCCAGCAGGTACAGCCCCTCAGAAATTAGTTAGAAATTAGAAAGGAAAGTAAACACGGGGTGACTCATGGCTGTAATCCCAGTATTAGAGAAGCAAAGAGCTCCAAGCTAGCCAGGACCATAGAGTTAGAAACCTTGTCTCAAAAAGAACCACCACCACCACCAACAACAAAGAGATAAAAACCTACTAGAGCTTGTTCTTTTTCTTTAGCATGTGAACATATGGTTTGAAAAAACCACAAACTAGACACCAAATCTGCTGATGCTGCTAAATACAAAGCCCAGGCTCCAAAACTCTATCTGGTATCCTTTTCTTCTTATAACAGTACAACTGAACTAAGACCAAAACCAAATTATAATTTTAATCATTTAACTTGATTTTTCAACTAATAAAAATAGAGTCTATAAAATATATTTTACTTATAATGTTTATTAAATGTAATAATTATATCACATATATGATCATATAAAACAGATTTGAAATAACACATATAAGCATCATTTAAAAAGTCAATTTAAAAAATCAAATGGGATAGAGATGGTTCAATAGCTAAGAGCATTTGCTCTAGTTGCAGTTCCCAACACCCACATGGCAGCCCACAACCATCTATGATCCTAGATCTGGGAGATGTGGTGCTATTTTCTAGCCTCCTCTGGTACTGTATACATGTGGTGTATTTAAATGAAGATAAAACATTCATGCATATAAATAAATCTTTCTTAAGAAATCAAGTGGTGCTGGGTGGTGGTGGCACATGCCTTTAATCCCAGCACTTGGGAGGCAGAGGTAGGCGGATTTCTGAGTTTGAGGCCAGCCTGGTCTACACAGTGAGTTCCAGGACCGCCAGGACTAGAGAGAAACCCTGTCTCAATAAACAAACAAACAAAAAAGACAAACAAACAAAAAAGAAAACAAGTGGCATTTAAACTAGAATCTTAAAGATTAAAATGAATTTTTTTCTTAATCCAATATGAAAAGTTTTTTTTAAATAAAAGTAAAGCATATCATTGTTCCTACATACACTTGGTTATAACAGCTATGTTTCTCACACTTACCTGGAGGTTATATGTGGATCCTGGTGTATCATACAAATGGAGAGGTAGTCGTTCAATTGATTCTAGTACAGCTATTAACTTTCGAATTAATGCAACTGCTGGTCTACTATAAAGACAAAAGTAAGAGCTTTTATGTAATTCATGTAAATATTTATGTACACATTTCGGTCACCAAATTCATATGACCCTCTGCTTCCCTTAGGGGTGCATTAGACGCTTCCCTTCCTTATATGTGTTTGTGTGACCAATAAAGAGGTCAGACAACAACAACTTGCAGAGTGGTTTTCTCCTTTCACCATGTGAATTTCCGGGATTGAACTCAGATCACACAGACTTAGCAACTTCTGAGTGGTCCAAGACACTCTCCTAACTCAAATTTCCTTCATTTATGAATAAAATATTTGGCCGGGCAGTGGTGGCGCATGCCGGTCAAGGCCAGCCTGGTCTACAGAGTGAGTTCAAGGACAGCCAGGGCTACGCAGAGAAACCCTGTCTCAAAAAAAAGGGGGGCGGGGGGAGAGAGAATAGACAAGCATGTGATGAGCAAGTGGCGAGCCAGTGACAAGCATGCCTAATGGCCGCACATTCCCGTCTCTGCCATTTACCTTTCATCATCTTCACTTTCACTAAAGGCTGTTTTGAAGACATTTATCCTTTCTACCAGTTGACTGCAATCTTGCTTCATATCCAAATCTATACTCTAAAGAAAAACCAAAAGTAGGTCAAATAAAAGCATATTTATAGATTTTACTGTAAATTATTAGAAGCTTGTGAAAACATAAACATTATAAAATTATCAAGACAGGCCTGGCAGTAATCCCAGCACTTGGGAGGCAGAGACAAGCGATTTTCTGAGTTTGAGGCCAACCTGGTCTACAGAGTGAGTTCCAGGACAGCCAGGGCTACACAGAGAACCCTGCCTCGAAAAACAAACAAACAAAAAAACAAAACAAAACAACAACAAAAAAAATCAATACAATTTCAGTCAACTCATTACTTATTCAACCTTTAAATTAAAAAAGGACCAAAGATTCCTGTGAGTTCAGTAGGCAGGGACTGGCATGCAGTTCTTCCTCTTCACTAATGTTAACTGTGCTCTCATACCAGTGTTTCCCAAAGAAGGCCCAGTGAGTTCAAACTGAACAAGAATCAATTCATTTTCATTTTTACTGTAATAGTTTAATGAGATTAAGTGAAAGAAATCAAAACCATGGCTTAATAGATATTAATAAATATATATTATCAATTATTACTCTAATTTCAGTAAATAGAAACAAATACAAGTAGTAAACTTTATAAACTTAAGACCCATTGAAGTTTTTCAGAAAATTCAAACTTTATCAATAAAAACAAATATAAGAATTAAAAATTAAAGTGAGATCCTGGTAGTGGTGGCACAAGCCATTAATCCTAGCACTTTGGAGGCAGAGGCAAGGGGATCTCTCAGGTCAAGGCCAGCCTGGCCTACAGTGTGAGCTTCAGGACAGCCAGCAATACACAGAGAAACCCTGTCTCAAACAGCCACTCCCCAAAAAACAAAAGAAAGAATGAATTATGGTAAAGGAGCTGGAGACAGAGCTTGGCAGTTAGAGTGCTGCTGCTCTTCCAGAACCTAGAGTCTAGTCCCAGCACCAACATATCTGCTCACATCCGCCTGGAACTCCAGTTCCAGGGGATCCAATGCCCTCTTGTGGCCTGCATGGGCACTGCATGCATGTGGTACTCACACATACAGGCAAACACCCATACACATAAAATAATTTTAAAATTACAAGTTAAAAAAAGAAATTAAAATGGCAAATAGAACTGACATAAGAAAGCTTTTCTTTACTTAAATAAGGGAAGATATTTTCATAAAACATATTTACAGTAGATCAAGTGTAAGAGAAATATATGATTACTAATAAATAGTCATATGCTTTCTAACATTGTTTTACAAAGTAGCTTCATGCATATGATTTAAGGACTAAGGTACTCTATTTTATGTAACCTCTGAGGAAATTAGAGAACTAAATGTTTAGTTTTAGGATAAAGTGTTGTTTCAGCAAACCCTTCACTAAAATAAAACCAAAAAACTTAAAATCAAATAATCTCCATTATTTCATTCCATTGATTTAATGTAATGATGTAACTTAAAGGCAAAGTAATTAGAAATACTAAATTTACTTAATATTAAAATGTTTCGTGACTAACAACACTTACAATCAATCTACCCAAAGCATGGGCACAAACACTCGGGGAACTTTACTATGTTTTTGTTTTGTAGTCCTAAATACACTTACATTGTTTAAAACAGTAAGAAGTGCTTGGACTAAACCACTACTACACATTTCATAGGGTGAAATCGTGTTCTCATCCTTCAGAAGTACAATTAGGTTTTCTAATGCTGTCTTCATTAAGTCTCGCCAAGTGTTTTCACCTTCGATACACTGGAAGAAAAAATACAAACAATGTAAAACTACACAGTCCTTAAGAAAATAACACCACCATGAAAACTGAATAATATAACACTAGATTAAAAGCTCCTATTACTAAAGCAATTTATTTTGAATAGGTCAGCAATATTTGTTTGTTAAAAAAGCATGTGTAAATATTTTAGGGAGTTTTTAAAAAATATTTTAATTATGTGGGTAGTAGGGGTTCCACTGTATGCTGGGGCCTGTAGAGATGCAGAGCGTCAAATCTCCTGAGAGCTAAAGTTATAGGTGCTTGTGAGCCACCCAATTTGTATGCTGAGAACCAAACCAAAGTCTTCTACAAAAGCCATGTATAACCATGTATAACCACCGCGCTCTCTCTCTCTAGCCCTACTACTTGAGAACTGACATAAGTCACATAATTTCTGCTCAGTCCTACTGTACTATATATGGCACTTCTACTAAGCCTTGCTTATTGCAATACTGCAAAGCATTTACAGAAAATATGAAGATGAATAAGCACAGTATGTGCAATAAAACCAATTCAACAAAAGTTAACATCTGATCTTCATATAATTGTCATGTATCATATAATTGTCGTGTATTATTAAAGTTCTCTTTTTTAAAACATAAAAATTGGGGTCTAGACAAATGGCTCTGGTTAAGAGCATCTATTGTTCTTGCAGAAAACCTGGGTTCCCTTCCCGGCATGTACATGGTGGCTCACAACAATCTATAACTCCAATTCCAGGAAATCCTATAGCCTCTTCTGACCTCTGCTGGAATCTACATACATGAAGGCAGATACTCATACACATAAAACAAAAAATACCTTTTTTTGTTTTGTTTTGTTTTTCGAGACAGGGTTTCTCTGTATAGCCCTGGCTGTCCTGGAACTCACTCTGTAGACCAGGCTGGCCTTGAACTCAGAAATCCACCTGCCTCTGCCTCCCAAGTGCTGGGATTAAAGGCATGCGCCACAGCAGCCCGGCCAAAAATACTTTTTAAAAAACATAAACATAAAAACTGTTCTTGCCTCACACAACCACACTGAACTAGGTGTGAGAAAGATCTGCTTGCGGAGTTTAACTTTCTGGCTTTTACTCAACATAAAAGTTACGAGGTAAAGAGCAGGACAAGAAGAGGACACAACACAAACTAAAAGTCATTGTTCACCTCAAAATCAAGAGACTGACACAAAGCACACAAATCTAGAAACCCAAGCACTTGGGAGGATGAAGTAAGAAGATCATGAGTTCAAGACCTTTATGAGCCATGCAGGTAAGGAGACAAGGTGGTGCATGCCAGTAAACTCTGCATGTGGGAGCCCTTGGCCAGAGGACTTCCTAAAGTTTGAAGCCAGCCTGGTTAGTCAGGGCTACATACCAAAACCTTGCCTCAAAAAAATAAATAAATAAAAAATAAATAAATAAATAAATAGATGAATAGATAGATAGATAGATAGATAGATAGATAGATAGATAGATAGATAGATAGATAGCAGAGGCTAGAGAGATGGCTCAGCAGTTAAGAGCACTGGTTGCTCTTCCAGAGGTCCTGAGTTCAATTTCCAGCAACCACATGGTGGCTCACAACCATCTGTAATAGGATCTGATAACCTCTTCTGGTGTGTGTGAAGACATCGATAGTGTCTTCAAATACATGAATAAATCTTTAAAAGAAGGAGGAGGAGGAGGAGGAAGAGGAGGAGGAGGATGACGAGGAGGACGATGAGAAGGAGGAGGAGAAGGAGTAGAAGAAGCAGCAGCAGCAGCAGAAAAAAATCAAAAAGCGAGGCAACATGACTTATAAGTAAAAAGACCATAAATCTTCAACAACTGAGTTCAAAGATACTAACTAATATCAGGGACAACATGCAACAAACATAAAAGCAGATAAATGAAGTAAGAAAATCAACCTTGAGTGCAGAAAAGAAAGCCAGTAAAATAAGAGAAATTCAGCAAGAAATTTGAAGTTTAAAATAAAATAAAAAGCAGGGGCTGGAGAGACTTGGTGGGTAACAGCACCTCTTGCTCTTGCAGAAGACCCAGGTGCAGCTCCCAGTACCCACATGGTGGCTCACAGAAACAACTATCTGTAACGGCAGATCTAGGGGATCTGACTGATGCCTCCTCGCCACTGTGGGCACCAAACACACATGTGGTGCACAGACAGATATATGTAGGCAAAACACACAAACACAGATTTTAAAAAAATCTGACAACAAAAGAGCTTGACGTACTTGTCTATTCGTGTGAAGTTCCCAAGATGACTCTAGCTGAGTTGCTATGTTTCTGAGTGTCACCACTACCCCACGAGGCATGCTCTCAACAGCTTTAAAGTGGTCGTCATACAAGTCTCGAGCCATAGTTCGTACCTATCAAAGTAAGCAAAGTAATTATAAATGTCACGACAATCAACAACTTAACCATTCTTGAGCTCATTCTCCCCCTCACCCCTCCTCCCAGGCACTTGCTCACAGACCATTAGGAAATGAGACTGTGAGGCTGTCAGTACGTAGTCAGCAGTCTGCCTAACATGAATGCACAAAGGTCAACCCGCACCATCACACAGCATAACAAAAAAAGAACCATTTTGTCCCATGCCAGCTTCCACACCATTGCTATTCTCACATGTTCTAAGTGCTGGAAAGAAACTCTAGTGATTTTAAATGTTTACTAAAATAACTTTTTAGAATGTCCTATAGTGACCTTTTAAAAAAAAAAAGTAATTTATTCATGGTTAACTAATTAGAAATACAAATTAACACCAACCCTCCCCTAAAAAGGAAAATCAAACCACTTATAATTAATCCTAACAATGAAAGTTCACCCTTTTAAAACTCTGGGATATAACAGGTTTTTAAATCTTACATATCATATGCATTGCACTTAAAATTTACAGATTTTACCATGACAAGGAATGATCTGACTATCAGTTGAGTATTAATAATTTATCATTGAAGTGAAAGTCAAAGTGCATGAGAGAACAACCCATACTAAGATCTGGTAAATTTTAGTAAATGACACTACACACGAATGTTACACTATTGAATAATTTTACAGATTATGTAAATTATTTCAATGAAACAACTATTTATACAATTAATAAATGCAAATATAGATTTTTATTTGATTTTAGTTGTAACTCTAATGCAAAAGAAAACAAAATATCCTTCAAGTACTAAAGGGACTGAAAATATAGTTCAGAGATTAAGAGTACATACTCTTGAAAAAGAGCTGAATTTGGTACCCAGCACTCACAATGGATGGCTCCAAGGGATCTGATACCCTCTTCTGGCCTCCATGAGCATCCACATACAGGTGGTGGGGACAAACACACACACACACACACACACACACACACACACACAAACTAAACAAAAAAATATGCCCACCTCCCTTTTGAGCCAGGGTTTCTGTGTGTAGTCCTGGTTGTCCTGAAACTAGTTCTGTAAACTAAGCTAGCCTCAAACTCACAAAGATCCACCTGCCTCTGCCTGCTGAGGGCTGGGATTAATAGCATACACCAACATGCCAGGCTTGAGTCATTCCTTGAAAGTACTTAATAATGCCTTTCCATTTTATTTTGGTATAGCTTTCTATATTAAAAGACAGCAAGGTCTAGATTATACTATGTAAAGCAGCGTTATAAATAAATAAACAATTCAGAAGTTAAAATCACTCATGCCCAAAATAAATATATTTTGAAACATGCTGATGTTATGGCCAATAACCCATTGGTTACTGACTTGTCAATTTCAAATCAAGAAATTGTGGCTGATGCCTGTAAATCACGGCAACCAGAAGGCTTAAAGCACAAGAACTGCCAGAGTTCAAGTCTGTGTGATAAGGCCTTGGCATGAACCAGGAAAATTCTAAACTGTAAACCACATCTGGATTAAAAAAAAAAAATTATATTTGCACAACTAATAGCTAGCGCTAGGTATTCCCAGAAACTCCTGGGCTAGACATTGGCTTCATAAAAACATAGTTACTCATCAGTATTTAAGGACTCCATAGTTATACATGTGCCTATTCAGTAAAATTTACTTATGCTCTTACAATCTAGTCTAGTATTTCTAGTACTTCTATGGTTCTTCATGAATGTGTGAAGTTCGACAGAAAAATTTATGTTGCCAGATATTCATGTTCCCAGCTCAGTTCAAATAATGTGGCACTTGTGAACAAATGCCTTCCCACTCTATGTAGTGGCATATTTTCTTACATTTCTATTTTATATTTACATTGTTTTTGTTAATTCCATTGTTTTACACATAAAACAGCCTGTTTTAAAAACACAATCTGACCATGAAGCACAGAACAAAACCAGCTTTTTGGTTAAGAGGAAAAAAAATATTTGTTCAGGCATGGTAATGCTATGGAGAAGCAAATGTTAAAATGAACAATAAACATGTTTTAACAGAGACACAAAAATTAGACCCTTACACTAGTCCACAAAATGTGAATAATGAATGGTGTATTCATTTAAATTCCATTTAGTATCTACTAGGTATCTACAGCTAAGTCAGATATCCCTTCCCCCCCCACTTCCTTCCTAAGACAGTCCAACTATATAGCCCTGGCTGTCCTACTTATGTAGAGGACGATGGCTTCGAATGGCTTTGAACTCAGAACTCTGCCCTCTTCGACCTCCCAAGTACTGGGATTAAAAGTGTATGACAGCACTCACAGTGACTAAGATATTTCTGTCTGAAGTATTTCAATATATTCTGAATTGAAAGTAATATCTAATCTCATGCTTCTTAAAAAGCAAAATAATAATGATAATAATAATGGTAATCACATAGCTATAGAGGATAAGGACTAATTTATGCATTAGATTTTTTTGTTTTGCAGTGTGGGGGGTGCCAGGGAACAACTCGTGAGGACTTGGCCCTCTCCTTGTACCATCTGGGTCCTTTATTCACTGAACCATCTTAATGGCTCCACAGTCATCTTTAAAAACTGAGATAAATTCTTAGAAGAACTCTACAATCAGGAGATGTCTCCAGGATAACCCAGAACATTTACAACAAAAACAGATAAGTTTCTACTTTTGTTTGTAGTGTTTACAAAAACAAAAACAAAAAAAGTGTCTTGTGAAACAGATAGCCTAGGCTGGCCTCAAACTTGCTATATAACTGGCCTAGAACTCAAAATCAACCTGCCTCAACTCAAAGGTATGGTCACCATGCCTTACCATTACTGCTTCTATTTTTAAAAATATGGGTTTATTTTATTTTTATTTTATTTTATTTTGCTACAAGTAAAACTCATTATTGTATCTTTTCCCTAATCTCAAGTAGCTACATACACTGTATTTTTAAAGTAATTGCTGGGCCAGGCAGCTTTTAAACTTAGCACATAGGAAAACAGAGATAGGCAAATCTCTGAGAGTCGAGTCCAGTCTAATAGTGAGTTCTAAGCCACCTACATAGTGAAACCCTATGTCAAGAGAAGTAAAAACTATTTTGAATAACCATTATAGATAAGATACACCTATCCATCAGAATGTTCATTCTGATATTATTTTAATTTCCATTTTCAATATGCCAAATGTAAGATCTGCTAGTAACAGCAGCCTTATACTGGCCTTATTTTACTTACTTGGGTTTTTTTGGTACTGGGGAGTAAATCCAAGCACTCTTCAACTGAACTATTCCCATTCCTCTTTTTATTTCTTGAGATAGATCTCACTAAGTTGCACAGGCTAGCCTTGAACTCATTCTGTAGCCAAGGCAAGCTTGACTTTGTTATAATCTTCCTGCTTCTTCAGCCTTCTGAGTGGCTAAGTTATAAGCCCACGCCACTAGTCTTAACAACTAGCCATGCTTTCAAAGAACAATGAATATCTGATGAATAAAGTTTTAAAATTAATACTCTGGGTTTTTTGAACTGAGTAACATGCTTCCCTCAGTGTTTAGGTTTGGGCGTGATTTGTGTGGCTATGCTAGGAATCAGGCTAGGCGGGGTCTCTACAGTACTCTCCCAGGCTCTTTGTCTCTAGCATCCTAAGGTCAGCGAGATCAGCCATAAAATCAAGCACTAAAATTATCTAAATCAAAAATCAAGCAGTTGCCAGGCAGTGGTGTCACACGCCTTTAATCCCAGCACTTGGGAGGCAGAGGCAGGCGGATTTCTGAGTTCTAGGCCAGCCTGGTCTACAGAGTGAGTACCAGGACAGCCAGGGCTACACAGAGAAACTCTGTCTCGAAAAACAAAACAAAAAGAACCAAGCAGTTAAGCTGTACCACCGAGAATTACCAAATTGGGCTTATGAAGTAAAATGATCATCTTTAGTTTATTATTTAGTGTGAGTATGCACGTATGTACCATGGAGTCAACTGACAGGACTTTTTCCTTCCCTCGTTTGAGTTTACTGGATCAAACGAGGCTGTCTGTCAGGTTTGACAGCAAACACCCTTACCCACTGAGTCATCTAGGCAGTAAAGCCAAAAATGAAACTAAAGTTTCACTATTTTCTCACTAATTCCAATTTTCATGGATTTTAATGTTGGTATAGATATACATACTAAACATAATATTGGGTAAAATTATCAAAGAGAAAAAGCATAACTAATGTTCTCTTTGGGAGGCTGAGGTTGTATCTAAGCTTTTCAATGCTCATCAGCTGTTACTGAGAAGTTACCAATCAACATAAAAAAGGGAAAAGAAAAGCTGTACAGATATACCTTTTGCTTTGTTTTTTCCAACTTGGATTTTAGTTTTCTGCCTCTTTTGCCAGTCCAGCCGGTCACAAACTCTGAACCTGAGTGGGAGAGGACAGACAGCACAGAAGGTCAAAGAGCACCTCACAGAATACACTTCCTCACACTACAATGCACTTGTCTTCCCTGCAGAGTGAGCACAGCCTCACACTTACCCAGAGATGTTTCTGCAGTAAACGAATGTTTCGTTCCTCTATTAGATTCAAATACAAAACCAGGCAAATCTTCTCTTAGTATTGTAGCTTGCTGACCATCTGAGTTATGAATAGCAATTTCTCCTTCTTTCAAACATGTTAATGACCAGTTCCCTACAGTGAGCTTCGCGGGTCCCGGTGCTGACAGTATAGGTTGACTTGAAGTAGATGGCTTGACTTGGCCTCGGGCTCTTTGTAACTTCTCTAAGAATTCACTTCTGCTTTCTGTAAAGACAAAATACTTGCTTTAAAAAAAATCTACCATTGGGGGCTGGTGAGATGGCTCAGCAGTTAAGAGCACTGACTGTTCTTCCGGAGGTCATGAGTTCAAACCACATGGTGGCTCACAACCACCCATAATGAGATCTGACACCCTTTTCTGGTGCTGTCTGAAGACAGCTACAGTGTACTTATGTATAATAACAAATCTTAAAAAAAAAAAATCCTACCATTTCAAATATACTGGCTTCCTGAAACATAACTTCTAGGAAGTCAGTATGAAGAAGTTTCCTCTTCAGCACCTTCTGACTTTTTAACCTATACAGATTCGGGCTTAAAGCAACTCTACAGACTTTTTTTTTTTGTAACTACAAATGAGACTTCCGAGAAAAGATATAATGAATCATCTACATACCCTTGAAATTAACCATTTCATAACAAAAGAAATGATGAGATTAAAAGAAGCTACAGAGGTGTTCCTTGGCACATAAAAAGGAATTTGTGAAATACTTTCTTAATACATCTTTTTTTTTTTGGAAGCAGGGCTTTAGATAGTCCGGGCTGTCCCCTAACTTACTATATTAGCTGAGGATGATGCTGAATGCCCAGTCATCTTGTCTCTAATTCCCAAATGCTGGGATTACAGACATATACCATCATGCCTTGCTACCGTACAGTGACTTTCTCTATTTAAAAAAATCCCGACAACAGTGTCAAAACTATGAGCCATAAAACCACACTGTATAAGCTAAGAAAATAATTAAAGTATTACCTGAACTATCCGATCCACCTTCAGGACTACCACTTGAATACATGGTGGCAAGTTTTCCATCCAAGATAAATCTGAACCAGCCATTACTGCCATTAGATAATTCCAAAGCTGCAGCATCACTCCAAATATATAAGCAGTCCCTTCCTCTAATTATTGACCAGTCTCTCCAATGATACGGTTTACCTTGCTGCAATTCTTTAGCATCTTCCTGTGGTTCGTCTTCCTAAATATGTAGAATGATTCCATGAAATATTTGAAATAATTTCATTTCAAATATTCACAAGCATTTAAAAAACATGAGTATGAACCAGGCTTATAATTAAGATGTCTAAAACATATTAGCTGCTTGTAGTTCAGTGCATATTGTAATAAACTAATTACCTATTAACTCAATCTTAAGATATTATTTAAGATTTAAGATAATAGCTATGTAAATTGTATTATATCTAGATTGTACACACTGGTATATTACTCAGCTATTAAAATAAACAGAATGAAATCCTGTTACTGCAACACCATGGATAACACAAGAGGACAGAGTATGTTAAGCAAAATAAATCTGTCACAGAAAACCATGAATGCCATGTGCTCTCGCTCCTGTGAAAGTTAAAGTAGTATTTGGGAAGAGAAAAAGAAAATGACCTCTAAAAGAAAGGTGAAGAAGGACTGGGAACACAATGAAGTTGGATAATAGCTACAACATATAGAAAGTTCTAATTTTCTACAGCACAGCAGGGTGACCATAATCTATAATTTATTAGAATTAGGAGTCTTGAAGGATCTCAATATATACAAATGTCCAACGTTTAAAGTAAAATGTTAATCACCCTGATTTGATCATCACACATTGCATATACTAATCATCTTATGCTGTATCCAACAATGTGCAATTATGTGCCAGTTAAATAATTAAAAGAAATGAAAGTCTTAGGGGCTCTCAGAGACTAAACCACCAACCAAAGAGCAAACATGGACTAGACCTAGGTCCCAAACACATGTGTAGCAGATGTGCAGCTCAGTCTTCATGTGGCTACTCCAACAGCTAGAGCGGAAGTTGTCTCTAAAGCTGTTGCCTTTCTATGGATCCCATTCCCCTAACAGGGTCGCGTGGTCTGCCTCAGTGGGAAAGGATGAGCTCAGCCCTGCAGACTTGATGTGCCAGGGTGGGGGAATATCCAGAGGAGCTTCTGCCCTCTCAGAAGAGAGGGGTAGGGGTGGAGTGGGGAGTGGAACTGAGTGATGAGAGGACTGGGAAGAAAGGGACAGCGACTGGGATGCAAAGTGAATCAATGAATGAATGAATGCATACATATATAAATAAATAACTGCAAAAAATAAATAAACAAATAAAAGTCAGTTCCAGGTTTCAGTTCCTAGTCAGGTAAATCAAATATACTATTTTTGACAAAGGATCTCATGTAGCCAAGACTGGGTATCATGTACCTACTTCAAAGGCTAGGTATCCAAGGAGTACCTTAAATTCCTGGCTTAGAAAATGCTTTTTAAGAACTGAAATGAGCTAGGCAGTGCTGGCACACGCCTTTAATCCCAGCACTTGTGAGGCAGAGGCAGGTGGATTTCTGAGTTCGAGGCCAGCCTGGTCTACAGAGTGAGTTCTAAGACAGCCAGGGCTACACAGAGAAACCCTGTCTTGAAACCCCCCGCCCAAAAAAGAAGAACTGAAATAAAATTAATCTGTAAGCACATTTTACTGTAGCCTAGGAGCCACAATTTTTACTGGCATTTGAAGAATGAGAATAGAGCTGGTGAAACGGTTCATCAGGCAAAGGTTCTTGTTGCTAAGTCTGACAACCTGTGTTCACTCTGGAATTTACGTGGTGGTAGGAAAGAACCAACTTCAGATAGTTATCCTCTGACTACCACACATTAGTGTACACATTCAAATAAGCACAGCATACCACCATATACACATATTAAAAAAATATTAAAAAGTAAATTGATAATATGTCAGATATGACATGTGCCCACAATCCCACTCTTAGGATACAGAAGCATAAAGATCTTCAGCCAACATTACACAGGAAGTTCAAAACCAGTCTGAATTACATTTTGAGATGCTTTGCCAAGAAACCAAGGATTGAGGGCTGGAGAGATGGCTCAGCAGCTAAGAGCACTGACTGCTCTTCGGAAGGTCATGAGTTCAAATCCCAGCAACCACATGGTGGCTCACAACCATCTGTAATGAGATCCGATGCCCTCTTCTGCTGTGTCTGAAGAGAGCAAAAGTGTACTCATGCATAAAACAAATAAGTCTTTTTAAAAAATGATAAAGTAAATGGGACAAAATGTTGACAACTAGTAGATATGACAAGAGTTCTCATATTCTTTAACTACATTTGGAACCTTGCTCTACGTTTAAAATTATAACAAAAATTTTTAAGGAAAAAAGATACACATGTAGTGTTACTTTATGTTTCAATATTTTGTCAAAAACCATCCTAAGTTAAAAATACATTTCTTTAAAATAAACCCTGTTCTCAATATAACAATCAGGACCACTCACCTTTTCTGGTTTTGATTCCTCTTCATTCTCGTCATCAGAAGAAGGACCTGCCAAAGCTGACACTTTGCTAATTACACCAAGTCTGGCAAGCTGATCCAAAAAAATATCACCACCTTTATCTACTAAATCCCTTATGATCTGCAATGCTAGCAAGTGGCCATCATCATCATCCTGGGGAGGAGAGAGAGTGCACGTGAGAGCAAGGAAGTCAAGGGAGAGTGAGTAAACACCACTCGGTGGCCCGCCCAGCACAGGAGGTACGGCACAGGGAGGTACGGCTGTCTGAACAAGGCAGTGCTTTTACTTCTTGACTCTCCAGAGGAAGAGGAGAAACGAACCTCTTGATCAAGGATGGTTGCAGTGATCTCCACTAGTGTTGTGGGCAAATTGTGACCAACGTCAGAATCACAAACTTCTTTTAATAGTGCTTCAGAGCAAAAATGAATCATTTTTCGGATTAAAGCAAGACTGGCTTTCCTTAAGAAGGGAAAAAAGAATTTTATGTAACAGAAAAGCTCAAATTAGGTAAATAATCAGCTATGCATTAGTAAAAACATTTTTCAAACAACTTTTTAAGTACTAATAAAAAAGATAAATTCCACAAACTTAAGACTCTGTGCTATGACAACAGCTTATGTTTACTTTTTACTTGGTTTATTTCCTATTAATACATTGTTAATCAAAACTAATTGTCCTTAATAACCTTGTTAAATGCTATTTTATATACCAGTTAGCCAGCCTGGCTGCTGAAACAACATGTTGATTTTAGAAAAGGGGTAAAAAACAGCAAAGAGAACTGGTATGAGTTATAACTACTAACCTAAAATTTCTTATAACTCAAAATACAAAGCTCTAATCAAATAATTTTTAAATTACTTTTGATTTTTGGCAATTTGAAAACTCCACACTGGCTGTAGCTATTTCTCAAATAAACAAAGACACAAGATACTAATCTCCCAGTTACAAATGCTTTGCTAACCCCTGTCCTTCACTACTGTCACTGGGAACACAATAGGCACCCAAAGCTCCATTTTACAATTTTACAAATTGTTCCACTTTACAAAGTTCCATTTTAAATTTTACAAAGTTCCATTTTACAAATGGCCTGTTCTTTAAAATACATGGAATTACCAAGAAAGTTATTGTATGACTCACTGCAACCCATTTAACAATTCTAACCTGAAGATCTAACAATACTCTAGGCCCCAAGCTATAGTAGTGTTACCCTTGAGGTGACTAGACAGAAGGCTAGAGTGGCAATATGCTCCTGCTATCCCAGAGTGTCTCCCTCACTGACTCACCCTGCACCAGGACCACCACCGCCCCTCCGTTTTGTTTGTTTGGTTTTGGTTGGATGGTTGGGGATTTCTTTTTTGGTTTTTCAAGACAGGGTTTCTCCATGTAGTCCTGGCTACCCTGAAACGCAATCTATAGATAATACTGGTCTCCAAGTCATAGATCCACCTGATTCTGCCTTGCAAGTGCTGGGATTAAAGTCATTTCTTTTTTTTTTTCAGTACTAGGAAATTTAACAGAGTTATATCCCCAATCGTTCTAATTCTGTTTAGCTGCTTTTTTTTGGGGGGGGGGGGGTGAGGGAGGTGGAGGTTGAGACAGGGTTTCTCTGTATAACCCTGGCTGTCCTGGAACTCACTCTGTAGACCAGGCTGGCCTTGAACTCAGAAATTCACCTGCCTCTGCCTCTGCCTCCCAAGTGCTGAGATTAAAGGAGTGCACCATCACTGCCCAGCCTAGTTGAATTTTTAGCATTCCATTTTCTATAATGAAATCTAAATTATCACAAACTTAATTACAAAAAAAAAAAAGGTGAGTGGATAGTAGTCAATTTTATTGGGATTAATCAAAGACTGTTACAGTTTTGAAAAATTACAGAGTACAGTAGATTTAGATAATGAATTAAAAGTAAGAACAGTGTAAGAATTGGTCTCCTGTTCTCTGGCTCTATGTCTGTCTCTCTCACACACACACATACTTGGACCCATTATGAGGCAGGAAGTCTTTCTGCCTCATATTTTGAAATATGAAGTAGGTTTTGTTATCTTAGTTTTACAAAGAATGTATAAGAAAACAGATAACATTCATTTGAATTCACTTACCTTTATCAGTATATTTTTATATATGCATATAAATGTTATACTTACAAACTTCCTAATTAACACTACTTTATAAATTAAGTTCTCTTAAAAGTATTTTTCTATTACATTAAAAATAGCATCATTTGGGGAAAGCAGGTTTTTTCCTTTAATACACAGAAGAGACTTATCCATCTAAGCACTTAAACACCTCCATATGGAATGCACATGAATACAGCCTCCATACGGAAAGCCAGGTGTGGTGGCTCAGGCCTATAGCTCCAGGAAACAGTTAAAGGCATGAGGATTGCAAATCTGAGGCTATCCTGGGACACCATAAAGCTAAAAAGCTTCTGTACAGCAAAGGACAACATCATTTTACTGACGAAACAGTCAATACGTTGCTGATGATATACATCTGACAGGGTTTGGTACCTAGACCATACAAAGGAAAAAACACCTAAACAAGAAGAAAAGACCTCAACTGTAGCATGGAAATGTTTAGAGAGTTCTCAAAAGATAGAAAAACAAATGCCTACATGGATATGTAAAAGGAAAAACACTTATTCAGTGTTGACAGGAATAAAACTATGTCTAACCACAGTGGAAATCAGTGTGGTGATTCCTCAAAAGGCTAGAAACGGACCTTTCATATGATCACCTGACCCATACCTGGCAGATACCCAAAGGAGTCTATATTGTACTCTAGAGGGATTTGCTCAGCTGCTATTTTATGTATAGTAACCAAGAAATGGAAACAGCATAAATCAACTGGTGAATGGATAATAAAATGTGGTGTATATAAACCCTGGAATGTTACTTAGTAATCAAGAAAAATGAAATTCGCAGGTAACTGTCAACAGTTATGAGTGATATAACCTGGACCTAAGCAGACAGTCATGGTATGTGGTTATCTGGGGACACTAGCTTTCAAGACTATTAACTTTCAAACATTTTCTCTTAAACCAGAAACCAGGTATGGTAGTGTACACTTTTAAGGCCAGTTCTTGGAGGTAAGAGGCAGGCAGATAGATCTCTGTGAAGTCAGAGCCAGCCTGGTCTACACAGTGAGTTGCAGGTCAGTCATAGCTACACAGTAAAACTCCATTTCAAAATACAAAATAAAATAAACCAGAAGAAAAGATGATGTTCCCATTTCCAACCTAATTTATATTATGTTTTTTCAGATATTAAAACAAATCCCAGCCGGGCAGTGGTGGTGCACTCCTTTAATCCCAGCACTTGGGAGGCAGAGACAGGCAGATTTCTGAGTTCGAGGCCAGCCTGGTCTACAGAGTGAGTTCCAGGACAGCCAGGGCTAGACTAGACAGAGAAATCCTGTCTTGAAAAACAAAAACAGGGGCTGGCAAGATGGCTCAGCAGGTAAGAGCACTGACTGCCCTTCCAAAGGTCCTGAGTTTGGATCCCAGCAACCACATGGTGGCTCACAACCACCCATGACAGCTGATGCCCGAGTCTGGTGTCTGAAGACAGCTACAGTGAATTACATTGGAGCTAGCCGGGTCATCCTGAGTTCAATTCCCAGCAGCCACGTGATGGCTCACCGCCATCTGTATAGCTACAGTGTTCTCATACACATAAAAACAAATAAATAAATCTTTTAAAACAAACAAACAAACAAAGAAAAATCCCAGATCCTTCTGAAAAGTGGGATGTAATCATATATCAGTATTATTTAAGTGTAGTATGAAGAGCTACCTTATTGAAGGCAACATAGTGTGCTGAAATGTTTGTGCAAACACAGGCAACAACCTCTTCAAGTACATTGGTGCCATTTCTGGATCTCCTTTGGGTTCATTACATTCTTCTTCATCTTTGTTTGTGTCCTTCTTTTTTTTGTCATCCCCTTTATTAACTGGACACATCCAATCACCTACAAAATATTTTAAAAAACACTTTTTGAAATACAATTTTCTTCAAGGAAAAAAATGTTACTATACATTCACTTCAAACTAAATTACCTAGAGAACGGATTCCAATTTTAAACACAACAAAAAGGCCCTACCTACCCTGAAAACTTAAAAAAAATTCAAATCATTCTATTTACAGAGCTAATTATTTGTTATAAGACAACCCCTTAAATTTATATATATATATATATATTTTTTTTTTTCATTCTGGATTTATACATCCAGTCTCAGAAACATAGAAAAAGGGCCAGAGAGAAGATTCAGTGTTTATGAGCATTTCTCTTCTGGAAAACCTGATTTCAGTTGCCAGGACCCACATCAGGCAGCTCACAACTGCTATAACTCCAATTCCAGATCTCAAGTCTGGCCTGCACAGGGACTGCATTCACATGCACAGACCCACACACATTCTGAGGATATAGATCAGTAAGATGTTGAAGAAGATTTCTTCATTGTTCGCTCTCTCTCTCTCTCTCTCTCTCTCTCTCTGTCTCTCTCTCTCTCTCTCTCACACACACACACACACACACACTATGTAATATGCAGAATTTATTTGGCTTTCTAAGAACAGTGCATTTATATAATATTAGGATGTCTGCGGAAATGAAGCTGAACAGCAAACCCAGATGGCCTAAAGGAAAGAGCACACAGCTAACCTGGAGACTGGAGAATTGCTACCACTTCACTGTGGCCTCTCTCTCGAGCTTTATCCAATGGCGTTTTCCCATCTTCATCTCTGAGATCCGGATTTGCACCATGCCGTAACAGAGTCTTATAAATAAAAGCATTTCATTTAAATACAGCATTTCTTATATCATTCAACTCTTACAATTTACGGATTTTCTACCAGCTGGAGAGATGGCTGAGCAGTTAAGAGCACTTACTGCTCTCAAAGGACCTGGGTGAGATTCCCACGATCACATGGTGGCTCACAACCACTTGTAATTCTAGTTGCAGGGAATCCTGTTCCCTGATCTGACCGACAACAGCTTGTGAACACAAGTGGTACACATACATACACTGACGCACACAAACACATAAAAAATAAAAGTAAAAAAATAAATTTAAAAAAAATCTTTAAGAGGCTGTAGAGATGGCTCAGAGGTTAAGAGCACACTGGCTGCTTTTCCAGAAGTCCTGAGTTTAATTCCCAACAACCACACGGTGGCTTGTAATCATCTTTAATGATCTCTGGTGCCCTCTTCTGGTCTTCAGGCATATGTGCAGGAGACTGCTATATACATAATAAATATATCTTTAAAAAAAACTTTAAAAAACTTCCCAGAATCAAAAAGGCAGATACGAATACAAACCTCACCTTGTACCTATCGCCTTAAAAGCAGATGTTCATATCTCAAAAAATTTATACATAATTTCACTTGGTGATTTACCATCACTATATTAAGATATACTCAAATCTGATTCTGTCACTTCTTCAAACTCCTCCCAGTTTTTACTTAACAGACGTACTGCTTGGTTTAATAAGCAGTCAGCCTCAGCATGTTCTATACAACATCATTTATCAATTCTTTGACCAAAAAATGCATCAAGATTTGTCTCTTTCCTCTTTTTCCTATTAAATGTTTTATAACCTCCTGTGAGTCTAGTTAATCACAATGGCTCAAACACTTTTTAATGATGGAATTGATACACTTTAAAAATAGCAGAAACAGAGTAGACCCCAAATGTTCTATGCTAGATCTGATCCCCAAAATGAAAGTGCAGGGAGAGAATTATGTCTAAAATAAAGTCCTGCTTTGTTTACTGACTAAGTAAAGCCATCAAAGGTCTGGCTCTCTCTAAAACCCAGCCAGTTCAAATTGCTAGGCTCCTTGGGTGAAGAGACTGCCTTTCTCTAGTTAGAAAGAAAGTCACCCAAGGGTTGTTATCAGAATCTGTACGGTGGTCTAAGACGGCAAAATAGTAACAGCAGCTATCACTCCAACACCTAAGATGTGCTGACTACCAGGGACCCGCATGCATTTTAGTTTTTCTAGTTCTCCCAATTCTGACAGTAGTACAACCACTGTACATACAAGACATCAAAACAAACTCAGTGACTTTTTTGTACTTGAGCTGAAACTTGAATCCAGTTGCACCTGACGTCAGAGTAGATTAATCTTTTACTATGCCAAATTATCTCAAATAAACAGACTCGAGTGCCATCTGATACATCTGATAGAAACACTTTCATTTAACCTTGAAGTTTCTGAATGTTTTATTATAATTTTACACGTACGGGTGTTTGGCCTGTATGTGTATCTGTGTACCGTGTGTGTGTATGATGCCCTAAGAGACTGTCAGATCCCCTGGTATCACAGTGACAGATGGCTGCGAGCAGTATGGGTATTAGGAATTGAACCTGGCTTCTCTGGAAAAGGAGCCAGTGCTCTAACTGCTGAGCCATCTCTCCAGCTTATGAATTTCAATTTCTCAAAGTATAGAGAGGAATTTCAAAAGTGGAAGATACTATACATTTTTGCTTAAGAAACACTGAATCTATTTTTTTAAAAAATAATTAAAATCAGTTATAGTGGAAATGGGAAGAACAGATATAGGCAGCATGAAAGTGTACACTTATCAGAAGGAAATCTTTCACTATTCTAATTTCTGAACCATATAGTTGTTAAAATAATACTTTAATAATAATAGCATGGGGCTATTCAGATAACTAAAGGGGTAAAGTAAAGGTGCTTGCCACCAAACCTAGTAACTTGAGTTCAACCCCTGAGACTGACACGATGAGCAGAGAACTGACCACACATGCCATGGCATACACATGCAAACACACACACACAAATACATACAATAAGTGACTAAAGATAATTATTTTTTAAATCCAGATTTTACCTTTGCTACTTGAGGTCTTCCAAAACATGCAGCATAGTGTAATGATGAGGACCTTTGGCCTCTATTAACATCAGCGCCCCTCTCACAAAGGAATTCTACCTGTAATATGACAAAGAATCACAAAGTTGCCCTATTAATATCTCAACACTTTAATTAAAACACCACCTTTTATTAGCTTACCATTTCCTGAGTTCCAAACGCAGAGGCCCAGTTTAATAGAGTCTGACCTACATCATCCATAAAATTTACTTCAAAAGCTGAAAGTTAAAAAAAACAACAAAAAAAATATTTTATTTTTAGGCCAATAACACTCAACTTTTCTAAAGTTTAAACAATTTTTAAGATTGATATGAATATTTTATTAAGTACAGAAATAAGGCATTTTACATATTTAGGTCACCTATAAATAATCAGCAAACCTAAGGCCATCTAAGAAAAAGTATTATAAAACTTTAAATTAGTCTAGGCATGGTGGCACACACCTATAAGCCCAGCAATCATGAGGCAGGGGCAAGAGAGTTACTAAAAGTTTATGCCAGCTGGGCGGTGGTGGTGCACGCCTTTAATCCCAGGCAAAGCCAGGTGGATTTCTGAGTTCGAGGCCAGCCTGGTCTACTGAGTGAATTCCAGGAAAGCCAGTGCTATACAGAGAAACCCTGTCTCGAAAAAACACCAACAAAAAAGTTTATACCAGTCTACTCTACATTCTCAAGTTCTAGGCCAGCCAGAGTTACAAAGTAAAACTGTTGAGAATTGAGGGAAGATGAGAGCGTATCAAATAACTGATGAATTGCATAGTTTTAAATACTAAAAATAAATGTGAAATAAGAATGGAAAAACTTATGACACTCCTTGGAAAAGCTCTCATCCACCTTTACAAGTGTCTTACATTCTTAACCCTAGTACTTAAAATCTGTATTAAAATTCCATAATAGGTGCTAGAGAGATAGCAAGGAAGTTAAGAGCACTTGTGCTCGCTGAAGACCAATCAATTCCCAGCACCTGCCTACATAGTAGCTCACAGCCACTTAAAAGCCCAGTTCTAGGAGATCCAACTTCTGACCTCTAAGGGCACAAATATAAAGTGCACATACATACATGCAGGAAACACCAGCACACATAAAATAAAAGCAGACAGAGACAGGAAGAAGAAAAGGAAAAAAGGCCAAGAGTCTTTCCTTCAGACTTCTGTCAACAAACCCATACTCAAGCATTACCATGCATCAGGCTGATAATTATGCAACTGTACATATGAAGAGAGGAATAGTTAAATAATTAACGGCCAGCTTAGCACAACTGCTAAGCATATTGCCCAAACGCTGTCAACTAGAAATAACCTATACTTCCTTATCCCATTGTTTTTGTTTACTTGTTTTTTTTTTGTTTTTTGTTTTTTGTTTTTTTTTGCTTTTGTGGGTTTTTTGTTTGGGGTTTTTTTGTTTTTTGTTTTTGTTTTTGTTTTTTTGAGACAGGGTTTCTCTGTGTAGCCCTACAACTTGGTCTGTAGAGCACACTGTTCTTGATCTGCCTGCCTCTGGGACAAAAGGTGTGTACAACCTGGCTATAATTTTTATATTTAACAGAAAAAGTTTCTGACCTCCCGTGTCAATGGCATCTATGAGAGCATCAGTATCTTTACTTCGAATACAGTCTATAAGCTGCCGATGGGAGCGTTCCCCAGAACTATCCAGTCTCCGTAGTCCTGGGATTCTGCCTGTAGATCCAGCACTAGACTTAGGCAAAGCCTTTCGTCCTTCAAATAACAGCACCAAGAGGAGGTCAACCAGACGCATGGTATCAAGCACACATCTTTCATCACCCTGTAATGCACTTTCAATTGAATCTGGAAGCTCTGACCTCAGAAGATCCTAAAAAGAGAATGGGAGAAAAATACCTAATATATTTGCCATTATACAAAAACACTTTTTCCAAAAGGTCAAAAACCAAAAGATGAAAAGCCATCCTTACGTGTGTCACCAGTGGAGAGCCTCTGCAAAGTGTTGAGAGAAGACTTACAATTGTTGACACCTGGTTACTCAATTTGGAATCTGCCGCTGTAGACGGGGCTCCTGTGGTACTGCGACTTGGTTTGCATGCTGAAGATGGTCCTGATACAGTCCCACCAGCAGCTGCCATTCGAGATAACAGCTCCTCAGTTAATCCATGCTTGGCCAATGGAGCTGGGTCTACTCCACGACGAGTAAATCGGTCAGCTAGTGATGCAAAACACCGCAGAGCTCCATCTGAAACCTAATGGTGTAGAACAATGTTAAATAAAACTTCCCTCCAAAGAGCTAGCATCAAGTCATCTCAATACAAACACCAATGAAAGGCAGCTAGAGCAAAATGATAAAGTACGTGCCCTATGGGGACCTGAATGGCAGCCCCACATTCTGTTAACTCCATAACCTGAGCAAAATGATAAAGTCCGTGCCCTATGGGGATCTGAATGGCAGCCCCATATTCTGTTAACTCCATAACCTGAGAAAGTTACATAACTGTCAGAGGCCTGTTTCGAGCCCAGCCTCGAACTCAGAGATCTGCGTGTCTCTCTGTGTGAGTGCTTAGGATTAAAGGCCTGCACCACCATGCCTGCCTTATAACACATTTCATTGCCCTCCCAAAGGCTTACAGTGTAGAAATATTAGATAAGTAAATCAAATGAAAAGTTCAAATTATAATGTATCTAATATATTCTAAAGAGGAAACATTTAAAGTCCCCTTTGAAAACTAAATGAATGCAATAGCAATTTGCTTACCTGATGGTCTTCATGTTTTAATAAACTAGACAGAGACTCTACACAAATTTCTAAAGAAGAATCCTGAGGCTCCATTTTGCCACAGAGTCTCGATACCACAGCCATGGCAGAGTGCAGCGTATCCTTATGAACCAGGTGTCCGCTGTCACGGATGAAGGTGAGAACACAGTTCAAGCCGCCAGCCTCAAAGACTGCTCCCGACTCACGAGTGCATATCAGTTCCAGCACCTACAACAGGGACCCAAAATTAACAGAGGACAGCAACACTAAACTGAACCAGTCAGAATCACAGAAAACATAACAAACACTCCAAATTCAATAACAACATTCAAACAGTAAAACATGTGAAATTAAATTTTATATCAACCCAATTTTTATTTAGCCCAATGTAGGTAATGCATTATAAATGCAACCTATAATCAATAAAAAATAACTCATATAAACCAGGTAGGGTGATGCAAGTCTGTCACGCCAGCACTTGAGAGATTCAGGCAGGAGGATTAGGAACTTAAAACCAGCCTTGGCTGCAAGTGAGTACAATGCTAATCTAAACTACTTGGGGAAAAGAGAAAAGAATAAAGTAAGTCAATACATCAAACCTCACCAAGATCCAAGCTTAGCGCTCTAAATAAGCGTTTCCTGGTTGTTTTCAGGAGAGTTAAACACAAAGCTGATTTCAGTGGGCTTAAGAAGTACACCTTTTACTACTCTTTCTAGGAGCTGGCTACGCCAGGAGGAATCAATAATCAAACAAGGGTCTTTGGCCTTTTTTTGGTTGTTGTTTTGTTGTTGTTGTTGTTGTTTACGTTTTTGTGGTCCTTCTGGATTGTTGCTGGTTGTTTTTGAAGTTGCGAACTACTACTAATAGTTTACAATATATACCTTCCAATGCTACAAGATATGAGTTATGCAACAAAAGCAGCAGCATAGCAGCTTGCAAATAAAGTTTTCAGAAGAAAATCAGAGGCAGGGAGTTCTCTGTGATTGTGAGACCAGTGGGGCTAACATAGTGAGACCCTGTTTCAAAACAGACAATCAAAAAAAATGAAATCAATTACAATCAAACCTACAATGCAGAGCATCATAAAACATAAATATCCTGGACTCTCTAAAAAGGACAGTGTCTAGTGAAAAGAAATAAAAAAATAATATCAAGTATAAGATTTAATTCTGAGTATTATTTTCAGTCAACAAAAAAACATGTTTGGAAACCAGAGTCTACCAACTACATACTGTATATAACAGACTCACTTGATTTACATAGAATAGTGACATTGTAGTTTGACAGAATATTACCCTTCTTAGGATATGTGTTAAAATATTATTTATGAGTTGTGATGAATACAACTAATTTTCAAGAGTTCAGAGATAAGGCTAGGGGAGAGAAGGAAGTGGAGGGAAAAAAACTGTTAACTGGCACATCTGAGTAAACATAAGATGTTAACTGTACCATCCTTTCAACAGTACGTTTCAATTTTATAAGACAGGCTAGAAACATAACTCAACTGGTAGAGCACTCGCCTGTAATGCTCAAAGTACTAGGTTTATAAACAAAAAGGGGGGGACTTTTAGTTGAGTATAGTGGGCACACACCTACATTCTCAATACCTGGAAACAACAGGCAAAAGAATCTCTTGACTCAATGCCAACCTGCCTATATAGCAAAAATTTGTCTCAAAAAAACCTCAAATAGGGAACTAAGATGTAACAGTTGGTGAATTCAAGGCCAGTCTGGGCTACATAGCAAGACCCTGACTCAAAAATACAAAATAAAACAATCTAAAAGTATTTGCTAAGTATTCCTAATAAGCTACTTACTTGGTACTGATACTTTTAATTTTGCACAAAATTTACAGTTATTCTTACGAGAGAGAGAGAGAGAGAGAGAGAGAGAGAGAGAGAGAGAGAGAGAGAGAGAGAGAATGTGTATTTATCTATGTATATACATGCTCACACAAATGCAGGTGCCCATGGAGACCAGAGAAATTAGATACTCCTAGAGCTGGAGTTACAGGTGGCTGTAAGCCATCCAATGTGAATGGTGGAAACTAAATTCTGGTCCTTTGCAAGAACAGCAAGCTCTCATAATTGCTGAGCCATCTCTGTGGCAACTAGAACAGTTTATTCATGAGATGATAATAAAATAGCTAAGTTGACCAGTCCTAAACCAGAATTCCTAATGTTCAGATCTTTGCTGTCACTACTACCTGCTCATGTACTGATGTTTTACATCTGTAAAATAGCTAGGATATTAATGGTACCACTTACAGAACTACCATGATGACTTAAAAGTGCTCAGATTGCCTGCACTGGGTACTAGTATTATCTGTCATGGTGAACTTTCTTACTATTTTTATATACAATAACCCTGGGTAAAAGCATGAATAACTTCTCTCGAGTGCTAGTGACTACTAGAACTAACCCTACCCCCTATCCCTACCCTAACCCTAACCC
>NW_022196912.1:66671014-66674296 GCF_008632895.1 Mastomys coucha
CCAGAGATTTCATTTTCTAACCCTTAAGGAACCTTTGACACCACAATGGTTGTCACTTCCACTGTTCTTAACCCCCCTCAAAGAAAAATGATGAGAGAATTCTACTTTTTCAGTAAAATGTACTTTTTATTTGTACTTACCTTTACACACTGTTCAGCTAAATCTCTGCTGGTCCTGTTGTTAAGTTCAACTACCACCAAGCGATTACAGAGTGCTTTTATAGCTCCATCCACCCCTACAATCCTCCGGGTGCATTCTGCAGATACATCCAGGTAGTATGTTATGGCACGGGCTGTCACCTCTAAGACATTGTCTGGAGCACTTTCATCAAGGAAAATTTTGCAGAGAGCTGGTAGGAAAGTACGAGGTGGACATCTACAGTGAAAGAAATCATATTACAATTAGGATTACTAAACAAAATATTAACAACATTATTTTCAATATTACATGTAAACATTAGGTAGTATTTTCACATTGTTTTGTTTCCTTTACAATACTCACACACAAATTTCAGCACTGGGCAAATACCAAGCTGGAACTGTTTAAAGCAACGACACTAATTTGAAATGTTAATCTCCTCCAAATAGTTAAGTATTCCCTGTTCCTTAAACTTAATAAAACCAGTGCATATCACATTTAATGTATCTATTTATTTCAAGATCAGGCAAGAGTGCATAGGTGTATATGTGCATATATGTGCATGTAGGTGCACATGTGCCACAGTGTACATGCATGCAAGAAGGTACACACATGTCACAGCTCCGGAGCTGAAGGTCAGAAGACATTTTGTGGGAATCACTTCTCTCCTTCCACCGTGTGGGTCCAGGGGATCATCAGGCCTGACAGCAAGCACCTTTCCCATTAAACTATCTCACCAGCCACAGTTCATGTTTTATATAAGCAGGCACCTCTTTGAAACCACAACAACTGGGTTAAAGCAGAAAATAATAGCTCTGTAGTCTTTCTAAGCCTATTTCCTCCTTAGAAAAGCGAAGACAGTATCTAAGTACTGCCTACTTTACATGGTTATCATAAAGGCAGTATCTAAGTAACACCTACTTTACATGGCTATCATGTAAAGTTAACCCAGCACCTGTAGAATCTAATCCAGCAACATGGCTGCTCTGGCAAGGGATCACATCCAAAGACCTTCTAGGTCTGTGTGATCTGGTTGGAATACAGACATACCTTTAATCCCAGGAGACAGAGGCAAGGAGATCTCTGAGTTCAAGGCCAGCCAGGTATAAAGCAACTGTCAGGTAAAGAAAAGCTTTGGACCAGACATGGTAGTACATGGCTTTCATCCCAGCATTCAGAGGCAAGAGGATCTCTGAGTTCTAGTCAGTCAGGCTGAGTCTATGAGAAGATCGGCAGAAGAGTGCACTGGAGCCTCTCCATTTGTTCAGAGGCAGTTTTTGCAGAACAGTTTTATAGAAATAGGTTGCAGAAATAACAAGCTAGACACAGGTAAGGACAAAACAAGCCAGAGTATAAGGAGTCACAGGTTAGAACACACCGCCAAAGTTAGTTTGAGGCCAGGCAGAGCAATTCAGTGAGAAACTGAGAAAAGTCAGACTGAATCAGTCAGCTTAGAGAGGAGTTTGGGCCAGAACAGCTAAGTTGAACCAGCTAGCCAGAGTTCAGTAAGAACTAGAAAGGGTGAGCTTATTTAGCAGTAACCTCAGAGACAACTTCAGAACCCCAGTAGACTCTGCAGGCTCCACACACACATATGGTACACAAACATGCATGTAGGCAAAAACATTCATTTATCTAAAATAAAATAAAATTAAAAAAGAAAAACCATGCCAGGCAGTGGTGGCACACACCTTTAATCCCAGCACTTGGGAGGCAGAGGCAGGTGGATTTCTGAGTTTGAGGCCAGCCTGGTCTACAGAGTGAGTTCCAGAACAGCCTAGGCTACACAGAGAAACCTTGTCTCGGAAAAAAAAAGAAAGAAAAAAAGAAAAGAAAAACCACAACCAGAATCAGTGAGGTGTCAGTAATGTTCTCTATTTTGTGGGGCTAGAGAGATGGCACAGCTATTAAGAGCACTGGCAGAGGACTGATTCAGCTCTTAGCATCCACATGCTAGCTCACAACCACTGGAAATGCCAATTCAAGGATTTGATGCCCTCTTCTGACCTCTGTAAGTACCAAGCATGCACAGACTACTTGTTTCAAAAGAAAAAGAGAAATAGAAATGCTTAGTATAAACTTAGTGTAGTGTTTTGAATGAGAACAGACTCTAGGCCTATCTATTTGAATGTCTGGTTCCCAGCTGGACTGTTTAGGAAGAACTAGAAGGTGTGGCCTTACTGGAGGAGGTGTGTCAGTAGGCGGTAGGACTGCAGGGTTCAAATGGCCCACGCCTGGCCCAGCGTCAGTCTCTCTGTCTGCCTATCTGTCTGTCTGTCTGATCCCTCCCTCCCTCCTCCTCTCTGCCTACTGCCTCATTGCTCCAGTGGCATGCCTGCCTTACCTGCTACCGTGTTTCCCACCATAATGATCCTGGATGAACCCTCTAAAATTGTAAGGAAGCCAATTAAATGCTTTCATTTATAAGTTACCTTGTTCATGGTGTCTCTTCACAGAAATAGAACAGTACTGAAACATGTATTTAATAGGGAAACAAGAAGCTTTGTTAATTTAGGAAATGATGATGTGTGTTCTCTAAAATATGAAGAACAAGATCAAGCACTGTGAGAGAACCAGTTTAAAAGAGGTAAGGCTAGGAACATACCTAGCAGTAGAGCACTACCTATCCAGCATGCATATGACCCTGGCTGGGTTTGATACCTATAAGTGAAAAAAGAAAAGAAAAAGAGCCCACCAAGTTTTAACCTCATAGAGTCTCTTAATTTTCAGTGTAATTAACTTTATTTCTGAGGAAATCAACCAAACAAACAAACCTAAGATGCTCTACATAATACACAGTTTATTTTATGCCAACTATAATGAAAATCTACTTTGCATACTTTTCCCTTTTGGTTTTCTGAGACAAGGTTTCACTATGAGGTCCAAGCTGGCCTGGAATTAACCATGGGCTGAGATTCCAATCCCTGCTCCAGGGCATTCTTCTTCTAGGCTTTTTGTTCATGAGATTTTAAGTGAAACCACAAAATACCTGATGTATAGTTGATTTTTTACATGAAAATCTCTCTCCCTCCCTCCATCTTTCCTCCCTCTCTCTCTCTCCCTCCTTCTCTCTCCCTTTCCCTCTACCTCTCTCTCTCCCTGTTTCTCTCTCCTCTCTCTCTCTCTTTCTCTCTCTCTCTCTCT
>NW_022196912.1:66674326-66692016 GCF_008632895.1 Mastomys coucha
CTCTCTCTCTCTCTCTCTCTCTCTCTCTCTCTCTCTCTCTCTCTCTCTCTCTCTCTCAATCTCTGTGTCTTTGCCTCCTCCTCTTCTTCCTTTGAGACAGGGTTTCTCTGTGTAGCTCTGGCTGTCCTGGAACTGTATCTGTACACCAGGCTGTCCTTGAACTCAAGAGCTCCATCTCCCTTTGTCTCCCAAGTGCTAGGATTATAGGCATGCATCACCACACTGGGCAGTGTTACTGTTCAACACTAAGGCATAGGAGTATATTCATATGCATTTAGAATTACTAATTTGGGAGACTGAGGATATGGCTCAGTGGGTAAAGTGCTTACCACACAAGCATGAGGCTATGACTGCAGGTCCAGTGGCATGTGTCTACAATCCCACCCAGCACTGAGGAGGCAGAGACAAGGCCAGGGGAATCCCCAGAGCTCAGTGGCCAGGCAATTTTTGAAACTCCCTGTGTCAACCTGCAGTTTCCATAAGTATGTGCCCTCCCCACACATGTACACACACACATCACTAACATTTTTAAAGTTAATTTGATTTTATGTGAATGTCTGTGTGCACTATGTGTACCACATGGGTACCTGATGCCAAAAGAGGCCAGAAGAGTGTTGGAGCCTCTGTAAGTAGAGTTATAGAAGTTAGGAGCTGCCATGTGGGTATTGGGAATTGAAGTAATGCCCTCTGGAATAGATCCAGTGCTCCTAAGCATGGAGCCATCTCACATAGGCTAGCTGAAAGAACTATAGTTATGTTAGATTAAAATCAGACAAACCTAAAGCAAGTAAGTAGTGCATCCTCCTCCCGGATGCTCCGCTGGACTTCCCGAGTTCACACTGCCTCTGCACGAGGCTTTTACTGGCTCTTCAGTCCTTGGCTGATGGATTTCTTTCTTAGGTTTCTTTCTTTATTTAATTTTACTGGGTTGCATAACGTGGTGAGGAAATTTCTTACCCTCGTTTTAGAAAAGCCCCTGGTTGTTGACAGATAATTAAACTTCAGCTGTATTATTAAGTCATCTAGTACTTGAATACAATCTACAAACAAGCAAACCCTTCAAATATCATCCTCCACTTCCTGACTACAACCACAATTCACCTTCTGTGGTCTAATTCACTGCTAAAAATACACTAAAAAACGTTTGCTTAATCAGGAAAACTGACCTCACTATAAGTTTATGACATCAATGCTGAATGTCTACAGTACCTAAAATTCCCCTACTGTCTACAATAAGTATTTAACACATCATTTTTGCCTCTAGCTTGTCCATTCTAATCTCTTTCTTTCTTTTTTTTTTTTTTTGGTTTTTCGAGACAGGGTTTCTCTATATAGCCCTGGCTGTCCTGGAACTCACTCTGTAGACCAGGCTGGCCTCGAACTCAGAAATCCGCCTGCCTCTGCCTCCCAAGTGCTAGGATTAAAGACATGCGCCACCACTGCCCGGCTCTAATCTCTTTCTAAGAGTTCATTCTCTTCTCTCTTATTATTTTTTAAAATATATATTTATTTATTTTATGTATATAAGTGCACTGTTGCTTTCCTCAGACACACCAGAAGGGGGCATCAGATCCCATTAAAGATGGTTGTGAGCCACCATGTGGTTGCTGGGATCCAAACTTAGGTCCTTTGGAAGAGCAGTCAGTGCTCTTAACTCTCAGCCCTTCTCTCCTATTGTTATTTGACTGATTTTGTTCACTCCCTGAGTTTATTTTAATGTGGATATGTATCTAACTCTAATCCTAACCCTAACCCATATACCACAAGGCTCACAAAGTGAAAAGCTTGCTCACAAAAAATATTTAAGAGTTTGTTCAGTAACCATAAAGTTCAAGCTGAATTATCTATCTAAACAAGGCCTCTTTGAAAATGCTAAGAAATTGCCTATCTCTACTTCAGACCAACTCCCTCTCAGGGCTCCCGTGACAGTTAGCACAGATGTGTTATGTAAGTACACCTAAGACACAGTACCTGCTTTCTGTCTCTATAGGCCCAAATTTCCCTAGTTAATGTCAACTAACCAGAAAGCCTAACCCTGAGGATCATCCTCTTTTTCTCCCATTCCCCAAAACTGCACATCCAAGGCATCAGTTGACTCCTATGAGCTACCCTTGTAACATACATCCTCAGTCTTTTTGCTTCTCTCCATTCTTTTAAAACTCTAACACAGGACCATTTTAAGCCTTAGACTTCCATATAAAAATGTGCCTAGCACTAATGCTGAGGAGGATGTCCATGGAGGTGAAGGAGGCTATCTGGTACAGGGTATCTGAGGGACACAAGGGAAAGAGGGCAACCATACAGGAGACTTGATCATATAAGTAGACTAAAGACAATGGGAGCTAAACTGGGTCTCTAGTAGCTCATGCCTATAATCCAGCATTCAAATGGCTAGAACAGGAGGGTTTCATGTAAGTCTGTGGCCACAAAGAGACCCTGTCTCAAAAGACTATTTAAAGTGGACTGTGGAGAGCTGAGGAGATGGCTTGGCAGTTAAGTTTTCATATGTTAGCAAGACAGTTGGAGTTTGGGTCATCAAAACCCACATAAATGCTGGTTGAATATGAAGGCTAGCCTGTAATCCAAGCCATGGATGGAGGAGACAGGATCCCTGAAGTGAGCTAGCTCTAAAGACTAGCCTTATAGGCGAGCTTTGGCTTTGATTAGGAGATCCTGCCTTAAAGAATGAGGTGGAAGAGCCACTGAGGAAGATTAGCAACATCAACATTGGACCTCCATTTGCATGAAGGTTTTTAATATAGAAATGAACAGAAACTAAATATTCAAGTCTTAAACTTAGGCCTCGAATGGAGGCACACACCTGTAATCCCAGCACTCAGGAAGTGGAGGCAGAAAAATAAGAAGTTTGAGACTATCTTGGCCTACACTGTGAAATCAAAGCTAGCCTGGGTTACACAAGAAATTGCTGTCTCGAGAAACAAAACATTGTAACCACAATGGTATGAAAGCAATACATATTCAGGAGAAAGCCTAATACAATTTTGAATGCTGACCTTTTCCTGGGCTACAAATATCCACTCATGATCTGCAGTGGCAGACGGCCACATTAGTTCCCTGGCAGCCACAATATCATGAGGGTAAACAACCCACTCCATACAGTGTACCCTTTCTATCAAAGGTAGCCAGCCCAGCAAGGGATCTCTCCCTTCTCTTTTGGGACAATTTACCAATTACATCATATTGCAAAGTAAGCTGCCACCAATAGAATGAGACAATTGTCACCTAAGTCAGGAATAAAAGGTCATTTTGGCCATGCATACTTGCTAGCCGGTAAGGATTCAGCATACTCCTTTTGCAAATAGATCGCTTTGCTGAGTGACTTTCACTCTGACGTATTTATTTGTATAACATCAAAAAATCACATTCCCAACAATCTCTTTGCTGAGCTATGATTTCCAGTGGTTTAGATGTGTTAAATGTATTTCTATCTGATGTTATTTTCAACTAACAAGAGATTTACTGAACTAGAACCCCATCTTAAGTCAAAGAGTACCTATCAGTGACAAAAAATAAATTTAAATGTTGGTGGCTATCAATAGTGTAAACTTATTAGAGCCTTCACATCCACAAAAATTACCTACTGGAATACTCTGAAACAGTATCCAACAGCAGACAGACCAGAATAGAGGTCAGAACATAAATAGTAACATTACAAAGGTAGATTTAAACCCTTCTTTTCTTTCTTTAAAAATAATTTAGTGTGTGTATATGTCATAGGGTTAGACTTACACATAGTATTGAGTCACCCAGTGTGGGAACTGAACTTGTTCCTTGCAAGAGCAGTATACATTCCTAACCACTGAGCCATCCTTTCCTCCCCTTTCTCTTCTCTCTCACACTCTGGCCTCTGCTTATAGCTTAGATCTGAATGTCCCCCAGACATTTATGTATTCAAAGCAGACTGCAGAGCTGTGTCAGTAATAAGTAGTAGTCTTTGGGAAGTAAGGCCTAGTAGAGAAAGCTGGGCATCCTCGGCAGGCAACAGCAGGATATAAGGGCTTCGGCCCTTTCCTTTTACCTTCTAGACTGTCACATGGAGAATAGCTTTGCTCTATTCCAGGATCCCTGCCACACACCCTAAAGCAATAAAGCCAAATGAATACATACTGAAATACTTAAAACCATGAACTGAAAGGAATGTTTCCTTTTAAGTTCTCAAGAATTTTGTCAGAGCTATAGAAAGCTAACATACTGTAGCAAATCCATATACCAAAACTGTGTGGCAGAAGCACACAACAGAAACTGAGAAGAAGGGGGAAATGTGGGGCAATTCCTAGGGGGTTTTCCCTCCTAATCTGGCCCCAGAGTTGGCTCCAGCACATGCTTCAAAGCCCCTGGGACCTCAGAACAAGGCTCCTGTGATTCAAAGAGCCTGAGGAAAATCCTGATATCAGGTGTTCTTGTTACCTCCCCACACCCATTTTCTCACCACTTGCATCCTGAGGGTAGTCCAAGTATAAGAAAAGAGTCAATACCAGCCAAGATAATGGAATGGAGAGTGAGGTAAAAACATGGCTAAAAACTCAAGACTTTCTAGATAAAAGACTAATTAAAAGAGCTCCTAGGAGCTGAAGGGTTAAAAAACGAGGGAAGAGAGAAAAGAACTAACAAAGGAATCCCTGGGAGGCTAAACAGATCTTAAGAGCACTTGAAGCTCAAGGTTCAATTCCTATGTTCAATTCCCAGCACCCACAAGGCAATTCAAAACCATCAGTAACTCCAGTTTCCAGAGAGGATCTGGTACCCTCTTCTGGCCTCCCTGGGTGCCAGGAACACACATGGTACACAGATGTACATGCACATATAAAATAAATAAAACTAAAATGGGGATGTGAAATGGCTCAGCAGGTAAATGCCAAGCCTGATGATCTGAGTTCAATCCTTGTGCCCCAACATAAAAGGAAAGAATCAATCTCTCTCTCTCTCCTCCCCCCTCCCTCCCTCCCTCCCTCTCCCTCCCTCTCTCTTTCCTTCTCCAACCTCCCCCCACACACACACACATACACATATTTTAAAAAGTGAGCCAGTGCCAGGCAGTGGCAAGCGGATTTCTGAGTTCGAGGCCAGCCTGGTCTACAGAGCGAGGTCCAGGACAGCCAAGGCTACACAGAGAAACCCTGTCTCAGAAAACAAAACAAAATCTTTTTTAAAGTATTTTAAAGAAACTCAGTTGATAGTGAAAACATTGAGACATATGAGCTTATTCTTATGGGCTGTGCTCTTCTTACCTGCCTACTAACCCAATTGCACAGACTTACCTTACGTGTTCTTCTAGTCTTATTGTGTTATACAGTTTTAAAAGATTTACTTATTTATTATATGTAAGTACACCATGGCTGTTTTCAGACACACCAGAAGAGGGCATCTGATCTTATTACGGATGGTTGTGAGCCACCATGTGGTTACTGGGATTTGAACTCAGAACCTTCGGAAGAGCAGTCAGTGCTCTTAACCGCTGAGCCATCTCTCCAGCCCTCTGTTAAACATTTATGTCTGTAATTTTGCATTTATTTTTATATATTGTATGATGTAAATTTTATTTACTTATGTTTGTTTGGTTTTTGAGACAAGATTTTTCTGTGTAGCCCTGTCCCAGAGCCAGACTGGCTCCAAACTCACAGGTATCTTCTGCCTCTTGAGTCCTGGGATTAAAGGCATACACTACCACTGCCCAGCATAATGTTTCAGTCTCATGGAAAAAACCTTAGGCTGGTGGTACAGCTCAGTGATGGAGTGCTGAATATGCAAGGCCCTGCATTCATTCTCAATATTGGTGTGTGTGTGTGTGTGTGTGTGTGTGTGTGTGTGTGTGTGTGTGTGTGTGTGGCGGGGAGGGGAGGAGATTATCCTTTTCCCACTCAACTGTCTTTGCTTCTTTTATCAGAAATAAATTCTCTAGAGCTAATGCAGTGGCAGAACCCTGTAGCACCCTGTAATCCCAGCAATCAGAGGTAGAGAGAGGAGCATTAGGAATTCAAAGTTAGCCTCAGCTATAGCAAGTTCCAGGCTACCCAGTGGTACATAAACACTCTGTTCCAGGAAAATACAAAATAAAAGTAAAACTTTAAAGTTACTCATACATGCATGCGTCTGTTTCTGAACTATTCCCTGTCCCACTGATCTACTTGTTTGTCTTTTCACCATCAGCATCACTTTCTTGATTGCTGCAGCTCTATACTAAGTGGAGAAACAGTCCTCCAACTTTTGCTTTCTTGTTTTTGTTTTAGTTTTTTGGAGACAGGGTCTAACTATGAACACCAGCTAGCCTTGAATTCAAGATCTTCCTGTCTTAGCCTCCCAAGTGTTGGGATTACAGGTATAGCTTATCATACCCAGTTCTCCTGTCCATTTATTGACCAGATAGTTTGGATTTTTATGTTTGGTTGGTTAGTACTGTTTGAAACAGGGTTTCCTCTATAGTTCAGGATGGCCTCACATCACCAATGTAGCCAAGGATGACCTTGAGCTCCTGACCGTACTATCTCCATCTCCCAAATACTGGGATTACAGGAATATGCTACCATGCCTGGCTGTGAGTCCTCTCTATGTTCCAAATACTAATGCCCTTGAAGATTTATAATTGGCAAAGAATTTCTCCCATCCTCTAGGCTGTCTCTTTACTCTGGTGACCAGTTCCTTTGCTGTACAGGGGTTTACTTTTATACAATTCCATTTCTTGAAATTATTTCCTGAGCTATTTGACTCTTTTTCAGTAAGTCCTTGCCTATGCCTATACCTTTAAGTGACTTACCAATAATTTCAAGTATGTTCACCCTGTGGCCTAATGCAGCTAGGGTAGTTATGAATGTGGCTCAATGCATTTATAGATCACAAAGTCATGTTACAATGTCAAACAGCTGAACACCATTGTTATTAGCTTCAGAACTTCAGGCCTTCTGATTGATAATCCACTTGAAGTGACTTTTGTTCAAAGTAAGAAAGATGGATGTAATTTTACTCTTCTACATGATGAAAATCAATTTTACCAGCATCATTTATTAAAGAGAACATTTTTTTCCAATGTATGTTTCTGACAACGGGGTCACATACTACTTGGCTGTTTGGATAGTTCACCTTGTTTATCAAGTTAACTGGACCTAGAACCAACTAAGGCACATACTACTGTGCATACCTGTTGGGGACTTTCTTCATCAGGGTATGCAGAATGAGAAGAATTACCTTTCATGTGAGTGCCACTTTTGAATTAGATAAAAAGAAGTCAAAAAGAAGAGAACAGTTCTGCTTTCTGCCTGAACGTTCATTGCCTTCCATGGTGCTGGCAATTCATCTCTACCTGTTTCTACTATTGCCATTTTTTGCTAACATCAGCTACTCTGACCCACTAACAAACTGAAGAGCAGCTTGAAGAGCAGATTCACAGGAATCTGCCAGGGCTTTGGACCAGATTGAGACTGCTGAAGAAACAAAGCAGGTCCTGGTTCTCACCCTGTCCGCTGTGAAGACACCCTTATTACAGTACCCAGACTCTAAGAAGTCAGTCTAATAAAGCCCTCCTTTCTGTACCTACTAGACTGGAGCTGTGTAGTTTTACTTCTGGGCCCTCTGGTCTCTATAGTCTGCACGTCTGTTTTTGTGCCAAGACTGTGCTGTGTTTGTCATTATGGCTCTGGAGTATAATTTAAGCTCAGGTGCTAAAGATCTGTAGCCTTGCTCATTCTGCATAGGAATACTTTTGCTCTTAGAGTCTTTTTCCTACTCTATGAAGAATGAATGGCTCTGGAATACGACTGCATCTATAGATCATCTCCAGTAATGCAGCCATTTTCCCAGCAGAGCTCTGCCTGTCCACAGCATGGCAGCACTCCCCACCTCCAAGCGTCCTTCTCCATGTCTTTAGTATTCTAACCCTGCATTCACAAGGCTTCCAACTCTTGGCTTTATACTAGGTTCTTGTTTTTTCTTTTGAAACTATTGTTAATGAAACTTCTTACCTGATTTTTTTTTTTTTGGAGATATTTTTAGCAGTCTGTGGGCTACTTCCTTCATTAAAAGTGAAAAACAAAAAACAGGGATATGGCTAGGCAGTGGTGGCGCACACCTTTAATCCCAGCGCTTGGGAGGCAGAGGCAGGCGGTTTTCTGAGTTCGAGGCCAGCCTGGTCTACAGAGTGAGTTCAGGGCAGCCAGGGCTACACAGAGAAACCCTGTCCCCTGTCTCAAAAAAAAAAACAAAAAACAAAAAACAAAAAAAACGGATATGGGCTACAAAGATGGCTCAGGTATCAAAGGCTACACTTACAACCAAAAACAGAAGAGGAAGAGGAGAAGGAAGAAGAGGAGAATGAGGAGGAGAAGAAGGAAGGAGAGGAGGAAGAAAAGAAGGAAAAGGAGGAAGAAGAGGAAGAAGAAGAGGAAGAAGAGAAGGAGGAAGAGGAAGAAGAGGAGGCAGAGGCAGAGGCAGAGGCAGAGACAGTGGCAGCAGCAGCTGCAGCATTATTCCCCCCTAGATATCCCTCCCACTTTCCGGAGTTCTTTCTGATTTTTCCTTAGTAAACCTAAAATAACTTAAGCCCTATGACTAAGCCAGGCCTGGTGAGACACACCTTTAAAGCTCAGGAGGCAGAGCAGGCAATCTCTGTGAGTTCGAGGCCAGCCTGATCTACACAGAAAGTTCCAAGACAGCCATGGCTACAGAGACCCTTTCTCAAAAAAACCAAACAAACAAAAAAACCTTAATGAAACCCATTATTATATATGAATGAAAACACTAAAAATACAATTATATAAATGCAAAAACTTTTAAATTTTCAACTAAAAAATAATAAATTTGGTTTCTAAACTATCCTTAGTGCGAGTATTTTGAGACAAGTTCCCCAGTGTATCCAGGCTGGCCTCAATAGGTGAGGATGGTCTTGAACATTAAAATAAAGTACATACACAAGCTGCCTTTTTAACTTTTGGGCATTATATGCATGTGTCTTATTAATCAATATTCCCTATCACAGTAGAGAAGCAGAGTAACTTCACTCCCTGGTGGGTAAGTGAGGAAATGAAAACAGAGGTAACACGGAAAAACTAAAACTTCCTCCTCCACTCTCCCAAGCAGTGCCTGGGCTCAGGAAATAATCTGCACAGGGATTTCAAGACTAAGTGGAAAAAAGAATGTCTACATTTAACTATTTGTGTGTAAAGGGAAATGAGTTCATAATCCAGTGGAAAATTCATAGTAAATACATTAAACAGTAGTCACACACACATGAGACTACAGAAGGAGTCTTTAAATTGACCTACTAACTTTATTAAAAAATAAAAAAAAGAAGAAAAGATTCTCTAAAGGCCAATAGTAGTATTTTAAGTCTGTAACTCTGGTTAGCTTAGACAGGGCTCACTGGTCAGGAAGCCACTAGTTACTACATGAATATATTCATTTCCCCATACCAACCCTAGATATAAACAAACCTCTTACCTCAAAGAGAAAATACAGGTTAGACTAAAATGGATTCGCCATCTCATCACTGAACCTAGTCTGTTTACCTTTTGTCACCAGATAGGTTTTTTTGTTTGTTGTTTGTTTGTTTTGTGCCAGACTTGCTGCATAGCCCTGGCTGGTCTCAAACTCTTGGTGATCCTCTTGCCTCAGCCTCTCAAATGCTGGGATTACAGGCATGTGGAATTTTCTGGCGAAGGGTCTTTGCATTACCTAGAAGCATATCAGGCATACAGACCAGGCCTGATATGGTTGAAAGCCCTTGTTACTTCTAGACAATCCAGGTTTGATTCCTAGCACCCATGTGACAACTCTCTAAAGATGTCTGTAAATTCAGCTCTTGGGAATCTGATGTTCTCGCTGGCCACTAAGAACAGCAGACACACACATGGTGCACAGACATACATACAGACAAAACACTCACACATATAAAATAAAAATTAAAAAAAAAAGAATATCAACAACTCAGAACGCTCAGTTTAGCAAGAGCCCCAGGTGACTGTCACTGTGAATATCAGAAGTTATAGCTCAGTGATGGCTCAGTGTACAGTTCTTACCTAAGACAAGGCCCTAGGTCTGACCTCAGAACTGAAACCGGCAGTACTACCTAGACAAAAGCCAATTCACACTATGGATTGAATAGTGCCTTCTTTCCCCTTACAACTCAAAGAAGCTTTCCATAAGTTCTATCTCCAATCTTCATTTCCCAGTGACTCCGCCGTCCACTCAAATCTGCCCTCATTGCCAGTACACTTGGGAAGGACGCTGAAATAAAGAACACCTTTCAATCTTCACTCTACTTGACCTCACCGGGGCTCAACCAAACTGTGCTTCCTGTCCCTGAATCATTGTTTCTGTGCAGACAAGTGCCCTAATGATGTAGGAGCCAGGCAGGGTAAAACTGCTGAAACTGGTGCCCCCACCTTTAACCCCAGCATCATGAATTCAGCTTGATTTACAGAGTGAGTTCCAGGCTAGCCAGGGCTACAGAGTGGGAACCTGTCTTTAAAACAAACACACAGACAGACAAACACCTGCCTGTGCTTTACCCTGATGAAGACTGCCCCTAAACTACAGCTGATACTACTAGTAACTGTATCCTTCACTGTAGGAACTCACATGGAAATGAAGGCCAATCTCAAAGAACTCCAATGAAGTAACAAAGTTATTAACTTTACCTAATCTGAACCCTTCAGATGTAAATCTTTTTAATATTTTATAAAGAAAATCTGAAATAAGCACAAAGCATTTCCACATAAGCAAAGAATAACAGCTTGTCAGTGAAAATGCCTGTTCAACCCTCTAAGAACTGAACCAGTAGCTATTTTCTTGCAGTAAAATTTTTACTCAAAGAAATTATACAGGCTCATTATCAGACATCAGCTGGTAAGATGGTTAAGCAAGCAAAGAAACTCGCCACCAAGCCTGATAGCCTGAGTTCAACTCCCAATAACTCATGAAGTAAAAGAACAGACTCCAAAAGTTGTACTCCAACCTCTGCAAGACTCACCGTGGTGCACGCATGCATGCACACACGCACACATGCAAGCATGATCACTCAATCAATAAAATGTAGTAAAGATATCTGGAAAACACTTTCTCAAAAATTAATGAAGCATACCTTTTACTGCAAGTAAAACAATACAGAACTTATTACCAACTATAAAAACATTCAAGCTTTCAAGCAAAAATTACAGAATATATTTGCCACAAAGAATTGACAGAATCCTAATAAAGATGTTTCTGATATAAGTAACAAATGTAAGCTTTCTATACTGTTAGACTGAAATATGTCAAATTTAAAATATCTGTACAACCCAGTGGAAAGTATTTTCCACATGACCAATGGAAGATTTTATAAAGTTAAAAATAGAGCCATTCACTTAACTTATAAGACACATCAAGCAGGTCTGATGGTACAAGCCTGCAATCCCTGCTTTGGGAGGTTACAGCAGAAGAATCACCAAGTTCAAGGCCTGTCTAGGCTAGAGTAAATTCATGGCCAGCCTAACCAATAAGTGTAAGACTCTGTCTTCACATACCACATTTTGGAAAAGGGGCTGGGAAGTTGGAGCCTTAGCTCAGTTGGTAGATCGCCTGGCTGGAATGCACAGCCCTGAGGCCAATCCTCAGTTCTACAGAAGGCAGGCATGGTTGTGTAAACCTATGATCCCAGCTATACTCAAATGAATCTGGGGACTTGAGAAAGTACTTACAGTTTATTTTAAAATAGCCCTGGCAACTCTCCAGCATGAGCTTCCCACACTTACATATGTCTTACTTTTTCTTTTCTGAGACAGACACCTTGTCCCATTGTGTAGTCATGGCTGTCTTGGACCTCACTCTATAGATTAAGCTGACCTTGAACTCATAGAGATCTACCTGCTTCTGCTTCCCAAGTGATGGGATTAAAGGTATGTGTCACACTTCCACAATGATGTATGTCTTATTCTTTTCTAGAACATTCATTCTTAAAATTTGTTAAAATGGTCTTTTAAGGGCTAGAGAAATGACTCAATGGTTAAGAACATTTGCTTCTCTTGTAGAGGACCAGAGTTTGGTTCCTCTATCACATCAAACAACTTTCAACTGTCTATAACTCCTGCTCTAGGGGAGCTAACACCTCTGGCCTCTGAGAGCACCTGTACTCATACCCACATACCCACATTCAGACACACATATCTATAAAGATACATTTTAAAATGGCCTGAGAATCTGAGTTTGATTCCTGAGTCGCATGTGGTAGAACAGAAACAACTCCAGAAAACTATTCTGACACGTGCATTTGTGACACATACACACACACACACACACACACACACACACACACACACACAAATAAAATGTAATTTTTCTTAACTAAAAAAGAAAAAACAAAAACAAAAGAGCATGCTGTCGTAGGTTTATATTCCCAGGACTGTTAAAGCAGAGACGTGGACAGCTTGAGGTGAGCCAGCCTAGTCTAACTGGCAGGCCTCATGTTCCACTGGGAAAACTTGTCTCAAACAGAATGGGTGGGGCTGGTGACCTGGCTCATTTGGTAAAGGTGCTTGCCTCACACCTGATGACCCGAGTTTAATCTCCAGAACCCAATAAAGCCAGGAGAAAAACACCTCCACAAAATTGTCCTCTGACTAGTAAATTCATGCCACAGCAAGTACAGGTACCGCCTCTGCCATATATACCTACTTCCAATAATAAAGCTTAAATTTAAAATGTGGATGGCTCCTGAGGGCCTCTGTAAGTACCCACACACCCACAGATGTCTTTTTAACAAACTGTAACTCTCTTTGAGAAGTCTATTTCTAAGCTCTAGGTGTATCCTCACAAACACCTTCTTTCTGCTAACCCTCATGCTTAAAATTGCTATTTTAAAAGTCTTTAGGCCAGGTATGATGGTACTCAGGAGACAGAGCAGACAGACTTCTTTCTTGAGTTTGGGGCTAGCCTGGAACATAGGGAGTTCCAGGAAGGACTACATAGTAAGACCCTGTTACAACAACAACAACAAAAAGTGTCCTTAGCTGTGACTCATAGCATTGGAGATATGGAAGTTGAAGAAGCCACCTCCTGTAGACAGGCAGGAACCCCAATGGAGTATAGAGACACCAACCCACCCACAAAACATTCGGCCCAAAATTTATCCTGTCTAAAAGAAATACAGGAACGGAGGATGGAACAGAGACTAGGGAATAGCCAACCGATAACAGACCAAACTTAAGACCCACCCCTTGGGCAAGCATCAATCCATGACACTATTAATGATACTCTGTTTCGCTTGCAAACAGGAGCATGTTGTCCTCTGAGAGGCTCCACCCAGCAGCTGACTCAGACAGATATAGACACCCACAGTCAAACAGTGGATGGAGCTTGGGGACTCTTATGAAATAGGGGGAAGGATTGAAGGCTCCAAAGGGGAATGGACCCTTGGAGCTCTCAACCAAAGAACATACACAGGCTGGACCTAGTGGGGATTGGGGCTATTCCAAAGCTGTTGCCTGTATGTGGAATATGTTCTTCTAGTTGGGCTGCCTTTTTCTGGCCTCAGGGGGAGAAAATGTGCCTAGCCTCACAGAGACTTCATATGAAAGGGTGAGGGAATACTCAAGGGGGTCCCCACCTGCTTAGAGGAGAGGGGGGATGGAAGAAAGGATTGTGGGGGGGCAGTGAGTGGAATATAAAATGAGTAAAAAAATATTTTAATTTTTTGTTCTTTTTTAAAGATTTATTTATTTATATGGATACACTGTCGGCATCAGCTCTTTGTCACCAGAAGAGGGCATTAGATCCCATGACAGATGGTTGTCACCATTTAGTTGCTGGGAATTAAACTCAGGACCTCTGCAAGAGCAGTTAGTACTCTTAACTGCTGAACCATTTCTCCAACCCCCTTTTTATTCTTTTTAAACTTAAAAAAAAAAAAAAAAAAAGGCGCCAGGCAGTGGTGGCGCACGCCTTTAATCCCAGCACTTGGGAGGCAGAGACAGGTGGATTTCTGAGTTCGAGACCAGCCTGGTCTACAGAGTGAATTCAGGACAGCCAGGGCTACAAAGAGAAACCCTGTCTCAAAAATACAAAAAAAAAAACAAAAAAAAACAAAACAAAAAAAAAATGCTTTTATAGCAAGCTAGCTGAATGGACCTACATGATAGGAGAGAACAACCCTTGCAAACTGTCTTCTGACTATCACCAGCATGCCATGGCCCATACACTCATATGCATGCATACATACATAATATATACATACATATATAAGTACATACATACGTACATACATATGTACACACATACAAAATAACACACATAGTAAATAAAATGTAATGTAATAAAAAAGTTAGGAAAAAGGTGGGTCTGGAAAGATGGCTTATTGGTTAAGAGCACTGTCTGTTCTTTCAGAGGACCCAGTTCAATCCCTAGCAGCCACATGACAGCTCACAACTGTCTGTAACTCCAGCTTCAGGGGAGCTGACACCCTTACACTGGCATACATACATTGGCAAAATAGCAATGCACATAGAATTAAAATAAATAAGTCATTTTTAAAAAATTAGAAAGAGCACCTCAACTCTACTTCATTAAATAAATAAAATTGAAAATAATAAGACAGGCTTCCTATATCTTCCTATAACTTAACCATAGCTTGTAAAAATAAAGTTAAAATAAAAATAACCAAATACCGCATGTGAGAGAAGAGCGGAAGTAAGGCAGTAACTAACATCTTTATAACTCTAACATCTGCCTAATGGAAGAGAACTTAGTCTCCTATTTCCTTCTGCATTATGGGTCGTTTTGTTCTATATTTAAGTACATTTATTTACTTATGTGTGTGATATATACCCTATTGTGCACATGTGGAAGTCATAGGTCAAACTGCAGGCGTCCGTCTCCTCTGCAGAGAGTTCCAAGGGAGCCTTTCACTGTGCTGGAGACGGAAGCTAAGCATGGTACATGCAAGTGTCTTACGACTGAGTTCAACCCCTAGCCTATGCCTTGGTTTTTTTTTGAGATAAGATCTTCCCTTGGCCTCTAGAGTGTTAGGTTACAGGTATGTTCTGCCATGCCTGATTTAAGTAATCATTTTAAAAGACAAATGTAAAGACTGAGTAGGTGAACATGATCCCAGAAGCACAGAAAGAAAAAATATAAAAGACCATCATAACCCTCACTGTCAGCATTCCAATGCCCTCCCCAGACTCTTGTGTAATAAAATCCAAAGCCTATGCATCATACACAAGACTCATCACCAATCCAGTCCCTACTCCACGATGCCAAAAGCCCCTGCACCTCCCCTGCCCGGGTACCACTGCTTCTTCCTAGAGTCCTGGCCTCCTGTAATCTGAAGTGACCCTCGGTCAAGTCCATTCCTTTTGTGTTTGCCTTCTGAGACAGGGTTTCAGTCTGTACCCCAGGCTGCCTACAAAATCAGGATAATCCTCCTGCCTCAGCCTCCCAAACACTGGAATTATAGATGTAAACCAGCAAACCCAACAAAAATCCTTTTCTCAAAACCCACCCATTATCTAATGACTCCTCTTATATTTGAGAGGCTAAGGATAATTACAAATGAACCTCCAGCTTACTTGTCTTACTGCCTCGGGAAATTCAGGCATTTCTGAGAAGCAGTGCAACATCACAAGAAGCATATTCTTTCACTCCAAAAGGACAGTCAAAACAAGACCATGGAAATTCAGGAACAATTCAAAGAGTGAAATCATTCAACTATTATGCAAAAAAGCACCTGAGAGCATTTCACAGGAATAAATCTCACTTGATTTTCATAAAAACCCAACAAGGATTACAAATCAGGCTTAAAGCATGACTATTCAGCAGTGAAGGCAGGATTCTGAACTCAGCTCTAGACCATTCCAAAGGCACATGTGCCTTTCCTAACTAAACAGAGGCACACTTTCTTTTTTATATGTATAAATATAATACAAATTCAATACAAACAAATCAAGCAAAATGTATTAAATACATGAATATATGATTTACTAGACATAACCTAAATTATTAACCTTATAAAATCCAACTAGAAGATCTCCTGTGGTATATTCAAAATATGTACATCTTGTCCTTCACTTGTCCTATTTGTTGACTTTAAAGATTTTAAAAGGTGGATGTAGGGATTTGTGTCTGAATGCCAGCCCTGAGGAAGCTGAGGCAAAAGGAAAGACAGATGTGATGGCCCACTGGAATCTCAGCACTCAGGGTGTTGCCCTTGAGCTGGAAGCCAGCCTGCACTACATCTTGAACTCTAGGCCAGACTGAACTATAGAGTGATACCCCATCTCAAAAAACAAACAGTGCCAGCATGGTGGCACGGACTTCAGAGGTGGAGGCAAGAGACTCCAAGGCCATCTTGGCTAGATAGCACATTTCAGGCCAGCCCAGGTTACATGAGAACCTGTCTAAAAACAAGAGAGAAAGACTTCCCAAATTACTTTCAGAAAATAAAAACACCAAAATATAATTCAAAATTGGGTATTATATCACTTCTTTACTTGAAACATTTTTTTTTCATATATATTCTCTCCATTAATCCTCACAAGAAATCCACTGAAATAAGAGGATAGCCACTTTACAGAGGAACAAACTAAGGCTCTCAGAAGCCAGGTAGACAAGCAGACTACAAGAGGTTGAGCCTAGGGGCTAAAGAGACTGCTCAGTGGTTAAAACCACGTGCTGCTCTTGCAGAGGACCCAAGTTTGGTTCCCACATGGTCCCTCACACCCATATGCAGCTCCAGTTGCAGGGGATCTGGCACCCACTTCAAGCCACATGGCCATACATACAAGCAAAACACTCGTACACATATAATAAAAATAAATCTTTAATAAGAAGAAGATGAACCTAGGGCCATAATGTCATAATCAAAAATAACAAGATGACTTTGGGGGGCACAGGGGTGTTCATGACAAGGTTTTTCTGTGTACCCTGGCTGTCCTAGAACTCTGTAGTCTAACCTGACCTTGAACTCAAGAGATCTACCTGCCTCTGCCTCCTAAGTGCTGGGATTAAAGACAAGTGCTACTACACAGCTTAACAAGATAACTTCTTGTAGAAAAAATATAAGGCTATGGAGTGATGAAAATAAGCCAAGATTTAGAGGGGAAACAGAGCCAGCAAGCAGTAAAGCATAAATCCCTAATAACAATCCCCAGAGCAGAGTGAGAGGACAGAACTAGGTCCTTTAAGTTATCCTTTGACCTCCACATGCACCACTACATAAAGGCAAGCACACACAACATATTATACATAAATTTTAGAAAACTTTTAAATAAAATAAAAATAAACAGGAAAACAAAGGTTAATAAGAGGGGTAGTTAGAAAAGAAAAGGTCACAAAATCTAAACAGATGTCTATTTTGAATACATAGCTGCTATGTCACATGAAACAGGGCTAACCAGTCTATCTGACAATACCCTGGGGCTGGAGAGATGGCTCAATAAATGAGAGCTCTTGGAGAGGTACTGCTCTTGGAGAGCACCCACATTCAGTTGCCACCAGCACCTGGCAGCTCACAGTTGTCTTAACTTCCGGTCCAGGGACCTGATGATGCCCTCTTCTGGCCTCCAAGGGCACCTGCACACATGGTGCACATGCAGACAGAACTCTCAGATAAATAAAATAAATACATCTTTAAAATCCCTTTAACCGGGCAATGGTGGCGCATGCCTTTAATCCCAGCACTTGGGAGGCAGAGGCAGGTGGATTTCTGAGTT
>NW_022196912.1:66692338-66704302 GCF_008632895.1 Mastomys coucha
CCTGGTCTACAGAGTGAGTTTCAGGACAGCCAGGGCTACACAGAGAAACCCTGTCTCGAAAAAAAACAGAAAACAAAAAACAAAAAAAACAAAACAAACAAAGTTCTTTATGTATACTCATATACATAAAACATTCTTTTTTTAAACAAGAAAGACATCTACTGATAAAAAGGAATTAAACAAACCATTGTGATGTGGATGCTGGTTTACAAGAACTGTTATCAAGTCTATGTATGGGAAGATGCTAGAGATGTTAAGAGAACAACTTACCAGAGCTGGCTCTCTGCTTCTACAAACACAGGTTCCGGGCACTAACCTACATCCTCAGCCTTATGGTAACATCCTCTACCTGGGGAGCCACCTCCGTAGTAGACACCCTTACTTTGATTATGAGACAAGGCCTCATATAGCTCAGTCTGGCCTGGACCGTACTATGTAGTCAAAGATGGCCTTTAACTACGCTCCTTCTACCTCCACCTCCCAAGTGCTGAGGTTAAAGGCATGAGCCATATCTAGCCAAAATAATACTGTTTTAACAAAAATACAAACTATTACTTAAAAATCAGAAGAGAGAACACTGAAAAAACAATATAGATTTAGCAAGTAATATAGTCTATTTCCACCTCAAAGGCATTAATTATACCAAGCTTTAAGCCAATATTGCAAATATATTTTAATTACCTCTAAAGAGCATTAAAGCACATATAAGATGTTTTAATGACTTATTGGAATTCACAACCGTAAATATAAACGAACTCAGAAGAATGTTTATCCTTGCCGGGCGGTGGTGGTGCATGCCTTTAATCCCAACACTTGGGAGGCAGAGGCAGGCGGATTTCTGAGTTCGAGGCCAGCCTAGTCTACAGAGTTCCAGGACAGCCAAGGCTACACAGAGAAACCCTGTCTCCAAAAACCAACCAACCAAACAAAAACAAAATAAACAAACAAACAAGCAAAAAGAATGTTTACTGCCAGGCGTGGTGGTGCACGCCTTTAATCCCAGCACTTGGGAGGCAGAGGCAGGTGGATTTCTGAGTTTGAGGCCAGCCTGGTCTACAGAGTGAGCTCAAAAAACCAAAAAAAAAAAAAAAAAGAATGTTTACCCTTTACTGAACCAGACCTAAGTGGCCTAGCAAGCAGAGACATGTCTTTTCTGTTTTTATGCAAACTCTGTCATCATCTCTGAACACAACTGGTTAAACTCTCCAAATCTGGATGGTGAGATGGCTCCACTGGTCAAGGTGCTTACCGCCAAGCCTGAGAACCTGAGTTCAATCCTGGGACCCACATGCTAACCCACATGCTAACCAGTTGAGAAACCAACTCCCAAAAGTTGTCCTCTGATTTCCACGTGCACACCATGGCACAGACGTGCATGTACACACCACACACACACAATACACACACACATACATATGGCACAGTCGTGTGTGTACACACCACATACCACACACACACACAAATAAAAATATAATTTCAAAGCTTCTGTACTTCAAAAAGTATAATATACACATATATATCCTCCAAAATGAAATTTATAAACTGAAAAGTTATTTTAAAAAATAACAAAAGCAATAACATATGAAAACCAAAGAAACAAGCAGCTCTAATCCTATTCTCCAAGTCATATAATATAGAAACAGCTTTAAAGAAGATAAACATTTATAATCTTTTTAATTTATGACATGGTTCACAACTGACTCAACCAAGCTCTGGGTTAGTATTAGGATTCCTAATCCACACTCATTGAACAAATATGTATTTACATAATCACGATTATCATTACTCGGGTTCCATTAATCACAGACAACTACAGAAATGTCTAAGGGATATTTTAAGGTTCCCTAGCAAAGTTTTCACACAAACCGAAGTCAGCAAATGGCTGGAAACAGACGTCAGCACAGTGGCCCTGGAGGAAGGTGATGGAGGAATGCACTTACGTTTCAAAACACCGATCCACATTGTCAGACATCAAAAGCAGCATGCAGAGTTGTTCCAGGGCTATTAGCTGCATGTCCCTTTCATCTCCCTGTCCCATCTGCAGCCATTCCAGCAACGTATCAGGATCCACATCTGCCATGGTCTTTAAAATGCCCCTTTGCCTAAATTGAAAAAGGGAAAAGGATTTTTCAAACATTTGCTCAGAACGGATCAGCCTGTATATAGACTTTTCTTGTACATCTGTTAGAACCAAGTTTCTGTATGGTCCTCAAGACACAAAACACACACACACACACACACACACATGTGTATATGTATATACATACAGAGCTATTCTCTGATTTCCATATTGCACTGTGGCATGCACACTCACACATACGTGCACACAAAATAAGTAAATATACATTTTTTTAAAAAAAAAGCTTTCTAAACTGCCAAGTATTACTTCAAAAAGTATGCTATATATGCAGCAGGTTTAGACATCCCTCTGCTTCATGGGTTTAACACAGATACACTAAACACAAAACAATTTAACACAGGAATATATGCTGGTTAGGTTGCTAGTTAACTAGAAACCAGAGCTGTCTTGGTCAAACACTATGAAACAAGTTTTGGATCCCAGTACTGTTATCACCAATGTCTGTGCCAAAAGGCCAAAGAAAATCTACAAAAAAGTTCTTTTGCAAGTGAACTTCTCCCTGCAACCTCCCCCCCCAAGCCCCGCTTCAGAAAAGGGTCAGATCCAGTAGTTTTAAAGACCACGCTTTCCGATCCAATTCTTCTTCGAATTGAATTTCTCTTCTCACAAATTTTGAATTCTCAAACTTATTCCTAAACATGTCCAAAACAAACAGTAATTTAGATATGAAATCTACCTGGGGCGGGGGTGGGGGGGGGAGAATACTGATAAGAACTTCTGGCAATCTTGGCAAATGTTCTTAAAACTTTTTTTTTTGGTTCTGATGCTAAGTAAATGCAACTAACAGGTTACACACACACACACACACACACACACACACACACGGTGACAGGGTGACATTCTTTCTCGGCTCCCATAGGCTGGGGCAGTTTTTATTTTAAAAATTTCGAGAAGTCGTCTAGGCAGGCGAGTCATTACAAAAGGTCCTAGGTGCCTGACCAAAGGACAGCTCCGGGTCCCACGCAATCCACCTGCCGGTGTGGGAACTTAGAGGCGGGTCGCGGTGGGCAGCCATCGGCCGCGCCCGGCGGGGCTGCCCCAAGGTCCTCGGCCTGACTAAGGCCGGGGCCGCGACGCTGACACCCAACCTGCCTAAGTTAGCTACCTGCCTCCGGGCGGAGGGCGAAGTTCTAGAGAAGCAGCAAGCCTACGAGCTCGAGAGGAAGCCGCCGCCGAGCGGCCGGGCTGCGGGTCTCCCGGAACTCGGGAGGCCCAGCGGGACGTCCCCGGTCCCCGCCGGGCAGCTGAACCTCACCAAGGACAAGGGGAGCGTAGCCGGAGCTCCGGAGCCAGCAAGCCAAGCCCCGTAGGGCCCGGAGAAGGGAACAAAGGGCCCGAGACGCAGAGGCGACGGCGGACGACCGACCTCACCGCGCCGGGGTCCAGCTCCGCGCCCGCCGCTGGACTCGGCGGCCCGGGATCCTCGCGCAGGCCCAGCCTGCCGACGGCGCCCGGCGCCCCCGCCTACCCTTTACCGCAGGCTCTTACCCTGGCTCTCCGTACCAAACAGCTCCCGTCCAGCTCCAAGCAGGCCGCGGGCAGAGCCTGGCCCGGCCGCGGCCCTCGAGTTCCCAGGAAACTGCAGGCCGCGCAGGTCGAGCCGGGCAGGCGGCACAGGAAAAGCCGTGTCTCGTCCCTCCCCTTCCTCCTCGGGCACCCGGTGACGAGGAAGCGAGAGGCTCCCCCGAGCGGCGGCAGCCAGCGCGGGTCTCGACCCCAGCACGCGGCTCCTCAGACCCTGCGGTTCAAAGCCGGGTCCTCGCGGAGCTGCCGGCGGCGGCGGGGAGAGGCCGCGTCCATCGCCAGGCGGGCGGAGGCAGGAGAAGGGGTCGGCCGAGCGCCGCCGGGCGGGGAGGCTGGTGAAGGCCGCGCCGGCGGAGGCGGAGCGAATGCCTCCCAGCCGCCCTGCCCGCGGCCACCTGGGGCGCTGCGGAGGCCGACCCCGCGGCACGGGGCGACGACGGGGGCGCCGGGCTCCCTCGGCGGTCGGCTACGGCTCTCCTCGGCCAGGCCTCCCGGCGCCCGAGTCGCCGCGCTGTCAATCCGCGCGCGCCGCCAGCAGCTGGTTCGCGCACGCTCCGCCCGTCTCGCCCGGAGTACTGCGGAACGGAGGCCACCGACTCGCAGGCGCTCGCCCCTCCGGTCACTCCCCTCCTCCGGATTTGTGAGGAGGATCGCCCAGCGGTTTACCGGGACACTTAACTACGAGCCTCGGAATTCCGTGTGCGCTGGCCAGCCGGGCGTTATCGCCTCGGTGCAGATGGGAGAACGAAGGCTGCAGGAACTCGTGCTTCCTGGCTGCCCACCTTGGAGTCCCGGGAAGCAGCAAGCACCCAGGACTTGAACACGTTTGCCCTCGGCTTGTCGTCACTAATAATTCCCGTAGTTATCCCCGTCAAACTTTTATTTCATGGGCATTGAAAATAATCAAATGCTAGCCGTTGCTAGTGGAGTCCTCCTGTAACCGTGACACTAGAGAACAGGAGGCTGGAGTTCAAGGCCATCCTTGGCTACCTAAGGAGGTCGAGACTTGTCTGGGCTGCGGGGCGGCGCCGGTGGTGATGAAGAAGGAGCAGCAAAGAGAGAGAGAAATGAACTCTCATTTATTCATTCTTTGAACAACAACAACAAAAATAGCAGTAGATACCTAATTTTAGAAAGAAACTGGGTATGCAAAGACCGAGGCGAGCAGTTTTCAACATTAGATTAACCCGGAGAAAATTTTCTTTAGAAGAGTTTTAGATCCACAGCAAACTGAACAGAAAGTACAGAGAATAAGTTAGGGCTGCTTTGTTCTATATAATGTGTTCCTGGCCAGGTAGGGCTAAGGACAGAGAGAGTTCGCACTGATCTCTTTGTTTATGGTTTTGCCCTTTCCAAAATACCGCGTATAGTTGGAATCATACTGTACATACGAGCCCTTCCAGAAGGTCTTTTTAAATTCACTAACACTCTTTAAGCATCCTCTTGGACTTCTTATAGCTTGGTAGCTCATTTATTTGGTGTTTTGTTGTACTGAATTTTTTTATTTGGTTTTGGTTTTGCTCTTTGTTTTTCTTTTGTTTGTTTTGAAATGGGCATGCTTATGTAACCCTGGCTGGCCTCAAAGTTACTATCCTCCTGCCTCAGCTTCCTGAGTATGCCAACAAGAGTACATCACACCTGGCTTGGGAGCCCATTTCTTCTTAATGCTCAATAATAGTAAGTTGTTTAGATGTAACACAATGTGTTTATTTATATACAGATGCCTAGACTCTACCTTCACAGACTATGAATGGCTCACACATGAGAAATTTCCAAAGTTTCCCAGCAGGAAAAATACTTTCAAACAACATAGCTAGCACAGGACTGTTGCCAGAACAAATGAAAAACACTTCAAACACAAGAATAAGAAAAACCCTTGATTAAAAAATGGTAAAAGACCCAAAGAGACATTTAACCAAGAAGGCATACTGGTGGCAAGTAAGCATATGGAAAGACACTTAATGTCATCTGTCCTGGAAAAATTGAAGACACTCACTGGTGGTCTGTTCTTAAAATTGCCTTAACTCCAGGTCCAGAGGCATCTGATGCCTCTGGCCTCTGTAAGCACCTCCATTTACATGCATTTACCCACACACAGGCATGCACATGTACACATAATGTAAAAGTAATTCGAATAAATCTTCGAGGAAAAGAAATTTAAAAATAATACTCTAGGGCTATAGATGCAGCTCAGTTAGTAGGGTACATACTTATTATACACAAGGCCTGAGCTCTATGCCCAGGACTGGCTAGAACCAGGCCTGAAAACTGGGCATGGTGGGTCAGATTATGACTCCCATCACAGACACAAGATTCAGAAGTTCAAGACCATCCTCAGCTACATAATGAATTGGGTTCCAGCCTAGAATACATGGAATGACCCAGTCTCAAGAAGAGAAAAGAGGGCGGGGGGGGGGGGAAGGGAACACACAACACATCTAAACATCATTAGAAGAGTGAAAAACCAAAGTCCAATAACACCAAACACTGGAAGGGTGTGATTCAGCCGAAGGATTCTTGGTTCCCATGCAAAGAAATAGTGTCCCTGTGTAAGATATTTTGGCTGTTTCTTTAAAAAAAAAAAAAAAAAGGCTCTGGTTTTGTAAAACCAGTGATGGACGAAGCCAATGACCTAGAACCCACATAAAAGCTTCAGGCAGCGACAGGTACCTGCAGTCCCAGCACCTCTACGGAGAGATAGGAGGCAGATACAGAAGAATCACCTGGAATCTTACAGGCCAGCAATTCAGTGGTATGATGCAGGGCAGAAAGAAGGGAGAAAGAGAACCAACTCCTAAACCTTGTGTTTTGACTTTAGAAGTTGCTTTATTTATGAGCCAGACATGGGGCCACTCACCTTTAATTCCTGCACTCAGGAGGCAGAGGCAGAAAGGTCTCTGTGAGTTTGAGGTCAGCCTGAAGCTACATGGTGAGACCCTGTCTCCAACAAGACACATTTGCTATGTACAAATAATAGGCAACACTCTATCTATGAACTCTATTTTCTAAGACCTTTGTTTGTTTGTTTGTTTGTTTGTTTGTTGTTGTTTTTGTTTTTCGAGACAGAGTTTCTCTACATAGCCCTGGCTGTTCTGGAACTCACTCTGTAGACCAGGCTGGCCTCAAACTCAGAAATCCACCTGCCTCTGCCTCCCAAGTGCTGGGATTAAAGGCGTGGGCCACCACCGCCCAGTCTAAGACCTTTTTTAAAAAAGAAAAAGAAAACAGACAATACTTTTTAAAATGCACCAAGATTCTTCTGCTTCTAGATTATTGCTGGGCTAGAGAGAGAGGGAAGTTTGTTGAACTTAGAATTGCATACTCTCCAAAACAGGGATGATAAGGTGACTTTTTTGGGGGGGGGGGCGGCAGCTAAGAGTACTGGCTGCTATTCCAGAGGACTGGGTTTCAATTCCCAGCACCCACACATGGAAGCTCATATCTGTAACTCAAGTTCTGGGGTAGTCCTACACACTCAAACAGACAAACATGCAGGCAAAACACCAGTCAAGACACATTAAAAAATTAAAACTAATTTTAAAAACAGTAAGATGCCCTCAGACGGTTCATTGAACATCCCTCCTGGGCATCCACAGCTGCCTACCAGAGCCATTGAAGCAGGTCAGGAAGCCCAGCATAATTCAGCTGCTCTAATAATCCAGTAAACAGAGGCTGCCATAAAAGTTATGGTCTTAAGCTCCAGGCATTCATACACACACTTACACATCATATATACATTAATAATGAATAAATAACTGGGCGAGGTGCTATATGCCTTTAATCTCAACACACAGGAAGCAAAGGCAGTAGTTCTCTATGAAGTCAAGACCAGCCTGTTCTATGTAGTGAGTTCCAGGCTAGTCAGGACAATATAGTAAAACATTATCTCAAAAAAATTAAATTAAAAATAATATATATATAGAAAAATTAGTTCACTTCCCTATGTAGCTGAGGGTGACTGGTCCTCTGGGTCTTCTTCCCACCCCCTCCTAAGTACAAGGATTACAGCATGTACCACAAGGTGCATACAGATACTTACAGCTACTTTACTCATAATTGTTAAAATTCAGGGAAAAGACAGGGTTTATCTCAGCGTTAGAACTTTTGTGCTTAGTATATACAAGGCCTTCGCTCCACAGAATACTAGCAACAAAACCTAGAAGCAACTAAGACACCCTTTAGTAGCTGAATAAATACAGACCCTTCAAAAGCTGACATATCAACATTTCTTCAAGCACTTATCCATCCATTAGGTACTGTTCTCTCTCTTTTATTTATTTTTTATTTTTTATTTTTTATTTTGGTTTTTTCAAGACAGGGTTTCTCTGTGTAGCCCTGGCTGTCCTGGAACTTACTCTGTAAACCAGGCTGACCTTGAACTCAGAAATCCACCTGCCTCTGCCTCCCAAGCACTGGGATTTAAAGTCGTGCACCACCACTGCCCAGCCTCTCTCTCTCTTTTTTTTTTTTTTTGAAAAAAAAACTTATTTATTTCATGTATATGAGTACACTGCAGCTGTCTTCAGACACACACTAGAAGAGGGCATCAGATCCCATTACAGATGGTTGTGAGCCACCGTGTGGTTGCTAGGATTTGAACTCAGGACCTTCAGAAGAGCAGACAGTGCTCTTAACTGCTGAGCCATCTCTCCAGCCCCCAGCTACTATTCTCTGGTATACTTGTGAGACGGCTGTGACTTTACCTCAATTACTCCCTTTTTAGAAATGTGAATTTTAGGGACTGGCTTAGCAGGTAAGAGCACTGACTGCTCTTCCGAAGGTCCTGAGTTTCGGATCCCATCAACCACATGGTGGCTCACAACCACCCATAATGAGATCTGACGCCCTTTTCTGGTGCATTTGAAGACCGCTACAGTGAATTACACTGGAGCAAATGGGGCTGTAGTGAACGGGGCTGGAGTGAGTTCAGTTCCCAGCAACCACATGATGGCTTATGGCCATCTGTACAGCTACAGTGTACTCATGCGCGTAAAATAAATAAATCTTTAAAAAAAAAAAGAAAGAAATGTGAATTTTAATATGCTTTTATCCAAAAGGTGACAGTACTTACAAAATAGAATTTAAAAACTAACCATATAATACATAATGTATGTATTTGTCTCCAACATTTTAATGGATATCTTGTCAAATGCTTTTAATTTTTTATTACATTTACTTTGTCTGTATGTGTGTGTGTGTGTGTGTAAATGTCCATATGTGCCAGTGGTAACTGTGTAGAGGTCAGAGGACAATTTGTAGTTCTCTCCTTCCACCATGTAGGAAGAAGGATCATCCGACCTGGTGGCAAGTGCCTTTACCCACTGAGCCATCTTGCCAGTCTACAAATACCTGCTTGAAATTCATTTATATCAACTATGAAATCCCAACAACATTTGGGGAACCTTGGTAAAGGTTGAATAGGAATTTTTAAAAATAATTTTTGCAACTTTTCTTGTGGTTTTGTGACACGGTCTTACTACCTAGAACTTGCTTTGTAGCTAAGGTTGGCCTCGAACTCATTGACATCTGCTCCTCAACTGCTAGGATTACAAGCAGGAACCACCAAGCTTAGCTTATTTTCCTTTTCTTTTCTTTTCTTTTCTTTTTTTTTTTTTTTTTTTTTTTGCAATTTTGATAAGCCTAAACTTATTCCAGAATAAAAAGGTTTCTGATGACAGTAAATTTAGCTTATAATGGCTAATTCTAAGTAATAACTGTCTTCCAGGGATCATCATTGTTTTCCTAAACAGTTTTTAAATAATGCACTTAAAATAAATCCTAGAATATTGCTGCATTGTTACCTCGTCCCTATAGCCTCCATACCCGTTGGTAGTAGAGTCAGAATCCAATCAGAATCAGTATTTGGAAAGGCTGGGTCCGCTGTGCCCCTAGTCAGTTAGCTGTTCTTGTTCCAAGGCTAATAAACTCTTCCATAATTTGCTAACATCCTGTTCCTTTTGTCTTGAGGAAATTTTTTTTGCCAGTAAATAAAAGGTCTGTTGTCCTGCTTTAGCACACTTAGATGCATAAATATCATGCAATAAGCTTAGTTAAAGGAGAAGTGGAACCTAATTTGCAAAAGTAGAAATGTGCTTCTACAGTAAAAGTAGAAATGAGGAATGTTCTACAAAATGTAGAAAATTTTCAGTAACTTTATTTTTATGTAACTTTTAACTTTATTTTGCAATTATTATTAATTGCAAAATATGTATGGGGAAGTTGCATAATTTATGCAGAATGTTTAAAACTTTCCTTCTGGATATACTAAGTGATTACTATTAATTGTTTTTATCTCTGATAACGATATAATGGTTTCTAAAAGAATCCCAATCCTAGAGTGCTTGGATAACTAACATAAACAAGCCTTGAGCCTGTTCCCCAGCACTGTGTAAATTAACCAGGCATCACTGCGGAGGCCCATAATCCAGCAGGGAGGAAGTATCAGGAGAACTGGAAGTGCAAGGACAGACTTACCCACATCCTGAGTTTGAGGTTCCTAGAATATGTAAGACCCTGTCTCAAAAAATAAACATATAAAGTCATAATATATATGTATGTATATATATAAATATCATACTATAATTATATCATAATCTTATTGTTAACCAATATGAAAGGAGTCTGATATTAAACTAGACTTAAAACCCTTTCCTTGACCTTTTAAAACGTGTTATCTATTTTTCTTCCATGCACTTTTTATGGTGTCCAAAATCGTCTGCCAATCAGCATCCCAGCTCATCTGTTACTCAGGGAGCAGTTTTTGCTGCTTCTATTGGTCAGCTTGGAAAAGTAGACATGTGTTCATTAACATGAAAATTATAGCTGGAGAGGTGACTCAGCAGTTAAGAGCACTGACTGCTCAAATCCCAGCAACCACGTGGTGGCTCACAACCATCTGTAATGGGGTCCGATGCCCTCTTCTGGGGTGTCTGCAGACAGCTACAGTGTACTCATATAATAAATAAATAAATAAATAAACAAATAAATAAATAAATAAATCTTTAAAAAACAACAACAACAACAAGAGAAGTAGTGTATTTTGCCAGCTGGTGGTGGCGCACGCCTTTAATCCCACCACTTGGGAGGCAGAAGCAGGAGGATTTCTGAGTTCGAGGCCAGCCTGGGCTACAGAGTGAGTTCCAGAACAGCCAGGGCTATACAGAAAAACCCTGTCTCGAAAAACCAAAAAAACAAAAAAAAAAAAGATTAAAAAAGATACAGAAGTAGAATCTTCACCTGAAAAAAGCAATGACCACACAATAATTAAGGTAAACATAAGAGAATGAGTTGTCAGTGAGGCATTTCCTACTAGGTTTCCTTCTTTTGGTTTTGCCGTTGTAACTGGCCATTCCCAGTACTTACCAGCGGATGCAGCAAGCACTTCTTTACAAAGCTTTAGCCAAAGGGCAAGCTTCTCCACTGCCATAGATGTGAGCATATGATGTAACGTCTCTCTGATATCCTGGCACAAGCTCTCGTCTGTCTCTCTATCTAGTAAGGCTAGCAGCGCCCCTTCAAGGCCCACTTCTCTGAGGTTGGCATCTGAGGAGAGGAAAAGGGATGCTCTAAGTAACAGGAAACAGCTGAAAAAAAAAAGAAAAAAAGAAAAGAAAAAAGAAAATTCTATTTCTCCTCAGATCAGTGGTCTGCAATAGCAGACTAGAGTGATGAACGGTTATCCAGGAAAGCTGCTAATGATTTCCATGTATTACTCATTTCATTAAATTTGTATTTAATTTTCAGTTACATATATTATGACATATAGATATAGATATAACTACTTTATTAAAATATTAAATATAATTCAAATACCATGAAGTTTATCATTTTCTCTTTATTTGTTATTTGTTTTTGAGATTGGGTCTCCTATAGTCCAGGCTGGCCTGGAACTCTGTAGCTGGGGCTGGCCTCGAACATGCTGCAATCTTGCCTAAGCCCCCAGAGCACTGAGATTGCAGCCATGCTTACTGGGGTTTTGGGTTTTGTCTTTGTTGATACGGGCTTTTATGTAGCCCAGATTGGCCTTGAACTAATTTGTAGTTGAGAGTGACTTTGAACTCTTTTTTTTTTTTTTTTAAGATTTATTTATTATTACATCTAAGTACACTGTAGCATCAGATCTCATTATGGATGGTTGTGAGCCACCATGTGGTTGCTGGGAATTGAACTCAGGACCTCTTGAAGAGCAGTCAGTGCTCTTAATCGCTGAGCCATCTCTCCAGCCCCGACTTTGAACTCTTTTTGTTGTTGTTTTTGGGGTTTTGATTTTCTTTCTTTCTTTTTTTTTTTTTTTTTTTTTT
>NW_022196912.1:66704354-66721595 GCF_008632895.1 Mastomys coucha
TAGACCAGGCTAGCCTCGAACTCAGAAATCCACCTGCCTCTGCCTCCCAAGTGCTGGGATTAAAGGTGAGCACCACTCACATATGGCCTACATTTCTATTCTTATGCCAGCTCCCCTAGCTTAATTATAATAATCCTGCTATGTGTTTTAAAATTAGGCACGGAGAAGTCAAATTGCTTTCCCTCTTCAAGATTATTTTGGTTCCCTGGGTTTCTGGTATTTCCTTATGTCTTAAGATCAGCTTGCCAATTGTGAAAAACATAAACAAAGCAAAAAAAATTAACTATGATTTTTAAAACTTAAAAAGTTTCCTCTTTGTTGTTTGTGTAGGAGTGTTTTGTCTGCATGTTTGTCTGTGTACTGTGTGTGTGTCTGCTGCCCTCAGAGGTCAGAAGAGAGCTTTGGATCACCTGGAACAGGAATGAAGGATGATTGTGAATTACCAGCAGGAGTTTGGGAACCTAACCAGGGTCCTCTGCAAGAGCTGCAAGTCCTCTTAACTCCTGAGCCATTTTTCCTGCCCTCTCAGCTGAAATTTAATAGAGATTACATTGAGTTCATAGATTCATTTGGAAAGTGTTAGCATTTATGGTATTGCCTTCAAATTTATGGGCATAGAATGACTTTGTTCCACAATACCCTCTAGGACAACAGTCCCAGTGTTGAGAACCAGCCCTGAGGTACCATGAGACTGAAGAACAGGCAGACTGGCTAAAACTGGCAGACGTATGCACCAGATACTACAAAACCATTACATCTCTGCAATGTGAGACAGACAGAAAGGCCTGCTAATGGGTCTGCACAAGTGATTTTGCCCTCACTGGATTGTACTTGGTTGATCTTAAAGTAATATCATAGCTCAGGCACATTTTCATATGTAGAGTCCATTTGTAATGCGTCACATGCTAATCTGACAGGCTTTTTTTTTTTTTAAATGACTTATGTGCATTGGTGTTCTGCCTGCACACATGCCTGTGTGAGGATGTCAGGCCCCTGGAGCTGGAGTTCCAGGCAGTTGTGAGTTGCTATGTGGCTGCTGCTGGTGTGATTTGTAGCTTCTCTCTCCTTGATCATTTGCCTAGATGTTGTAACAATGACTGAAACTAGAACATCGCAGTTTTCCAATACTATTGTTGATTTGTCTGGTTCTCACTTCAATACTGTTAGCTTTTTGTTATTTCATTTATTATTTTTATTATATCTTATGTATATTTGTTTTTATTTCATTTCTTTTTCTGGGGGTGGTTCATGTGCGCAGATCAGAAGACAATCTATATGTAGTCCATTCTCTCCTTCTCCCTCATGGGTTCTGGAGACTGAACTCTGATCAGATGTGGCAGCCAGTGCCTTTACCCATGGAAGCCTCTTCCCAGCCCCTGTATTATTATTTTTTAGTAGTACTGAGAATCAAACCCTAGGTGTGACACATGTTAGGCAAGCATTCCAACACTAAGGTGTATCCCATCCTCCTTTAGCTTTCATTTCATGTATATACACAGGCATGTGTGCACATGCACGCGCATGCACACACACACTCAGGCACACACCACTGCTATGTTTACCTGATATACTGAGCCATATATCATTACGCTGCATCGTTATTTGCACCTAGTAACATTCACTATCTTCAGATTTAGTTCTGAGTAAGGCTTAAATGATACAACTTTTCCCTTTCAACCTATTTGTGTTTAGAAGCTAAAGTCTGTCTCTGGTCTGGGCGGTGGTGGCACACGCCCTTAATCCCAGCACTTGGGAGGCAGAGGCAGGCAGATTTTTGACTTCGAGGCCAGCTTGGTCTACAAAGTGAGTACCAGGACAGCCAGGGCTACACAGAGAAACCCTGTCTCAAAAAACCAAATAAATAAATAAATAAATAAATAAATAAAGTCTACCTCTAAGCATACAGTTAGATGTTTTAGTGAGGGTGCTGCGCATCACACCCAGCCAGAGCCTTGTATTTACTAGGCATGTTTTCTACCAAAGAGCTACACCCTGTAAGGTTCCATGATTCCTCAAAGAATGATACCCCAGACTCAAGTAGTATGTAAAGGTAAAGAATGTTTTAGTCTACAGAAGTCTACTAATGTTGGGGTTGGGATTTGGGGTCTACCATTACCAAGAAAGAGAGAAAACCAAGTGAGCTCGAAGGCCTGATTTAAAGCACATTAGGGGATTCCGGGGTAGGTGACCTATATCTTGCTTCATCTCTAGGGACATTTCATTACCTGGGTGCAGGGGCTAAAAACTGTTGCTGAGGAAGTCTGGAGTAGGTGGCCTTTATTTTACTCTATCTCTAGGGACATTCCACTACTAGGACATGGGGGCTAGAAATTGTTGCTGGGGAAGTCTGGAAACTGCCGCTGACCCATTGTCCTTGCTTCAGGCCAGGTGGCTGGGCAGCTTCTGATGGCACTACAGTTTCTAACTAGCTGCATGAAGCCTGGATTTGTTGTTGGTTTTTTGCTTTTCCTAGTAACTGACTTATCTGGGCTTGTCTGGACTTGCCCAGTTCTTAGGCCTAGTCTCCTAAACGGCCAGTTTGAAGCCTGTCTTGGAGTCAGCCCAGCCTTCTCAACCCCAGCCCAGTCAATTCATTTAAAATGTGCCAGGTGTGGAGGCACATACCTTTAATCCAGCACTTGGGAGGACGATGCAGGCAGTTCTCTGCACTTGAGGTCAGTCCAGAGGGAGTTCCAGATCAGCCAAGGTCACACAGTGAGACCCTGTCTCAAACAAAAACAAACAACCAAAAAGGGGAGAAAACCCATTCTTTCACACGTAGACTCTGATCTGGAACTGCTGGGCCACTTACACCCAGCATAGGGTTTCAGTCTGCAATTTTCCTGGTTATTTCCTGTTTCATGTCTGTTTTGCTCCACTTTTTTTTTTTTTTTTTAAGATTTACTTGTTTTTATTTTGTGTGTGTGGCTGTTTTGTCTGAATGTATGTCTCTTCGAGAGAGCTGGATCCCCTGGAACTGGAGTTACAGACAGTTGTGAACTCCATGTGAGTGCTGGGAATTGAACCCTGGTCTTCTGGAAGTGTTCTTAACCTCTAGAGCCATGTCCAGCCTATTTTTTGGTCCATTTCTATTTCTCCGTTGTTGGTTTCTCTTGTTTAAAATAATTTTGTCAAATAGTATGTAATCTTTTTGTTATTTTCTTTTTTAAACTTTTTACTTATTCTTTGACAATTTCATACATGTAAACATTTCTATTGTTCACCTATTGATATGCTTTTCCCTGGAGAAGACCGTTTCTCCTGCTCTCCACGTTGTTCCTGGTTCTTTGTGTAGGATTGAGTTCTCGTGGTCTTTCTTCATTACCGTGGCCAAACATCTAACACCCCACCACTACAACCACATCCACTTTGGTATGTCCATTGGTGTTAGCTATATTCAGCTCATGTTTAGGCAGTGTCTTGGCTTAGGTTTTTTTTGTTTTGTTTTGTTTTGTTTTGTTTTGTTTTGAGACAGGGTTTCTCTGTGTAGCCTTGACTGTCCTGGAACTCACTCTGTAGACCAGGCTGGCCTTGAACTCAGAAATCCGTCTGCCTCTGCCTCCCAAATGCTGGGATTAAAGGCGTGAGCCACCACCGCCCGGCTACTGGCTTAGTTTTTCAATGTGTACACAAAAACTAGAGATACCTGAAAGAGCGAGCTGAAATTGAGAAAATGTCTCCATAAGATGCGGATGCAAAGCATTGTAGTATGTAATTTTACAAAAATATGCTACCGCCTTGATGGGCTCCGCCAGTCTCACGCCTTACAGAGCTCTGCCAATGGCCAGCTGGCCTCTTACCAAGGAGCTGCGATAGCTCTCCTAGTCCCTCCTGGGAGCTTCACCAAGACCCCATCAACTGTCTGTCACGGCTACTGTCTTTCTCCTCCTGCCCACCTTAGCTCCGCAGAAGAAAAATACTAGACTGCTTTACTATTTTAAAACTTGCCAGATAACACAAATGCTGGGTGAAGAATTTCCTGCCCTAACTTATCAGCTAGCCTATTCCAGCCCCCCACAGGTGGCAAAGGCCACCAAAGATTTTACTTGGTTATTGCAAGCCTCCAGTTCCAAAACCTGCTGGAAAAACCCCCTCATTCCCTGCATCTCTTCTCTTTTTCCTGGGACCTGGATGTCCCACCTTTTTCCGTTTGCCCAACAATTGGCTTCTGCCTTATTTATTAACACAATCAAAAAACAGGGAATCAGATTTTAGTATCAGCTCCTCCTCCTACAAGGCATTTTCTTAATTAGTGATCGATGGGGGGTGGGGGAGGGGGGCCCGGCCCATTGTGGGTAGTGCCACCTCTGGGATGGTGGTCCTGGATTCTATAAGAAAGCAGGCTGAACAAGCCAGTAAGCAGCACCCCTTCATGGACTCTGAATTAGCTCCTGTCCCTAGGTTCCTGCCCTGCTTGACTTCCTTCCTGACTCCCTTCAACGATGGACTACTGATGAGGAAGTATAAGCCAAATAAAGCCTTTCTCCCCCATCTTGTTTTTTGGTCATGGTGGTTTGTCCCAGCAATAGAAATCCTAAATGAGCCTGGTAGTCATGCTGGTGAGACTTTATAGGTATAGCTTTTGACATGACTAGGAGGCACAGGCTCCCAGCAAACCCCTGATCCTCTGGCTCTTAGTCTCCCCACCTCTTCTGCAATGTTCCCTGAGCCTTAGGTGCAGATGTTTTGTAGAAGTGTCCAATGGGACTGGGGTCCACAACAACTTTGCATTTTGTTCGTGGTTTTCTGTAATTGCCTCTATCTTTTGCAAAGAAAAGTTTCCTTGATGAGGTCTACAAGCAATACTTTAAACTCAGAGTGCTGGGTGTGGTGGCATGAGCCAGCATTCGGGAGGCAGAAGCCCCCAAATCTATGATTGGAGGACAGCCTAGTCTATACAGCAAGTTCCAGGCCTGCCAGGTGTAAGAAGTGAGACCCTAACTCAAAAACGAAACCAACCGAACCAACCAAACAAACTGAAACAAAAAAACCCCAGGCACACAGGGATAGCAAGTCAGAGTTGCAGGTGTAATTCAGTGATAAGGCACTTGCCCACTATCTCCAAGGCCCTGCCTGGGCTCAATCCCCAGAATGCAAAAAAAACAAACCAACCAACCAACCAAACAAACAAACAAACAAACAAAACCCCAAAACCCTAACCAGACTAAAACCAATTTAATTTTAGTATAATGATTATTTTTATGCAATTGTCTCTTACAGGGGATTTTTTTTAAAAAGTTACAAATATGACATTTATGGATTCGCCTTTACTCATACTCTGTACATCATGTTTATTGTAAAATAGTTTCTTAAATATTGAGGTTATATCTACTTTACCTCGGATGCTTTTCCACTTTTAGTAGTTTTTATACAGTAATTATCTAAAGGAAAGTGGCTTAGTGGAAGGACTAATGGGCCTTTATCAGAAGCCTTAGTATCCACTAATGGCTTTTAGCAAAGACTGACTTTGTAATCCGGATTAAGCCATTGGGTTGCTGTCCCGGCTTCAGGGTCCTTGCCTCATTTGTGGAGAGAATGCATCTAGCAGTGCACCTGTGTCGCTCCTCTAGGTTCACCACCAGCTGCGGACGCTTCCGTCACTCTAGTCAGTAAGAGCATGTCCTGAAAGGAGGTCAAAAGCTTGATAATATTGCCAACTCATGACCCAACAACAATGATAAAAATAATTAGGATTAAATAAAAACTATGAAATGTACGTCAGGATGATCCACTGTTGTTTGCAATATGCTGTGACAAGAAAAAAATCCTTCATCTTTCAAATTGCTTTCTGGGTACATTCCTATGAAAAAACCTCAACTCAAAGAAATCTCTGATTGCTTATCAATACAGTATATATCCAGCTGTAGGTGAATTCATTTTTAAAAATATACTCATAGCTTTCCAACAGGGAGGAGACAGACGATTCTCAAAAATAGGTGTAATATGTCATCTTAATGTCTAATATCTATTTCATTGGGTCTGATGTTGACTCTTTCTATCAGGTTTTAGTTTTTGAGAGACAAACTTTGGTGAAATAGCCCAGGATAGCCCTGAACTTTTAATGCTCCCACATCAACTTCCTGAGTAGCCCTGGCTGTCCTGGAACTCACTCTGTAGATCAGGCTGGCCTCGAACTCAGAAATCCACCTGCCTCTGCCTGCCAAGTGCAGGAATAAAGGCGTGTGCCACCACCGCCCGGCAATTTTTTTTTTTTTTTAGTGGACCAGATGTTGACTATTAAGGAATAGAGCCAGCATCATCTAGCGTCTACAACCCAGCGAGCTAGAAACTCTATTTCAGGGCTAGCAGTGGAACTCAATGGTAGGGCACTTACATTTACCTAGGCTCTCTAAGTCCTGGCTCAGATACCCAGAACTGAAAAAACACCTATTGTGTGCCAGAATGCTGTCCCAGGACACATGTGGCTCAGAAAGAAGGACTGACTCCAAAGCAAGTTCTAGGCCAGCCTGGGCTGCATGCAGTGAGGCCCTACCACAATGAGCAACAAAAATTAAAACTAAACGGGATAGGGGAGGAAGGAAAGTGGGAGAATAGAGAGGAGTGGGGTTGGGTAGAAGACAGTATTTTAGAGGAGACACCATTTACACTCTGAAGTTGGTGGCTCATTATTCAGAAGATAAACGTTGGCATTTTACCCCTGTGCACATTGGAAGCATGTCTCTACTCAAGTGTTGTTTTTTTTTTGTTTTGTTTTTTTTTTGTTTTGTTTTTTTTTTTACCAAAGGGGAGGAAGGGAATTGAATTTTGCTCTTTCACACTTAGGAGCTACTTCCCATAGGAACCTTGCTCTCCTAAGCTAAAGCAAACTGTCCTTTCATTAGCTGTCTGACATCTTATTAGCAAACAAAACTGCTGAAGGCTTTTTCTTAGTGTTATTGTCCCACCTGGACTCAGATGTAGCAAACTTAGTTTCAACAAACTGAGGGAACTCCAATGTACTCGATATTTTCACAGACTTCAAGATCTGAGTAAGACATGCTTATTCCTGAAAGAAACCACTGAAATCCCTCCTTGGCCATTAGTTTTCCTCCCGTAACTTGTGTGAAGTCATGGGGCTTTTTTCTTTCTTCTCTCTGTGTCTCTCTTTGTCTGTGTCAATGTATGTGTTTCTCTCTCTGTCTCTCTCTCTGTAGTTTTCAGTATCAGAAAACAAAGCACAGAATCTTCTTCTCATAGTGGTGTCTTCAATACACCTAACATGCAACACTAATTTAGTACTAAAACAGTTCCTTTTCCTCCTTGGCCTGTTTTAGGGGAGAAAAAGTACCTGCTCCAATCAGAGACTGATTTCTGATGGGTAAATTGACACATATTATGAGGACTAGTTTGTTTTAGTTCTTAAATTCAGTTCACAAGATGAGTTTTTTTTCCGCAGGGCCAATCCTTCAGCCCGGTTCTTCATTTTCTTCCTAAAGAGAGCAGAGAGCTTGTTTGTAGCCTCCTTCGGCTTTTTCCGAATCCTCCCCTTCCTTGTCCACCTCCTCCCCAGCCTCACACAGGGCTCGGAGGGCAAGGCAGGACCTTCGGAAAGTCAAGCCTTTCTAAAGGAGTGGGTGTTGTTTACAGTCTCCAGCTGCTGGTCTCGGAGGTGACTGGAGTCAAATGTAAACCTGGCGTTTATCTCTCGCAGTCAAACATGTTGTGCAACAAGGAGCAGTGGGCACTGTGTGAAAGGTTGTTCCGGCAGCAGCCCCAGGTTCAGGATTACTCAGCTCTTCACCCTGAGCCATGTGGGACCAAGATACTGGAGGTCACCGGTGATGGAAAGGCCAACGGGCCAATGGGAGGAACCAGGAGGCGGGGAAACAGTTCTTGGCAAACACGCGGCACAGGGCAGAACATCTAAAAGAAAGTTGTTTTGTGACCTTTACTGTTTCCCGTGAAAACTTTCTCAGGCACGAAACGTTAGAAGTCAGTGCAGTTTCTGGCAATACTGGTTTATCGGGAGCCAAAACATGCTTTTTGGAAAAGCCATTTTTTTTTTTCTTTTTCTTCTATTTCTTGAGACAAGATCTCATGAAGCCCAGGGTACCTGAGAGCTGAGAATGACCTTGAACTCTTGGTCTTACCTCCACTTCCCTTACAGGCATGTTGCGCCATACCCAGCTAACAGTCTATTTTCCTTTGGTAGTAAAATGTTTAATTATTAAAAGTAACATCATCAACCTGGACATGCTTTGCAACCTGTGAGGCTGAGACAGGAGGCCTGTGAGTTTGAAAGCCAGACTGGGCTACAGATTAAAACTGTTTCTAAAAGCCAAATACAAATACCTAAGAAAACAACAGAAAATTAGGAAAATAAAATATGAGAGGAGACATTTATAATCCATTTTGCTAAGAACCAGCTTTATTATGGCTGAGGTCATCATATCCTTATAAGTTTTCGTCTCTTTTGTTTTGGTGACTTAATAAGCCTTTTCTCCCTTACCATATTTTAAGCAATTAAATAACATTCTATTCGCCACATTTTATAACGAGACTTTCTCAGACCTGCCAGCTATATAAATAATGACAGAGGTTTGTTAATATTTTAAAGCTTAGGCCCTTACCTGGCGGTCGTGCAACTACTCTATCCTGATTAATTCTGGCCTACTTCCTGCCACATGGCCAGTTCTACTTTTCTGCTCAGGTCTATCAATCCACCTCTGCACATGCTGGTGAACTTCCTGTGTCCCAACTCTTCCCCCAGAGTTCCTATCTCTGCCAGGAAGTTCTGCCTTCTACTTCTATACATAACACCAAAATGAACATAATTGAAATAAAGCTTCCTATAAGAAAAGTTGTAAGTTCAGTGCCTCAGAACACATATAAAACCTATGTAAAGCTGGGAGGTAGTGGCAAATGCCTTTAATCCCAGGGTTTGGCAGGTGGATCTCTGAATTCAAAGCCAGCCTGGCCTACAGAGTGAGTCCCAGGACAGCTAAAGCTACTCAGAGAAACCCTGTCTTGAAAAACAAGACAAAAGCCCGACTTATTCAAGAATATATGGATCTAGGCTTGATGGTGAATGGCTATGACCTGTGCTTCAGAGGAGAGGGTGGAAGCCAGAGGACCAGGAAGGAGTTCCAGGTAAGCCTTGCCTACAAAGCAGTTTTGAGGCTAGCTAGAGCTACATGAGATTCCATCTTAAAAACAGACAAGCAAAAAGGTATACATGAGTAGCTCAAAGAACGATAACGAAGAAACATGTGAGTGATCACACTGATTCACAAAATAAAAGAATCCCGCAGCTCACTTTACCACTCCCATCCTTCTTCTTCCACACCGATGACCGGCAGCTTAAATATTCTGTTTACCACGTAAATGTTCTGGGTATTCATTTCCCTTCCGTTAGAATCTGAATGATGAGAAGGCTTTGGGTTAGGAATGAAGAGGACTCTGCAGAGGACTTGAGTTCCATTCCCAGTATCCAGACTGAGCACTCAGTTCCCGGGGAACCAATTCCTTTTTGGGCCTTCCCAAGTACCTGCACTCATGTCCAGTCTGATCTACAGAGTGAGTTCCAGGCCAGCCAGGGCTACACAGAGAAACCCTGTCTCGAAAAAAAACAAGAAACAAACAAACAAACAAGCAAACAAAACCTATTCATAATTAAAAACAAATGGGCAGGTGGCCCACAGACCATCGAGCCACGGTCTAGTCTAAAGGTGAGCTCTGGAGGGGCAGTTCTTAGTACTGAGGAATTAGGACTTAGTTCTGAGTTGTACCCCAGAATGGTGTCAGTCTGGTTTTCCTGTGTGAGGTTTCTCTCTTCCTCCTCACTTTTCTCTACCAAGAATTTGGTTTGAGTTTTTAATTTGTACATTGTTATTTCCTTACTTCTTGAATGGGTGGTTAGGGCTGGAAATATGACTCAGTTGGCAGAGTGCCTGGCTAACATGTGAGAAGTTCCCCAGCACCACAGAAAATCAGGTATGCCTGTGGTCTCAGCACTTGGGAAATGGGGGCAGGAACATTAGAAGTTCAAAGTCATCTTCTGCTACATGGGAGTTTCAGGCCAGCTACAAGGCCTTTTCTAGAAACAAAACAAAGTAGAACCCAAACTCAAGCCCAAACAAACAAACAAATGGACATTTCTCTTAGCTGAGCATATTGATAGCTGACATCTGAGATGAATGCCAACATAATTCTCCTCAGCTTTATGTGACTCCAGAAGTCAGACTGTTCAGATGGATCTTGGCTCTAAAAATGTAAAAGCTAAACTGAATTAAAAATAGCCAGGGCAGCTATTGATACACCCTCAGCTCTTGGGAGGGTGAGGCAGGAAGATTAAGAGTTTGAAGCCAACAGCTGGCCACATGGCTTAGTGGGTAAAAATGCTTATACCTCGCAACCTTGCCAACCGCAGTGAAACGAAGGACTTCCAAAAGTTGTCCTCTGACCTCAGACTCAAGCTGAGGCATGTATATGGATCCCCACCATCACACACATTAATAATAATAATTCTTGAATTGAAAATGTTGAAACAGGATTTTGCTCGATGAGGTGATAAAGGCTTTTAATCACAGCACCTGGGAGGCAGAGGCAGCCAGAGCTCTGAGTTCCAGGCCAGCTACGGCTACATAATGAGACCGTGTTTCAAAAATAAAATCAAAATTTAAATAAATAAAGATAAAGAGTTTGAAGTTAGTCTGGGTTGTAGAAATAGACTTTCCCTCCAACAACAACTAAGCAAACAAACATCAACAATAAAGACAATAATCAAGCTGGGGTACAGCTCCGTGGGTGTAGCAGGTGGTTTTGGCTACACCACTTTGAGCTCTTGGCCTGTTGCAGGTGCACACCCGCCCAGGAGCTATTGATCAAGATTGCTTGATCAAAAACCAATTGGGGCAGGGTGGTGGTGGCGCACGCCTTTAGTCCCAGCACTTGGGAGGCAGAGGCAGGCAGATTTCTGAGTTCGAGGCCAGCCTGGTGTACAGAGTGAGTTCCAGGACAGAGAAACCGTGTCTTGAAAAACAACAACAACAAAAAACAAAACAAAACAAAAAAAGGGGACAAGGACCTTCAGCATCCATACTCGCAGATTCCGGTTGAAATCAAAGCATAAGAACCACTCTTCTACAAGTGGTAGAGCACATGCTTAGCATACACATGGCCCTCTGTTTAATATCTAGTACCTAAAATGCATAAGAGAATAAATAGCTATTGGGTAGTGATAGAGCCCAGTAAGGATAACTGGCTTTCAGGTCACTGGTAGAACCCACTAACTAGTAGTTTCATTCAGTTGTAGCAGTATCCATTGCGATAGTAAATTAAGACTCATGGACCTTACTAATGAGTCAGATTCCAAGTGCAGTTATCTGGGAACAAGAAGCTGTGATAAATAATTTTTGAACACACTGGTCAGTTCTTCACAAACACTTATCTATGGTCAAGAAGAAACCTTTGCCACATGTCTGAGCTTCGGCTGGGGAAGGTGAGTCTGAGACATTGGGGTCCTTAACATGGCTGCGACCCTGTCAGCAGTACACATTCACCCAGCGCTCCCTCCTCTCCCCACAGCGGTGTGCCCGCCTAGCACTGAGACTGGGTAGTATCCACTTAGGGATCCTCTATGTACGATCCATTGTGCTAGATTTTGTCGGAAGAGAATGGGAAAGCCCAGTTCTTTATCCTACTGTGACACTGAAGTATTAGTGTCTGAGGGAAAATTACATTTCAAGAAGTTCCAAGAACCATCTTAAAAATTAGTGGTAGATTCTCATTGACTATTGGCCGAAAGCAAAGGTAAGATTCAAGATGGCTGCCGCCTGGAAGCACATGCTGAGTTTCAGTTTGAGTATTCTCTTGAAAGAACAGTACCCGCAACCTGGTGGGGTTTTTTGTTGTTGTTGTTTTGTTTGTTTGTCTTGGTTTTTCGAGACAAGGTTTCTCTGTATAGCCCTGGCTGTCCTGGAGCTCACTTTGTAGACCAGGCAGGCCTCGAACTCCGAAATCCACCTGCCTCTGCCTCTCAAGTGCTGGAATTAAAGGCGTGCGCCACCACCGCCCGGCTCCTCCTAGTGTTTTCTGAGATTCTATTTGTTTTGGTGCTAGGGGTCTCTAGGCCTGTGTAACTCAGGGCAAGCACTCTATCAAAGATCTACGCCATCCGCAGATCTTTTCTTCTCAGTTTGACTAGTACTCCTGTCTGTGACCTTTGCATACAACCACTCATTCCATAATAATTATCTTTGCATCAGGACTCAGGAAGCCTCCAAGCACTCATAAAGAAGGGAAGTGGGGGAAACCAGTGGTTGAAAGCTAGAAGATAAGGGTTGTACCAACAAAATAAAAATAGAAATAGAAAACCAAGTCAGAAAAATATCACTAGCAGTCTGGGAGACACGGCCTTTATCAAACGCACCCTTTGTTAGTGTAGCTTGGGAGACAGATGGAACGCAACTGTCTGGAAACGAACCTGAGGTTGTAGAAACGCTCACCTGCGGCCTGCTCCGGGGAAGGAACTTTCTCTAGCTGACATTTACATGCTCTAGAATACTTATTACTGAAACATTGTGATACCTGACAGTTTTTTTTTTTTCTAGTTCCTTTTATCTCACCTTTCTACTCAGGCTGTCAGAAATATACCGCGTTTAAAGAATCCAGCAATAAACCGGGTGGTGGTGGCGCACGCCTTTAATCCCAGCACTTGGGAGGCAGAGGCAGGTGGATTTCTGAGTTCGAGGCCAGCCAGGTCTACAGAGTGAGTTCCAGGACAGCCAGGGCTACACAGAGAAACCCTGTCTCGAAAAACCATACCAAACCAAAACAAAAAAAAGGAATCCAGCAATGATGACTAAGGATATTATAATTCAATTAATGTGCATGTAATCTGGGTAACATTGACTAATATTGCCGGTGTGTGGCTCATGTTTTTTTTTTTTTTTTTTTTTTTTTCGAGACAGGGTTTCTCTGTATAGCCCTGGCTGTCCTGGAGCTCACTCTGTAGACCAGGCTGGCCTGGAACTCAGAAATCCACCTGCCTCTGCCTCCCAAGTGCTGGGATTAAAGGCGTGCGCCACCACGCCCGGCTATGGCTCATGTTTTTAATCCCAGCACTTGGGATGCAGAGGCAAGAGGGTCTCTGGAAGTTCAAATCCAGCCTGGTTCTACACAGTCCCAGGCCAGCCAGGGCTGTATGGTGAGTCTCTGTCCCAAAAAGTCTTGTTTTTTGAATAATATTTAATCCAGAGAAAATTTGAGAAGATAAATTAATTGGCAAAATGTCAAATACTTTGCAGATATATTAGGACCTTTTATTGTACTGGCTATGAATAAGGGGAAAGAATCAAATAATAAACAATATTGCCATTAAAATAACATTTTCAAAAAATTGCATATTCAATTTCTTTTTGAAGAATTGTTGGTAATTAATGCTTTGGCTTAAGTTCTGTCTCTAGAATGTGGAGAAATGTCAGATCAATCTAAAAAAATATCTATGAAGAAAAACTTCAAAGATATGCCAAAAAAAAAAAACAAAAAAACCTTTACTCTGTGCAGGTAATACACAAAAGAATAAGTAGTAATAAGAAAGGGGTGGGAAGATGGCTTAATTGGTAACGTGCGTATTTAGCAAGGAGTAGAAGCTGAGTTTGATCCCTGGACCCCAGAGGTGTGGTAGTACAAATCTGAATCCCAACAGAGGGGTGGTGGGATGCGGGAGTGGATCTGAATCCCAACAGAGGTGTGGGGGGGATGAGGGAGTGGAGCCAAGAGATTCCCTGGAGCTCCCCAGCAGCCAATCTAGGTTAATCAGTGAGATCCAGGCCCAGTGAGATACTTTTCTAAAGTAAGGGAAAAAAGGGGAGGGATGTTAAAGAAGGAAGTAAAGAGAAAAAAGTGAATGACTCCTAAAGAATGACAGCGGAGGTTGTGCTAGTCCCACTGAAGTGTATTTAATACTGTTTAACACTACTGTTTAATACTGTCCAGAATGATGGGCCCTAGTTAGGTCCATACCTGGGATTCCCAGAGAAAGACTTGTGAATTGTATTAGTCCATGGCCATTACGAAGGAAAGCCCACAGGTTCCATACTTCTTTTCCTGCTTTCTCTCCATTAGGGCAAGCATACGTCCTGATGTACATTCTGCCTACGGGCCTCCAGCACACAGGCCCAGCGCAACTGGGACAACCTACCTTGTTTATTGAAGTGAAACCATGTGGCTTCTTATCTTCCATGAACAACAGCCTCCAGCATTCCAGGAAGTTATCTGTCGTTGGGCAAGTGAGGTTTACAGGTTAGAGGCATTTTTGTTTTATAGATCTCTTGAGCATTTAAAACATACGTTAGCCCTCACAGTTGGCCTTTGGTTTCCACACATGCATACACATTCATGCACACACACACACACACAAACACACACACACACACACACACACACACACACAAAGATATATGTGGCTGGGAAGTTAGCTGGGAAGTAAGCCAGGCCAGCATAGCTCTGAATCTGCCCAGCTTGGTGCCTGAAGTTTATTAATAAATGTAAAGTTCTCCATGTTATTTATTTAGTCCAAGGGCAGGCATAGAAAATCCCTGTACTGCAGGGCAGTGGTGGCGCATGCCTTTAATCCTAGCACTTGGGAGGCAGAGGCAGGCAGATTTCTGAGTTCGAGGCCAGCCTGGTCTACAGACTGAGTTCCAGGACAGCCAGGGCTACACAGAGAAACCCTGTCTCAAAGAAAACAAACAAACAAACAAACAAAAAGCCCAAGCTAGGCCCAGTGGCTCTCTCTTCCTGCTGTCTTTGAATTCTGGTTTAACTCTCAGTTAGAGTGTCTGATTTACATACCAGTATGCTTGACTTGAGGATAATGGACTAACCCTCTCAAACTGTAAGTAAGCCCCAATTAAGTGCTTTCTTTTTATAAGAGTTGCTATGGTTGCCAGGCAGTGCTGGGTTTTAATCCCAGCACTTGGGAGGCAGAGGCAGGCAGATTTCTGAGTTTGAGGCCAGCCTGGTCTACAGAGTGAGTTCCAGGACAGCTAGGGCTACACAGAGAAACCCTGTCTCATCAAAAAAAAAAAAAAAAAAAAAAAAAAAAAAAAAAAAAAAGAGTTGTTATGGTCATGGTGTCTCTTCACAGTAACAGAACACTGATTCACTGATTAAGATGGTGGGCTACATAGTGAGGCCCTATCTCAAATAGATAAATAAAATAAATCTCAGGCTGGGGTGTACCTCATTTTAAAAGAATGTTTGTCTAGTACACAAAGTTCACTCTTTAGCACTGCATAAAGCAGGCTGTAATCCTAAAACTTGAGGAGGGAAGGGAAGCAGGGGGATCCGAACTCAAGGCCAGCCTTGGCTACACAGTGAGTCTGAGGCCAGCCAACAGCATCCTGACTGGATGACATAACAATTAAAGCTGGGTTGGGGAAGACTTCTTGTTTAATGAATCTTTTTTTTTTTTTTTTTTTTTTTTAAGATTTATTTATTTATTATGTGTAAGTACACTGTAGCTGTCTTCAGACGCACCAGAAGAGGGCATCAGAACTCATTATGGGTGGTTGTGAGCCACCATGTGGTTGCTGGGATTTGAACTCATGACCTTCTGAAGAGCAGTCAGTGCTCTTACCCGCTGAGCCATCTCACCAGCCCTTGTTTAATGAATCTTAGATAGAAATGCTAGAGCCCATTCAGAACCAGAAATCACGTGTTTATTTAGTAGAACTAGTAATGAATACTGCTAGAAAAATGAAAGAAAATGAAACCATTCCTAAAATTTATAGATTCAGTTATATAAAGTCTAAAACCCAAAAGCTGTACATATATATGTAGAGCATACACATACATATACATATACACACACATATATACATAGGCAAGTTTTGCTCTTAGAGAGGACCTGAGCTTGATTTTCTAGCTCCAGGGAGTGCAACACCCTCTTCTGGACTCCATGAGTCTATGAGGCACTGGACTCACATGTGCATATATATACTTCCATACAAACGCACATATATACACATCATTTAAAAATAAAATAAGTCTTTAAAAAGGAGGAATTGCCATGAGTTCAAGGTCACTTTGAGCTATATGGTGTGTTTCAGTGTAGTTTGGACTGCAGACTGAGATCGTGTCTCAAGAAAACAAAATAAAGGGACTAACAAGATGGCTCGACTATTAAAGGCACTTGCTGTTAATTCTGGGGACTTGAGTTTGATCCCCTGGTCCTACATGGGAGGAGGAGAGAACCAAGTTTTACAAGGTGTCCACTGAATTCCACCTGGGCTCTATGGCATGTGCACACACACACATACACACACAGAGACACAGCATGTACACACACACACACATACATGCACACACTAAGTAAATAAATAAATAACTGTAATAATTAAAAGAGTACAAGAATGGAAGAATATAAACTTAAGGTGTTAATACTTTTCTTTAGGTGGTGACACTATGAGCTATTTGTTCTTCATTTTTTCTAATTTGCCCACAATAAGCACACTATCACTTTAAAAGTATAATGGAGAGACACATGTCAAAGGATAGCATAAGTTAACCTTCGTGGAACATGCTATTTGAATCATTTCCTTGTAAGGCTTTTTTCGTTTGACTTCCTAGGAAACCTAGCTTCTGAGAAGCATATCCTGATACTGAAATTAAAGGTTGTGCTAGTAGATTAAGGAGTCCTGAGGAGAGGAGGCAGAAGGTAAGATAAAGGCACCCTTTCATCTCCCAGAACCTTTATCCCATGCCGCCCACTCACTCACGCATGGGGACATGCATGAGGTCCAGCAGGAGAGGCCACGGGATACACAAAACTCTGCACTTCCTTAAGAGTCTCCCGAAAACACTTCAGTTCGGAAGCTGAAGCTATCCCCTTAGCATTATGGTTTTCCTTCCCTTCCTTTGCTCCTCCCCTTCCTGTTGTCCTTCCTCCTCTTCCTCCTCCTCCCCCTTTGAGCCTGGATCTCACTTAGTTCAAGGCTTGTCTTAAACTCTACGTAGCCGGAAATAGACTTGAACTTTTGTTTCTCCTGCCTCTGCCTCCTAAGTGCTGGTATCATGTTGGCTACTGTGCTGGGATTCAATTTCATGAAAATTTTCTATCCATCGAAGACAAACCTAAAATATTACTATGATTTTCTTTTGAATGTCTCTGTATTACCTCTACCTTTTAAAACAGAACGACGGGAATACTCATTTTCATCCACAAGTCTCACTTGCTGACTTATTTCTCAGCCAGTTTTTCTTTTTTTTCTTTTTCTTTCTTTTTTTTTTTTTTTT
>NW_022196912.1:66721983-66733899 GCF_008632895.1 Mastomys coucha
TCTCTCTCTCTCTCTCTCTCTCTCTCTCTCTCTCTCTCCTCTCTCCTACAATAAAGCCCTAAAACCATGAAAAAAACTTCAGGTCCATTGCTCAATGCTCTGGGAAAAAAATGACCCGAGGGAATTCCCCATCAAAGTGCTTCAACTAAAGATACTTGTTTCTAGCCGGTCGGTGGTGGCACATGTCTTTAATCCCAGCACTTGGGAGGCAGAGGCAGGCAGATTTCTGAGTTCGAGACCAGCCTGGTCTACAGAGTGAGTTCCAGGATAGCCAGGGCTACACAGAGAAACCCTATCTCCAAAAAACAAACAAACAAACAAACAAACAAACAAAAATACTTGCTCTTGTTTAAGATACTTGTTTCTAGAAGACTGGTATACACGGAAGCGACAACAAGGGATGGGAAAAAGACATTTAATTTAGAACAGTGGTTCTCAACTTGTAGGTCTGGACCACTTTGGGGTCCGAATACCAGATATTTACATAAGGATTCACAATGGTGGCCACAATACACTTATGAAGCAGCGACGAAAATAACTTTATGGTTGGAAGTCACCACAACATTGAAGCAATATTAAGAAGGTTGAGAACCACTGATTTAGAAGATGCAACTTAAGCCGTTTAAACTAAAGTTTATTTTAAATATCAAAGTGTAGCTCAGAACACTTTAGTGACAAAACAGTTTGGCTTGGTAAGGAGTCCAGCTTGATAACTAAACACTTTAGACCGTGAAGATAGCAGCGTCTTGAACATTATGTCTTACATTAAAGTTCTAGCAACCTGTTAAGCCAGAGATGGGCCAGGGAGTTGCCCCAGTGGTAAAGGTATCTATTTGCTGCTAAGTCTGAGGCTGAAATTCAATATAAGGGCCCCACAAGGTAGGAGAGAAATGTTTCCTATAACTTTTCCTCTGATCTTCATACCCTAAACACACACACACACACACACACACACACCATAATTAGTAGCCTGGCTGTCTCATATTAATTCCAACTTTTCTTTGGAACTCTGAAATCAAAACATACAAACACTGTTGATCTCACTAAAGTTCCTCAAATCTGCTGAGGTTGACCCCAAACTCGAGATTCTCCTGCTTCAGCCTACTGAATGTTGGGAGTACCCCTGCAACATGCTCTAAAGTTCCTTTGTTTTAAAAATAAAAACCTGAAATTCAGAAGAAAATTGAGATTAATGTACACCAACAGTGGACGTTCCTTCTTCTTATGATCACACACAGTACAGGGCAGCCAGGGCTTGTCATCTGCTGCTGGAAATACTCAAGAAACTCCGCAGAACCCCTCTGGGGCAACTTCCACTTTTCAGTTGATGGCAGAAAAACAACACCGAGCTCTGTGGCATTCATTGGCCATGCATCCATCATGATAATACAGCTGAGAAACAAGCCATCAACCTTTTCCCAGTCTTCTTAAGGAAAAAATGGGGCTACAGAGCAGTCTAGGCATTAAAACAGGTTTTATGGTTTAGGAATCTCTACAATACTGAGCTAAAGCCAGTACAGTAAAGGCTAATGGGGACTTTATAACCAAGGACCAGGGTAAAGGCGGGCGGATAAGAGACCACTGACAGGAAGCATAGAGGAAAGGGAGGATTCTGGTTAAAAGGACTGCTTTCTTGCTGAAGGGAGCCCAGGTGGATGGGGAAGACATGGGGGAGGGACTCGGTGGGGGGGGGGGCGAACTTGGAGGGATTTTTACTAAAACTGAACAATACAAAGCAAAGATGCACAAGTCTAAACGTCAAGGCTTAGCTAAAAGGCGGCTCAGAGTAGGCGTTGATCAAGGAGAAAGCTTTTGCCAATCTACCCTTTGGAGTCTGCCGCTTTACTCGGGAAGGACCCCGGTAATTACCTTCCCAAGCAAAGTAGAATTCATTGAATTCAAATGTAAAAAACATCCAGATCAACAGGAGGTAGCTAACAGCTCATTTTAAAAATCCGTATGACTGTTTACCAGGGTTTCTAACTTGTCTGTGTGGGTCCCTCACGCTGGCTGTAAGTCCTCTTTTGAGCCTAGTCTGGAGGCAGAAACTTTTAAGCTCCGTATCAGGAGTCAAATAAATCTCTTGTTGAGTTTGTAGCCAGCCAGCCAGAGCTATATAGTGAGAACCTGTCTCAAGCAAAATGAAACGGATGGAAATAAGCGGCGAATTCAGACAAAGCCACACTGTGCAACAAATAGGTCCCACATGGGAGCTTTATCAAAAGGAAAGGGTAGAGAGGCTGCTTCTGGGTGGAGGAAGGGAAGAAGGGTGAGCAGAGGAAAACCTACAACTTTTTAGAGAGGCTGTGGCGCGCGTGCGCGAGAGGACAAGCAACAGGTGCAGCAATGGGAATGTGTTGCCTCTGGGCAGCTAGTGATGAGGTAGGTGTCATGTCACTGGGTCCCTCGGGGCTGGTCATGGAGTGCCTGATTGCCAGCGGGAAAACCCCTGTGTTTCTAGATTGGGTATGTATATCAGTTAGGAGAGTGATTGCCTAGTAGCACAAAGTCCAGGACCTGATCCCCAGCCCGTTGAAACCTTGGCTGGTGCTGTACACTGGCACTCAGGAGGCAGGAGACAGGAGAATGAGTTCAAGGTCATTCTCACCTACAAGGCAAGTTTCAGGCCAGGCTGAGCTGCAAGAGATTTTGTCTCAAGCAAAACAAAAACAACACCCCATGTGATGCAGGGCTGGGGATTTACCTCAGTGATAGAATATTTAGCCTGCACGAGTTCTCCTCAGGTTCAATCCTTAGTATCAAAAAATCAAAATGCAAAGCCAAGACACTTTATGTCTCAGTTGTCCTCAGTAGATATCTCTGAACCTAAAAGGGAACCATGTAAGCATGAAGACCCTCGTGCCACCCCAGCACTGACATTTTAAAAAAAGAAGGAGGCAGCCGGGTGGTGGTGGCGCATGCCTTTAATCCCAGCATTTGGAGGCAGAGGCAGATGGATTTCTGAGTTCTGAGTTCGAGGCCACACTGGTCTACAGAGTGAGTTCCAGGACAGCCAGGGTTACACAGAGAAACCCTGTCTCGAAAAACCAAAAAACAATAAATAAATAAATAAATAAATAAATAAATAAATAAATAAAGGAGGCAGACCTGGAAGGATATTTAGGGATTGTTGACCAAACAGCCAAACAGCCTATGCTAATTTGCCAGCTCCAAGTCCTAGTGAGAAACTGCTGTCCCAAAGAACTAGGGGGACAACTTCTGAGGTATTATACCTCAATCTCTTGCTCTTGCTCTCCCTACCCCGCCCCTTCCCCTACCTTCACACAGTGTTGTGGATCACAGCAGTAATCCTAGCACGTGGGAGGTAGAAGAAAGAGGATCAGAAGTTCAAGGTCATACTCAGCTATATATCAGCTGTATGCATATCAGGCTAGCCTGGAAGGTGGTTCTTGGTGGACCCCTGTGTTTTGGTTGTTTGTGTTTGTTTTGAGACATGGAGGTCTCATGTGTTCCAGGCTAGCCTTACTTGTGAGCAGAACTCACCCTTGAACTTTGACCCTCTTACCTCCACCCCTAGAGTGTCGAGACTGCAGGTGTACAACGCTGTACCTCGTCTGTGAGATGCTGGGGATGGAACATAAGGACTTCGAGTATGCATGCATCGCATCTCAAAATGACTCCCTTTTGCAACGGTAGATATGTTTTTCTGATTATTTTTGGCTTTTTTTTTCTGTTTTGTTTTTTTTTTTTTAAAGATTCTTTGCCTTTTTTAAGATAGAATTTCTCTGTGTAGCTCTGGCAGTCCTGGAACTCGATTTGTAGAGCAGTCTGGCCTCGAACTCACAGAGACCCATCTGCCTTTGTCTCCCAAGTGCTGGGATTAAAGGAGGCATGTGCCATCAGGCCTGGCTTTTTGAAAGATTGGTTTTTTTTAAAGATTTATTTATTATTATAAGTACACTGTAGCTGTCTTCAGATACACCAGAAGAGGGCATCAGATCTCATTACAGGTGGTTTTGAGCCACCATGTGGTTGCTGGGATTTGAACTCAGGACCTTCAGAAGAGCAGTCAGTGCTCTTATCTGCTGAGTCATCTTGCCAGCCCTTATTACTACTTTTTAACTCATGTGTCCCAGGTTGGTCTTGAACTTGTTGTATAGTGTCCTTAGACTCAAACCATTGATTCTTCTGCCTCTGCCTCTGGGGTGTAGGGAATCACAGGCGTACACTTCCATGGCCAACCAGGAGTTGCTATGCTTTAAAAAAACAAAACAAAACACTGCACAATTGTTAAAAGAAAAAGCTGTCTTCTCAGCGATGAGAACTGAGATATACCAAGAGTTCCCGTGTGCCAGACATCACTGCGATGGCTTTAAATGTGAGCTTCAGGGCATTCAACATCCCTGGAAACTGAAGCGCTGCTGTTACCTGCCACTCAGTCCTATACAGCAAAGGAGAGAGAGAGAGAGGGTGGGACTCCACAACAGAGGCAGAGGACATTTGCACGGTGGTTGGTTCTTGTGCTCCTCACAACTGAGATTTTCCTCCTGCGTATTCTTTTGGAAGCTGCTCCTCTGAACACAGAAGCATACTCATGCCCCCCTACCCCTGCCAAAAAGAACAAGGATGAAAAAAAGAGATGTTGAAGAAGAGTAAGAGGAGGAGGAGGAGGAGGAGGAGGAGGAGGAGGAGGAGGAGAAGGAGGAGAAGAAGGAGAAGAAGGAAGAGAAGAAGGAGGAGAAGGAGGAGAAGAAGGAGGAGAAGGAGGAGGAGAAAGAGAAGAGCAAAGCTAGACTAGAAATGAGAGGAAGGACAGGCCAGAGGGTACAGTCCTGTAATAGCAGCTACCTAATTGGCTGAGGCAGAGGGATGGAAAATTGAGGACCACCTGGGCTACAGACTAACTTTAAGGACAGGCTGGACAAGTTAGCAGGGTTCTATCTCAAAATAAAAACAAACAAATAAATAAACTATGGGCTGGAAGCTAGGTAATATTGGCACACACCTTTGATCCCAGCATTCTGGAGGTAGAGGAAAAGACAGGTGGCTCTCTATGTTTTTGTTTTGTTTTGTTTTGTTTGTTTGTTTGTTTTTTTCGAGACAGGGTTTCTCTGTATAGCCCTAGCTGTCCTAGAACTCACTCTGTAGACCAGGCTGGCCTCGAACTCAGAAATCCACCTGCCTCTGCCTCCCAAGTGCTGGGATTAAAGGTGTGTGCCACCCACCACCACCTGGCAACAGGTGGCTCTCTGTCTTCAAGGCCAGCTTGGTCTACAGAGTGAGTTCCAGGACCCCCAGGGCTACACAGAGAAATCCTGCTTTGATAAACAAAAACAAGCAAACAAACATTAGGGCCTAGAGAGACGGCTTAGCAGTTCAGAGCACTTGTTTTTACAAGCTTGATCCCATCCCCACTACGCACATGTTGACTCACGACTGTCTAACCTGGTACCTCTAGTTCCAGTGTGTATAATGTCCTCTTCTGACCAGCCAGGGGTGCCAGCATGCATGTAGTGCACAGACAAACATGGGAGCAAAATACCTATAACCATAAAATAAAACTAAATAAGAAAACAAACAAAAAACAATTAAGAAACAGTTGAGGATATATTGAGTTACTGGAGCAGCTGCCTAGTGTGCTTGATAGGCCTTGGCTACTACTCCCCTGGAGGAAAAAGGAGATGGGCGAAAGACAAACTACAAGGCAAGAGACAGACAAGGGAGAGACAATTCAAGAGCTGAGCTCGTACAATGAAAATACAACCACTTAAATAGTACACATGTGTATCCTTTTTAAAAATATACTTATTATTTGGGGGGGTCAGGGTGACATGTAAGGTCAGAGGACCACTTGTGGGAGTTGGTTCTCAGCTATCACATGGGTTCCGGGAATCGAACTCAGGTCATCAGGCTTGGTAGCAAGTGCCTTTATCTACGGAGCCATCTCCCTGTCTCCTATCCCAATTCATTAGAGCAGAAAAATTAAAAAAAGAAAAAGGAACTCTCAGACATACTGATTTGTCTTTTTGTTTCAGTTGTTACATTTGTGGTTTAAAAAGAAGTGCTGGTGATAAAACTGTTCTTTGAGAAAGAAAGAAAAACCTAAATTCTACACACCAAAATACAAGAGATTTGGAGGGTATATTTAAAGCCAGCTAGGAAGGCAGAGAGAAAAAAGCCTATGGAGCCCTCTTCCCCTGACTTCAGAGTGCAAGACTCACATACACTTAAAAACAGGATGACCTGACATGAACAATAAAGGCAGTCACATGAAAACTACCAAGAAGGGTCCCAGCTACTGCCTCTTTCTATTACCCAAATTAGTACCTGCGTTTTCATTCTCTGGCACCTTAGAAGGATAGATCTAGACTTGAGGCCCAGTCTCAGAGGAACAAAACAACCAGCAAAGTCTAGAAAAAGCTCATAGAGAGGAGGAACAATGCTAGGAATGGTTATAGGTATGGAGCACAGGGGCCTGTCTTACTACCACGGCTCAGTGGACGGGTTGTGAAATTTTTTTTATTATTTATTTATTTATTTATTTACTTTTAAAGATTTATTTATTATTATACATAAGTACACTGTAGCTGTCTTCAGATGCACCAGAAGAGGGTGTCAGATCTCATAACGGGTGGTTGTGAGCCTCCATGTGGTTGCTGGGATTTGAACTCAGGACCTTTGGAAGAACAGTCAGTGCTCTTACCTGCTGAGCCATCTCGACAGCCCCATGACTTTTTTTTTAAAGATTTATTTATTTTATCTATGTGAGTACACTGTTGCTGTCTTCAGACACACCAGAAGGCGGCACTGGATCCCAGCCCGAATGTGAATTTTTTAAAATGTGATTTCTATTTAAATTTTTTATTATGTGTAGACTGTGTTGCGATTTTTTAATTAAAATTTATTATAATTAAATTATAAATTATAGAGAAACCCTGTCTCAAAAGGAAAAAAATTGCCTTCATTTATTTATATATAGGTGTTTGTATGTGTGTGTCTGTTGAGCAAAGCCAAGCTCTCAAGTGCACTTCACTCAAAAAATGGGAAGAGCACAGAGATCAACCTGCGGGACTTCTTAATACATCATTTCTGTTCAGTCGCTAAACCTTGCCTCTGCACTGATCAATCGCTGTAACTACAAAAGATAGCTGAAGATGTTTCTTCCGTACAGCTAGTCGAAGCAAGACCTCTCAGGCTTTTTCAGAACCAACAAGACAAATTACTAACCAGCAAAACAACAGCAACAACACTGGGTAACTTTCGAACCATGAAAATTATTCCTGTCTGGGAGGCAGAGAGTAAATCCAGTCCCTTGTATTTTATTCTTTGGTGCCTAGTCTGTGTTTGTAACAGGGATACCATGTGCCTGTCCTACAGTAGTTGGGCTCAGAACAAATGCTGTTTTCCGAGATATGACAGGTCTTTGCTTCTTGTCTCTGGCCAGTATAGCCACAAGTTAGCCTTCCATGCCTCATGACAAAACATTGTCTCAGAACAACCCTGGATTCAGAGGAAATCAAAGGAAAGAGTGCAAATTCACTGTGTAAAGAATGACCAAACCTACTGGTTCCAGCTCAGGACATGGTGGCCTGCATTGCTCAGGGCTTTTAGATGGAGCCAGATCCATGGTGCTCATAATCCCAGGATTTGATAGGGGAAGCAGGGAGACTGAGAGCTCAAAGGCAGCCTGGGCTACACGAGACATCTCAAAAAACAAGCAAGAGGTGGTCCGGATAAAGCCAAGCCTTTCTCCTGAAAGTCTTGCAAAGTCTCCTCCATTTTTCAGGAAGATCAGATGGCCAAGAGTTAGTGTACCTCAGAGGGAAATGTACCTGGCACCGAGCGGGTACTCAGAAGATGGCCCTACCTACAGAGGGAGAAGCATGCTCCATGCTGAGCAGCACAAACCTGACTGTGGACTTGTCCCATAGACACCACGCTGCTTCAGTCCTCGAACTTCCTATCAGAAACCTGACTGAAGTGGGGTTTCATGATGGTTTCTACCTCTCTCAATTTACCTCCACAGATGAGGAATGAAAGCTGAAGGGTGAGGGAGTAGAGGGTAGCCCAACCTTGGCCACGATGAGAAGCTCGGCAGGCAGCCTGCTTTGGTATGCAGGACAGTGAACACAAACCTTTAATGTGTTCACAGTCCATTAGTTAACACAGGCTATGCTCCACCTGAACGACTGTGACTGTAAAGATGAATGTCCACTGCGTTCTCATTTAACCTGTCTTTCCTGTGCTGACCAAGGAGGGAACTGTATGCAGATAGCCCCTGGACTAATTCTTGGCTTGTATGTAAACAAGAATCTTCACTTGAGTCATAATTGGTCTCCAGATAATTAAACCCATGGACTTTGGTGGTTAAAAGTTTCCTCTCGTAGCAGCTTGAGATTTCGCTAGCATCGAGTGCACAGAAAAGGAAAAGAGGGAAATCTGCTTGGGGACAATATTATGACTTGTTATGCTTCTGAAACCAGTTTGGCAGGATTTTACTGTGTAGTTGAACCAGTTTGACTTGCTGTTTTTTTTTTTTTCCTTTCCTGTATTTCAGATTGGTCAGGAGTGGGAAGAGACTTTAAGCAGCTGTACTTTAACTTTTGGAGTTACAGAAGTCCTTTCATTTGCTACGAGGTTCCTTAAATAGCTGGTGTTAGTCTCACTCTTTTGACTTTCTCCGTGAGGGCTCTATCACTGCTCAATAACCCTGGGGCTGGTTTGGATCCAGCTGCTGAAGGACCGGCTGAGGAGCCAATTGGGCCAGATTTATTCTATGAGGTGAGACTGGAATAGGAGTTGATTTAAGCAGAAAGCCAAAATTAAATCAGGCACAAAGCAAATGAAAAAAAAAATGATTATGCAGCTTGCTTCTAAATTAAACATGAATGTGCGGCGAGCTGCGTTTCCTTCAGTCAGCCAGGGGCCAGCTGGCAGCTGTGTTGTAGCTCCTAGCAGCATGGAAAATCTCCTCAAAAACCTGACTTCAGCTGTCTTTCCCCTTGGTTCAAGGCACCCAAAGAGCTTTTGACTGAAGGTCTTGTCACCAGGACAACAGAATCAGAAATCAACACTGAGTTGGATATTCACTTGCCTGGCTCTTCAGGCTTCCATTAGAAAGCTCTTGTACTCGTTAGCTATTTGTTCTGGACCAGATGCACGAAAACAAGAAACAACAACAACAAAAAAGGAAAGGCCATGACTGCTTCTAGGTATGGCGGAGGAGAAGGCTTATTATAGATATGTGGGAGAGCATAGCCAGAGATAGGGACATCTGGGAGGGTCCAGGATGAACATGACCAAACTGAGCTAGGCCATATGAGGAGATGGGGAAGGGGAGAGGAACTTCGGACCAAGAGGGGCAGCCTGGGCCAAGAGACTGACCAAGAGCATAAAGATTAGACAAGAAGGTCAGGTAACCAAAATGGCTGGATTATAGGGAAGAGTGGCTGGGGGAAGGGCAGCTCTTTCCCTGGGGTGGAGAAATTTAGGGTAGGGGGCAAGGTATGCCAGCCAGAAGGACCCTACAGCAGGTAGGACTAAGGGATGCTGGGAGGACTTGGTGGCTAGCATCAGCTTTGGTATGGGCACCTCAGCCATGTGTCCTGGATTTGAGACCTAACTGCTGGAATACATCTGTCTCTGGGGAATGCTAGACTTAGCTACCCACCAAGCCATCTGAGCACAATCTAAGTGTGTGTGTTGTGGGGCAAGGAGAGGGCTTCTTGAGGGTGGAGTTCAAGAGACCAGTCAGTTGGAGATGGAGCAGCAGAGCTTCCTAGTTCACTTGCAAGGAGTCTAGCAGTCACAGCATTTGTCACAAACATATTAGTCAGTTGTTTTCTGAGTCCCTTTTACATTGGGAAATCCAAGGGCACTTTCTGCCTGAGTTTCATTCTCCACTGATCTCTTCCTGTGAGATGTTAAGAATGGTCTCCTGCTCTGGGTGAGTCAGAGGTCAGGGGACAGGACATCTTGCACGTTTTTTCTTTTTGCATACGCCCACCAAACATCCTCCCTGTGACTCAGTCCACCTCTTAATGGCACGTGTCTCGTGCTTTGAGAAGTATCTAATGTTTAGACTCATAAAAATCAGAACCAGAAACTCTCTGCTTTGTCTGATACCCAATCCATGAACTTCCCAGAGAATGCCTAGCTGGGACGGGGAAGATCCCTGGAGCACACAAACCCCTTAGTGCTAAAATTAGGAGCCTTGGGAACCTGAAATGATTGGTCAGCGTTCAGCCCTTCTGCAGAGAAGAAACCAAAAGCCAGGAGGCATGCTTGCCAAACTACCGCAATTTGTCATCGACAGACCTAGGCCATATCCCAGGGTGGTAGGGTTCATGCTCTTCGTACTGCTGGAATGTTCATATTCCAGTGGGGAATGTACAGAGCAGGTGTTCATGGGTCTGTCCTGCCTGTTTTCTAAGTACAGGGACTTGTTTGTCACAGATACGCTCCTTCCTAATTAGCAGCATATCTCACCCAGGTAGTCATTAATCAATAGTGAGATCAAGTCTCTGTTTCTGCAGTCTGAACAACACGGTGTGAACAGGGAGCAGGAGTAGTGTCACCAGTGGGTAAGCAAACCGGATTGTGCAACGATTGAGAGGCCACACTGCAGAGAACACAAAAAAAAATACGGCACAGGGTGTAAACACCAGAGGCAAGGAAGTATTATTTTCCTGTCCTCAGAGGAAAACCATGGTCACCAGGAAAGCATTATAGTCCGTCTGACAGGAGGAGAAAGGTAACCATGGAGACACCCCATGTGGTAATGACCGTGTAATGAAAAATGGTGTCACCTGACATTCATGTGCACGTGTGTTCTGAGGTCTGCTAAGGAACTCAGCGGTACAGTCTGTCTAGATCTGAGGGCGGCTGTTTTCCTTGCTCTGTGTCTGTGTCCCTGGGACACGTAGTTTTCATAAAGTAGCACCGATTCCTAGGGCTGGTTAGCCTGTTAGGCTCAACTCTTCACCATCCTTACCTGAGCGCCACTGTGTCTCTCTAATGCTGTGTATGTGTGTGTGTGTGTGTGTGTGTGAGTGTGTGTGTGTTCTGTCTGCTTGCCTGGAGGGGCCCTGGTGCCGTGTGCATGAGGGAACATCAGAAATAAGATCCACTGAGGATTAAAGCTGGAGAACGGGGGGGGGTGGGGGGGTGTTGTGTTCAGGAACAAACTTTTTATAGTGCTTTGGCACTTGGTCTCTTATATTTGGGAGGAAGCCCAAGGAAGTGACAGATCTAAAGGGGGTGGTGTAAACACAGTGGGAGTGACTAAGGAGTTGTGACACTTGTTTTGGGTGTTACTCCTCAAGGGGAAGTTGGGTACCTCCTTTTTAATCCCACACCACCCTTTCCTGCTGGTGACCTGAAACAGGTTACCCGTTCTGACTAATCTCTGAAAGTGCAGGTAGACCAAGACTGAGTTGACCTACTTTGTAAATGCCTGGGATGATGTCAATCAGCAAGCTTAAAAGGCAGCTTTTCTGCTTTGGGTTGATGCCCAGGCTGGGTGCTGACTTCAGGACATTACTTAAAAGAATGGAGTTGTGGAGCTGGGCGTGGTGGCACAGGCCTGTACTCCCAGTGCTCCAGGATGGAGGCAGGAAGATCATGACTACAAAGTCCTCCTCAGTAAGCTTGAGGCTAGCTTGGGCTACACAAGATTTTGCCTCAAAAAGCTACCAGCAGCATAAAAAAAAAAAAAAAAAAGAGTGAGTTTGGGACTACTTATCACAAGTAAATGGGGTCCGGGGTGTAGCTCTGAGGTAGTACACTTGCTTAACATGACCTAGGCCCTGAGTTTGATCTCAGATGGCAGGAGGGTAGGAGCGGGGGAAGGGGGGAGATTAAGAAAGACAGATGGGAGCTAGGCAGTGGGCGCACGCCTTTAATCCCAGCACTTGGGAGGCAGAGGCAGGTGGATTTCTGAGTTCAAGGCCAGCC
>NW_022196912.1:66734371-66735438 GCF_008632895.1 Mastomys coucha
AAAAAAAAAAAAAAGAAAGAAAGAAAGACAGATGGAAAATGAACAGTGAGAGAAGGTGAGAGAAGTGCAACAGAAGGGGACCTGTGTGCTGAGCCAACACTTTAAAAAGTAAACTTTTCAATTTAGAATAGTTTTAGATTAGCAGAAAGGATGTATGTGGTGAATCTGGCATGGTAGCATGCTCCTGTAATCCCAGCTACTCCAGAGTCAGAGGCAAGGGTGATTCTAAATTCAAGGCCAGCCTGGACAACTTAAGGAGACTCTTCCTCAAAATGAAAAGGGCCAAGCTATAGCTCAGTGGCAGAGCATTTGCCAGCATGTGCATGCCATCATCCTACCTCCTTAGTGCTGAAGAAAAAAGAAAGAAAAGAAAAAAGTTGTGAAGAGGATGTGCTTTTTCATATGCCACATGCCTGCTTCCCCTACTGCCAGCCTCATGCTACTATTGTGCGCTAGCCACCTTTAGACCAATGCTCACGCTTTGACAGATCCTTCAGTTTTCAGTCAATGTCCCGATTCTGCCCCTATTCCATTGAGGGTGCCGTACCACATCTAGCCATTGTGTCTCCTCTGGCATCTCTTGGGTGTAGCACATTTTCAGGTTACTGATGGTCCTTGTTTCTGATGACCCTGGCAGAATCTTCTTGGTCAGGGATTTCACTTTTATTATTTATTTATCTCTCTGGCACTGAAGGTCGAGCTGGGCAAGGGCTCGGCCACTGTTCTAGTTTCATTCTGTTGCTGTGATAAAACATCTTGATGAGAAAGTAACCGAGGGAGGAAAGGGTTAATTTCAATTTACAATCCCAGCTCACAGTCCATCAGGGAGGGAAGCTAAGGTAGGAACTCGAAGGCAGTGCTGCTTGCTATTCCACACATGACCGGCACCAAGGAATTTATTTCACAGCCAAAGTACAGAAGAAACCATAGAAGAGGCTGTTTGCTGGCAAACTGTCAGGCCCATTTATCCTCAGCTAGCCTAGCCCCTGATGATGATGACTACTACTACTACCCTTTCTTCTTCCTCCTCCTCCTCCTCCTCCTCCTCCTCCTCCTCCTCCTCCTCC
>NW_022196912.1:66736020-66736966 GCF_008632895.1 Mastomys coucha
CATCAGATCTCATTACAGATGGTTGTGAGCCACCATGTGGTTACTGAGATTTGAACTCAGGACCTTCGCAAGAGCAGTTGGTGCTCTTACCCACTGAGCCAGCCCAGCTACTAGCATCTTTATTGATCAATCAAAAACCAATTGGGAACAGGAGCTTCACATGCAGATTCCCAATTAAAGCATCAGAACGCCCCCTACATATTGGGGCTTTGAGGTTTGTAGTGTGGTCTCTGCTTCCGATCCATTTTTCTGCTGCCTGAGCTACAGGATGTTAGCAAGCAGCCGTGCACCCTCGTGGTCTTTCTTACCACAAAGGGCCCTTTTATCAAGGTCAGCACAGTAGCTCAGCAGGTGAAGGAGCAGGCTGCTGAGCCCGACAACCTGAGATTGAGGAGACCCATGTAGTGGAAGGAAAGAACCCAAAGGTTGGTTCTATCCACATACTCCATGTGTGCTCCATGGCATGAGCACATGCGCACACACAAATCAATGTAAAACATTAAAAATGTATAAACCTATCTTCATTTACATTGCTTCTTCAGCATTCCTTCTGGGCTCCATACCACAGTTACCTGGCAACAGTCAGGTATGCCTGGCTCACTATAAAAGGGGCTGTTTGCCCCTTCCTCTCTTTCTTCTCTTACTCTCTTACCCTCTTGCTTTTACCCTCTCTGTCCCTTTTCTCCCCATCCCCCCACCCCTTCTCTATGTATTCATGGCTGGCTGCTGCTGCTGCTATGGCTGCTGCTGCTGCTTCTCCTCCTCCTCCTCCCCCACCTTCTCTCTCTGCCTTTCTCTGTCTCTACTCCCTCAACTCCCCTTCCCAGTCCCTAAATAAACTCTATTCCATTACTATATGCCACGGACCGGGGTTTCTCGCGGGGTCCCTGTTCCGAGGGACAAGGGATTCTGGCCAGGTGGGCACGGGATTTGGCTTTGACAAACA
>NW_022196912.1:66737656-66760156 GCF_008632895.1 Mastomys coucha
GGCAGGAGGCTGACTTTCCTTGAAGTTTTCGCCTCAAATACTGCCATCACGCAAGTGTGCGTGGCAACTATATCTGTCGTATGGCCGGTACCAGGAAGAAGGGATGCCTCAGCATGGGCCTGCAGGGGCACCCCCTTCCATCTCACCATACCTAGCTCTTCTAAACATATCCCTGCCTCCTTCTTCTTTTAATAAAACACAACAGGGTGTAGTGGTATATTCATTTAATCCCAGCATTTGGAAGATAGCAGCAGTCAGGTCTGAGCCTTTTCTACCTCTCCAGCTCCAGGCCAACTAAGGACAGTTAGGTCCTGTCCAAACAAACAAACAAACAAACAGACAAAAACATTACTAACAAAAAATGAAATAATCCATTTGGTATTTCCTAGGCATGCCATGTTTAAATATTTTGAGGGTACTAAGAGTTACATGAGAACCACCCTGTGCTCTGACCCTAGTATTTGGGAGGCAGAGGCAGGAGGAGCTGGAGTTTCACCCTAGGCTACACGGTGAGACTCTAACAAACAAAACAAAATAGACTCTCAGAAAATGGGACCAACCCAATATAAATGAAAAAAAGTCTCCCCCCTCTTCTCTGAACAGTCTAGCTTATTTATTACTTCCGGGGTGAGCCTACGATCTAGACTTTGTAACTAGTAAGTTAGACCGTGCCCCCAGCTAGGTTGTGTTGCCCCTGGTTTGTTACCTTAGGCAAGTCTGAGCATATTAAAAGGAAAATCCTAGAAATAAACTTTTTAAATAGTTTCACTATGTAGCCCTGACAAACGATGAATTCACAGAGATCTTCCTTTCCAGTGCCGGAATCAAAGGTATAAGCCATCACACAATGAACATTTTAAACGTAATTTCTTTTTACATTTATTGATTGCATATGTGTATGTACACGGACTGTGGCCCACTTGTGGATGCCAGAGGACAACTTTCAGGACGCCTTCTTTTTTCCTACTCTATAGGTTCCAGGGATCAAATCCAGATCATCAGGCTTGGTGGCAAGGGCCTTAAACTGCTGAGCCATCTCATTGGCCCCACAGAAACAACTCACACATTTCCAGTGAGCATTCCATTACTATAAAGGTTCTATGTTATTGCTGTTAATACCTCGGCGAGTCTAGGTTATAAGTTAAGCTTTACTGCAGGTGTGTGTGCATAGACTGACTTCAGCACTCAGCCACCCTTGCAAAGGGCAGCTGGCCGTGTCTCCTGCTGGCTGGGGGCAGGGCACTGAATCTCCAGGTCATTCTTCCTGTTGGGCTCCGAGGTCCTTCGAAGTACAGACCAACTCAGAAGGGTAACTTTAGTTCAAGGTAACTTTTCAGTCCTGTGTGCCAAGTATGCACTATCTTAAGGGACCTTCGCTATTAAAATATGAACATGGAAAACATTTTTTGTATGAGAACAGTGAAACCCAGTTACGTGGCTTCCTAAGGTTAGGCATAGCATTATACTTTGGTTAACAGGCATAGGAACTCGACAAAGGCGCTTTTGTGTTTTAGGCTTGAAACAGCATTACTGAGTAAGGTAACTGAAGGTAAGCTATCAGGTTGCTGGTGAGACTGACTTCGAAGCAGTAAAGACTTAGACTCTCAGAAAAACCTAAACAGTCTAAAACTACAAGTTAGCTGTGTGTGGTGGCACAGGCCTTCAGTACCAACACTCAGGGAAGCAGGTAGATTTGTGAGTTCAAGGCCAGCCTGGTTTATACAGTGAGTTCCAAGCCAGCCAGAGTTCCATAGTGAGACCCTGTCTCAAACACAAACAAACCTACAAATTAAAGTAAAATTTGGCTTTGAGAGGCAGTGTGTTCCTACATAGCTCATGATTCTTGCTGCCCTTGGCCTCTCTCCCAACTCCTGACATTTACCAGCATGAGCTACCACACCTAGGTTCTATAAAATCCCCTTAACATTGATACATCGGAACGGTTGTTAAACATGAAGAGAAAGAACCTGCCTGAAACCTGAGCAAGCTGACATGCAGCACCACCTGCCGCAGAGTGAGGCTGCCCGACTTTCACTGATGCCAGCTCACAACTGGCCTCTTAATGATCAAAGCAATGGCAGCTAGGTCCCTAAGCTACAGAGCCTATTTTTAGGAAACCTTTGTGTTGAATGTTGTGTCTACTACTTGACAGTCACTGAGAGGGTGCAGAAATAACTTACCCTGTCAGCTCAACCCTAACCCTAACCCCCCCCCCACCCTCCCTATTCTGCCAAGATTGATCGATTATAAAACAGAAAGCTTTGCCTGGCTAGATGGCTCGGGGGCAAAACCCTGGCTGCCAAGCCTGGTGACTTGAGTTGTACAGATAATCTCTTAGTACTATGTGGAAGCATCACCTGTCAATAAAAAGCTGATGGCCTATTAGCTGAGGCAGGAAATAGAAGGTGGGACATCCGGCAGACAGAGCTTGGATTCTGGCAAAGAGTCAAGAGCATTAGGACTTTTAGCCTGAACTCAGAGGAGAGGGATGAGTGAAATTGAGGAGAGGTAACTAGCCACTCGGCAGACACAGACTAGAATAAATGGATTATATAAATTATGAATGTTATATAAGTAAGGGAATGAGGCAAAACTTATGGCCTAGGCATTTGCTTATAAATAATTTTCAGTTGTCATTCTGGGAACAAGGAGGCTGGATAGAAATGCCCATATCTACACTGAGTTTGATTCCTGGGATTCACATGACGGAAGGAAAGGACTGATTCTTAAAAGTTGTCCTCTGACCTCTGGTCATGCACGCACACACACTAAATAAAAGTTAAAAAAAAAAAAAAATTAACACAAAAGACTTATGTACCACATGCATGCAGTACCAAAGGAGGCCACAAGAGGACACTAGATTCCTGGAACTGGAGTTAACAGACAGTTGCAAGCCACCATGTGAGTGCTGGCCCCTGAGCTTGAACCCTCTGGAAATGTAGCCAGTGCTCTTAACCACTGAACCATCTCTCCAGCTCCTTCCTGGTCCAATATCTTAACTTTATAGCCTTTTGGGGTCTCAAGTTAGTCAGTACATTGTTTATCTTTGTAACTTATGGACAGGATTTCTTCCCTCATAATGCAAATATAGTATCACAATTAAAATCCAAAGGGAATTGATTCTCTTCTAAACTGTTACAAAAGCTATCGGGTTATGAGTCTGTCCCATCACGTGCCATTCTCTGAGCTAGGATCCTGTGGATTCACTCCTTGCAGTTCACTGGGAGGCTTGGCTTCCTACCTGGCCTCGCTGCTCACTCTACTTAGCTTCTTTCATACATTTTCTTCCTGCTGTCTTTTTGAATAGGGTTTCAGTGTACCTCCTGGTAGTCTCTATGTCACTGGAGCTGAGAATGCCCATGAACTCCTGATCCTCCTGCCTTCATCTCAGCGCTATGATTACAGGAGTGCACTACCATATCTGGTTAATGTGGACCTGGGGATTGAACCCTGGGCGTCATGAATGCTAGGCAGGCGCTCTACAAACTGAGTTACATCCCCAGCCCCTTTCCTTTTTGTTGTTGTTTTTGTGTAGCCATGGTTTGCCTAGAACTCAAAGTGTGGACCAGGCTGGTCTAGAACTCATAGTGATCCACAAGTGCTGGAGCTAGAAGCACACACCAGCATTCTTGGTTCACCCTTTTTCTTTTTAAAGTGCCCCAATGCGTTCTTCACAATCTGATAGTGACATTTACTTTGCAAAATTTGAAATTCTGCTTCCATGCTTCATTAGATTATCTGTATACCCAATATTAATCCTTTCCATGACAAATGTTTTTTCTGGAGGGGTGGGTGGGTTAGGGAGTTTCAAGATAGGATTTCTCTGTGTATCCTTGGTTGTTCTGGAATTCACTTTGTAGACCAGGTTGGCCTCGAACTCAGAGATCTCCCACGTGCTGGGATTAAAGATGTGCTGATGAGATGGCTCAGTGGGTAAGAGCACCGACTGCTCTTTCAAAGGTTATTAGTTCAAATCCCAGCAACCACATGGTGGCTCACAACCATCCATAATGAGACTTGCCCTCTTCTGGCACGTCTGACGTCAGCTACAGTGTACCCATGTATAATAATAAATAAATTAAAAAAAATTATTAAAAAAAGATGTATGTCCCTGTTGCCTGGCTCCATGACAAACTTTTAAGCAATGGGTTTCACAGAACAACTTAACTAGCTCAACTAGAACCTTTGCCTCTAGTTCCTATGTGAGGGTTGTAGGGGTGTGGAGTAATTAAAATACTGTTAGTTTCCCAGTGAGGTGACAAAATATAGGAGAGAAACAAGTTAAAATGGGAAAAGCATTCATCTGAACAGAGCTCCAGTTCAGTTGGTGACTCTTGGCCACCCCTTTAGGACCATGGCAAGGTAGCATGGGAATAAAGCTGCTCACGGGGTGACAGGCAGGCAGGGGTTAGAGAAAGGAAGGCCGTGGGGGCAGTGCGCATCCTCTGCACAGGCACACTTGCACTGCCCTACCTGCTTCAGGGAGGCTCGCTCATCCAGCCATAGGCTCGCTAGCGACTAGTGCACTGATAGATGGGGTGAGCTATTCAACAATGTCTCTACCACGTGGGCTTTCAGTGGGATGGGTCATACCCCAATCGTAATATCCCACTGCCTGTTTCACTGGGGTTATCGACAGTGAACATTCATCTGCTTTTCGTAGCACCAGCTCTCGGAAATAACATTTGATTATACAGAACTTCCAGCTAGGCAGTGGTGGTGCACGCCTTTAATCCCAGCACTCAGGAGACAGCAGCAGGTGGATTTCTAAGTTCCAGGCTAGCCTGGCTTACAGAGTGATTTCCAGTACAGTCAGGTCTACACAGAGAAACCCTGTCTCCAGGGGTTAGGGTGAGGGTGAGGAGGGGACAAACAAAACCCCCCTCCCTAAACAAAACGCCTTCCAACTACTTTTCATTTTGACTATTAATCCTTAAGAACCACAGAGTGTATTATGTTTTGTTTACTTTTACCTACTTTATTAGTAGAAATGGTTTGGTTACAAGGGGAGAGAGAAAAGTTTGCCTAAGATAGTTTGCTCAAAGCCCCTTCAACAAGGAAAGAGGAAGTCCCTAAGGTGGTAGTTCTCAACCTTCCTAATGCTGTATCTCTCCAATACAATTCCTCATGTTGTGGTGACCCCCAATCATAAGATTATTTTCTTTTTTTTTTTAAGATTTATTTATTTATATGTATATGAGTACACTGTTGCTGTCCTCAGATACACCAGAAGAGGGCATCAGATCCTATTACAGATGGTTGTGAGCCACCATGTGGGAATTAAACTCAGGACCTTTAGAAGAGCAGTCAGTGCTCTTAACTGCCGAGCCATCTCTCCAGCCCTGTAATATTATTTTCATTGCTATTTTATAACTGTAAATTTGCTACTATTATCAATGGTAATGCAAATATCTGCTATGCAACCTCCATGGAAAGGTCATTGCATCCCCAAAGGGGTCAAGACCCACAAGTTGAAAACCACTGCCCCAAGGGAAGAAGCCTTGAAAGACAGGTTCAGATCCTTAGCCATTACTACTTTTCTTTCTTTTTTCTTTTTTTCTTTTTTTAAAAAGATTTTACTTATTTATTATATGTATACAATGTAGCTGTCTTCAGACTCTCCAGAAGAGGAAGTCAGATCTCTTGTTACAGATGGTTGTGAGCCACCATGTGGTTGCTGGGATTTGAACTCAGGACCTTTGGAAGAGCAGTCGGTGCTCTTAACCACTGAGCCATCTCTCCAGCCCCCATTACTACTTTTCTTATCAGCAAAGTAATATCTTAAAATTCAGCACTGTCAAATAAGATGATATAAAAACATTATTGCCAATAAAATGCTGAGCAGAAATCTTAACAACCTAATGAAACAGTCAAAATTGAAGAAACAATAAAAGCCTGTATGTTGGTTTGAATGAGAATGCCCCCATAGGCCCTTATATTGCATGCTTAAGTCCCCAGTTGATGAGCTGTCTGGAATGACTAAGAATGGCCTTGTTGGAGGAGGTGTGTCATTTGGGAGTGGGCTTTGACGTTTCGAAAGCCCACACCATGCCCAAAGTCCTCTGCATGCTCCTTGGGGATCAGGGAGCAGCTCTCAGCTACTGCGCCAGCTTCATGCCTGCCCACTTCTTGCCATGAGGGTAATGGACTAACCCTCTGAAACCATAAGCAAGCCCCCCGATTAAATGTTTTCATTTATAAGAGTTGCCTTGGTCATGGTGTCTCTTCACAGCAACAGAACAGTAACTAAGAGAGCCCCTAAAAATCAAATCAAACTAATAGATTATATCCAAAGAGCACCTGAGCTGCATTTTCCTTTGTAAAGAAACACGCTCCTGAGTCTAACTCTGGCTCACGCCATCAGCTATACCATCAGCTGCTGTTAGGAACATGGCTGATGGTATAGAGGCAGGATTATTGGACATAATCTCTCCCTTTGAGGACGCCATCTACAAGGGAGGTAAGATTGGATTGGACATACACTAGATTGACGGGCATATTAGGCATTACATAGTGGCAGTGACTACAGCAACAAAGGTTAAGTAAGGCAGAAGTTAAATTTGATAGGTCAAGGGTATAACATGTTAGCAAGACTTACCTCAGGCCTGAAAGGAGATGGGGTTCACAGAAAGAACTAGGGAGAACAAAGGGCATTTCAGATAAGAACAACAGGAAACATATTTTCAAGGACTCTATCTAGGAAGACAGCCCTAAACCACTGCAGAGAAGGCTCCTGAGAACCAAAGGCAAGTTAAAGGGGGACTGCTGCGAATCTGAGGGAAAAACTGGCCATCTTTCCTGCACGAATACTTCAAAATACAAAAACATTAAAGAAAATTAGCTTTATTTATGTAATATAGAAAAGTTGATTGTAGTGTTAGAGTTTGCCAAATGTTTTTCACTCTGAATGCTTTACAAGAGTATTTACATACAAACAAAATAAAACAGAGTCCACCATGTGGCTCCTGGTCTAATCAGTTTTTCTCAATTCTGACCACACTTCTGTCCCTGCAGTTTGAAAATTTTAACAGGAAGCTGCATCATTTTGACATAGTGGTCAGTTCACACAGTACAATACTGAAGTGGAGGGAAAATAATCATAAACAGCCAAAAATATTTTCTACCAGTATGACTTTATCATTATATTTTTATATTAAAATACATTCTGTGTTAAAAAAGTATTTGTATTCACTGAAGTTCTAAATTTGTTGTACTAAATTTGACATTCATACAACCCCATATCAATATAGACATGACTCTATATTAAGCTTTCAATATGAATGATTTCCACAAATAAAAACAAACAAAAGGAACAGAGGTAACAGAAAATCCATCTGAGAATGGTAGGAGAATGGTAGAATGGTTCTGTTCTACGTAAAAGCATTCCGTGTGAACTCAGCAAAAACCCACTTAGAAGATACAGTCATGATCCACCAGACCACAGCCTTAAGCCACACAGTGGGGCTGAAGCTGTCTTTCCTGTTATAAGTTGGGTAATTCTAGATTTGGTTCTTTGAGACAGGGTTTCTCTGTGTAGCCCTGGCTGTCCTGTAACTCACTCTGTAGACCATGCTGGCCTTGAACTCACAGAGATCAACCTGCTTGTCTCCCGAGTGATGGGATTAGAGGCATGAGCCTGGCTTAGGTCTAGTTCTTAAAGAGTATTCCAATCACATATTTATTGTTGGCATCATTATTGTTAATTAGTATATTAATTTGTTTTTTGAGAGAAGTCCTATTGTGTGTTCATAGCTGGTCTGGAACTCACTCTGTAGACCAAGCTGGTTGGAACTTTGATGATCATCCTGTCTCAGTCTCCTCAGGTGAGTGCCACCCTTCCCTGCTCTAATCGTTGATGTTGCTTGACAAATGCAACAAAGTCTGATACTACCACTGAATAAGGCAGGATTTCACATAGAAAGTGGGAGGTGGTGTAAGCGCAGATACTTTATAATACAGTGATGTCTCTCAAATTTGAATATGTTGACCGTTAGAGGAAATCCCTTCATTTTCAAAGCAGTGGACTGCTTAGTAAATTTGGATCTTTGGCACTTTCTTGAAATGCCTGGCAAGAATTCTGACAGTTCCATGGTCTTAGTAAATGGAAACAAAATAAAACCAAAATTACCAAGAATGTTAAATTTCAGTCACTCCTGAAATTAGAACAATTGACAGGATCTCCAAGTGCACGTGTGCCTCAAGTTTCACTTTTGTTCCCAAAGCAAGGAAACATCAAGTGTTACATTCAGGTGCTCAGTGTTCTAGAAGAGCAGTTCACAGGAAGTTGGTCTTTAATTGGATGCTTGAGTTCCTGGCTAGGTTCTTGGGATGCTTAGAAGGCGGATCCACTCTGACACTTTCCTGATTGCCTTTAACAGCAGCCTCCAGTCGAGCTTTCAGGGCTGGGGAAGAAGCCATGACATTCTTAAACACGGAGGAATACCGAGGCCCAATCTGCATGAGATTTTGTAAAGCAAAGTCGTGCAGACTTCTTGTTGCTGAAGTTGCTGATCCCAGAGCATTCTCATCCAAAAGGAAAGAAATGAGGACGGGCAGAAGGCAGGCCACCAGCTGAGAGCCTAGGGTGAGAAAGGCAGGGTTCAGGGAGGAAGGAGCTTCTAGAAAACTCTTCACCTGAGGAGAAACTCACCCTCTTCTCTTCTCACACGTATTACCAGTATCTGGGATTAACATCATACCCACTTAGCGCGCATGCGCATATGTGTGTGTGTGTGTGTGTGTGCGTGTGTGTCCTCGTCCAGAGCCCACATATAGGCTAGGCTGGACAGGGAGCCTCAGGGATCCCTCGCTTCTGAGTTCTTGGTCCTGGGACAAGCAAGCATCACCTCCACACCACCCAGTTTTTTCTTTTTTTAGGGCTAGCCCAGCCCCAAATTCAATGAGGATAACATTAAAACTTATTCTCCTGAGTGCTGGGATTACAGGTTCTGAATGAACAAACTCAATTCCTAGTGCATCTAAGGCAAGACATCTATTGACTGAGCTAGCTCTCCAGTTCTTTTTCTTTCCTGCTTTTCAAGACAGGGTTTCTCTGGATAAAGACCTGGCTGCCCTTGAACTCAGATGAACTCAGAGATTCCACCTGTCTCTGCCTCTTGAGTTCTGGGATTAAAGGCATGTGCCCCTTTCCCAAGCCACCCCTTTTTAAAAAGATATAGTTATTTACATGTTTGCCTACATGTTTGTCTATACACCAGAAGAGGGCACCCAGATCTCATTACAGATGGTTATGAGCTCCCATGTGGTTGCTGGGAATTCAGGACCCCTGGAAGAGTAGGCAGTACTCTTAAAGACTGAGCTATCTCTCCAGCATCCTTTTTCTTTTCTTTTTAAAAATTGATTTAAAAACTGTTTATATGTCTACTATATTTATATCACTTCTCCCTCTTCCTCCTAACCCCTCCCATGTCCCCCACTCTTTCTCAAATTCATGGCCTCTTTATTTTTTTTTATTGGTGTATGTGAGTACCTACAAAAATACATATAAAAATATGAGCTGCTGAGTCAGTTTAATTTTTAGAGGGACCACTTGCTATTGCTAAGCACAGGCTCATCTCTGGGAGGCCAACTGCCTTCTCTCAGCAGCTGTTAGTCCTGTAGCTCTTCATCTAGGGTCGGGCCCCATGACACTCCCCTGTCTTTTTGTTTTTGAAGACAATCTTACTGTGTTGCCCAGGTGGGCCTCAAACTCATGGTGACCATCTGGTCTCTATGGCAGGAATGCTGGAATTATGGAAGTGTGCTATCACCTCTGGCAATCTCTTGTTTGCTTGTTGTTGTTGAGACAGGGTCCTGACAAACCCTTAGCCCCAAGGGATCCTGCTGCCCCAGGTGCTTGAGAACTAGCCCTTGCAAGAAACCACTGTGGCCTCTCATAAGGGCCTTCTGATGAAAGGGGAACAGACACACGATTACAGACACTGCAGAGAGAGCGGGGCTCAGTGCTGACACTCACGGTGCTCTTCTTCCGCAATGGTGACCAAAGTTTCTAAGAGCTTTATTCCTTCTTGACAGAGCTGCAGCTCGGTGGCATCTTCAGGTTTCCTCCTGTCTATTTCCTGCAGCTTCTCCACAATAGAAGATGCTAAGGAATAAATGTACGGGTAGGAAACTGCCGGCTTTGGATACTGAAAAATGGAGTGGAGGAGCTGACAGGTCTTCATTTGTACCTAACCCGGCAAGATGAGAAGAAAGAGTAAATTTACAGAGCTCCTAGAACAAAGAGACACAAAGAGCAAATGTTCTTGCAAACTCTTTGCAGTTAAAGTGGCAAAGGTTTATATTTATTCCAGTTCTCTTTACTTTTGGAAGTCCTAGTACCAATGGGTACATAAATACAGTGGCCGCAGCAGGGTGGAGCAGCACAGAGGCGCTCAGCACAGCCCACTCTTCTCAGGTGTCTCTATACTGTATAAAACTAGCAGTCACATTAAAAACAAACAAACCCCCAACAACTTACACCAAAAAAATGTGTTTTACAGTGAAATTCTACACATTTGATTCATGCCACGGCCTACAGGTTGGAAGGACTACATCTGGCCCACACTAAGATGTGCCATGACTTGTCACAGCTACCACCTGGAGTCTGCTACACAACTCAGGCAGATAGCCAATGACTTTGGACAAAAGGATAAAGGAAAACAAACTACATATCTCATCCATACATCACCTCCTTAAACTGGAATAGTATTCTGAGCATCAGTATTATTCCCCCCTGAGAAAAATTGGTTCCATTGTCTTTGGAAGTAAGAAATGTTTCTGAGTATGGGCTCCAAACTCATTTTGTAATACATTAAAAAACAAACATTTAATCTAGTCTAACCTAATCTATTATTCCTTAGTGTATTTTTCCTTTAAAGAAAATGCACAAATTATCATACAAATCGCATGTCATATCAATGATTTTGTTTTAATACATTATGTGTATGTGTGTGCTTCTGTGCGTGGATATGGACACTCGAGTGCACTGTCTACAGAGACCTCCTGGAGCTGGAGGTCCAGGTGGCTGTAAGCAATCCAGTGTGAACGCTGTAAACCGAGCTTTGGTCTCCTGGTAGGAAGTGCTATTAACTGCTGAACCACCTCTCCAATTCCGTGTTTTTGTTTTTGTTTTGTTTTTTTGACAGTTTTCAATATGTAGTCCTGGTTGACCTGAAACATACTATGAGGATAGGCTAGGCTTGGACCCATGGGCTTTCTCCTATCTCTGCATCCCCAGTGCTGGGATTAGGTGAAGCCATACCACTCCCAGAGAGTTACACCAATTTTAAGATGCTCTCATTTAAAAATTTAGTACTGTTTTATCTTTTTGTTTTTGGAGACAGTCTCATGTAGCTTAGGATGGCCTTAACTTACTTGCGATCTCTATCTCTAGCCCCTAGTGCTGGTATTACAGCCCTACACCACCATGCGAGAGTTGCACAGTGCTGGGCATCAAGCCCAGGGTCTTGTGTCTGCTAGGTGTTCATACTATCTCCTGAACCACAATCCAGTCCCTGGATACTGTTTATCATAGAAATCGAGATCACAAAGAAGTACAGTGTATGTACTGCAATCATATAGGCAACATGCCTCAACAGATTCCTACTGCGAACAGCTCTCTGCTAAAAGACATTTACCACAGAGTCTTTGCTCTCCAGGGCAGCCTTAAATTTTTCAATGCAGCGATTCTGAAGGCAGGGGACGGTTGTCACTTCTGGACTGGTAGACAAAATAAATACCGTGACGGCAGTAAGCAGACTGACTTCATCAAGTTCTTGATGCGCTCCATCAACTGCAGAGAAACGACCGTCAGGAGACTCGTATCCACTGCCTCTCATCTGTGTAAGGCTGTCTTTAGTTTGGTTAGCAACATCTTTTCCCTGCAGACACAGACTCCCAGGGGGTAGCTGGACAGTGGTGGCGCATGTCTGAGTGCTCCAAGTCCCATATGGTGCTAGTCCACTCCCACCACACACACACACACACACACACACACACACACACACACACACACACACACACACACACCTGAGAGGATCAGACAAGCACTCCACCTCTGAGCCCCACCCCCATTTTCCCAAGGATCAGTTAGAATAAATATTCTAATTAAATATTTTTAATGAAGTAGCTATGAAAAACCAGTAAGTTTGAAAGGGTGATGCCGGGTAGTGCTTTTAATCCTAGCACTTGGGAGGCAGAGGCAGGTGGATTTCTGTAAATTCGAGGCCAGCCTGGTCTACAGAGTTCTAGAACAGCCAGGGCTACACAGAGAAACCCTGTCTTAAAAAGCAGACAGACAGACAGACTGACAAAACAAAATGAGAAAGAGTGGTAAACTTGACTCACTAAATTAAATTTTAATTAATTGGTTAACTAATTAATTAAAAAAAAATAGCTTCTTGGGCTTTGGGCCAAGATCAAGTGTTGTGGTTGGTTTAAAACCCCAAATAAAACAAACAAACAAATGAAGAACCTCCAGGATTTCCAACAGCCTAGGCTACCCTCCAACCTGATGTGTGGCTGCAGATGACTTTCCTTGCCTGCAGCTCCTGAGTGCTGGGCTTCCAGGCTGAGCACCATGCTAAGATAAGTAGTGCTGGGGAGAGAAGTCCGGGCTTTGTGCTGTTAGACAAGTACTCTATCAGCTACAGCCCAGCCTGCTAGATGGTTGTTATTTACAAACAAATGACACACATAAACAATAGTACCAGTCATATCAATGCAATAGTACTTAAACAACACATGTGCCAGCCAGCCCTCTTCGGCAACAGAATATAACTTCACTATGACTATAAAGGAGATCAAATAAAGAATTTAAGGTCTGCTAGTAACAAGGTCCATGCTTATAAAAACACCAAAAAAACCCACAGAGGTTTTTGAACAGGATGTGGTGGTTCAAGCTTGTAATCCCAGCCCTTGGGAGGCTAGGGGAATCTGGAATGCAAAGTGATCCTCTGCCACAGGATTCATCATCAGTCTGGGCTATGTGAGACCCTAACCCAGGGGACGGGGGGTTGGGGGGGAACCACTCAAAATGCCACAGATGTGAGCCAGGATAACAAACACCGGGTGGATGGATAGCTCTGGGGCTAACACTGGAGAGGAGACACAACGAAAGGACGTTTTATTGATGAGTAGAATCTAGCAGAGATGATGTCTGAGTTATCTCTGGTGAGCTGGCACATGGATATAAAGTGAGCCACACAGCGGTGTCCTGTGTGGTGCTTGGACCCTTCACCCCAGCAGCCACACTAAGAAATAGAAATCTGGTCATTTGCCCAAACCATACACCAAGTCAGTAAGTGGACAGTGTGAATGCAGAGGACACAGGCATCCAGGAGCTCTCCTGCTTCACCACCCTCCCCCCTCCCCCCCCAGCAAACTTATTTTCAGTCATTTGGAGCAACTTGAAACTGCAGCACAGTCAGCTAGTTAGTTCAGTAAAAATACTTTTTAATGTCATTAAGGTAAATGTCTCCTGGGTCTCTTCCCATTTCTCCTAAAGCTCCTTTACTGCCCTTTATTTTTTGAGGATGGATGGGGAGTCTGCTTAGCAGTAGGAGTCTTATGAGGCTCATGCAGTAAAGACCAGGGCCCCTTGCCAACAGCTGTCTGAGTGAGTCATCCTGGAATCCAGTCCTCTAGCTGTAGCCCTGGCCAGTGTCCTAGTAAGTAACTTCATGAGAGGCTAAGGCCCGGACCTCAGGCACTAATAGGTAACAAATGTTTTTCTGTTTTAAGCCACAATGTTTTTCTGTTTTAATCTACTAAGGTTTATGTTTTTGAGACAGGGCCTGGCTTGGCTAGGCTGGCCCTGAACTCACTATGTAACTAAGGATGGCCTTGGGCTCCTGATACTATTGCTTCTACTGCCAAGTGTTGGGATAATAGGCAGCATCAGGCCCAGCTTGGAGGCAAGCTGTTGCTCTGCAAACATTTTACCTTCCTGATCAGCTCTATTGATTTATGTTAACAGCTGGTCTAACATCTACGTCCTGATACACAGCTGAGACCAAACACCACTGTGCGTCTGTGATAAAAGCATCCCGCTGATGTCGTCACCGTAATTCCGATGCCAGCCGTTCTCTACCCCCTTTTCTCGTAAATATGGATTGCACTAGAGGGTTGCCTTTGAAAATCAAACCTCCTTGCTAGTAGCCATGGCGTGGACGTGTAAGTCTCAGGGAAACAACATTCTCTTTGCATACTTCCTCCTCCCAGCTACGTTTGCATTTAGCCCCCATCTGTGCCATCCTTGCTTGCCATTTTCCTAAGACTCTTTTCTTTTCCTTTTCTTATTTTTCTTTGCAGTTGTAGCTCTGGCTATCCTGGAACTCTGTAGACCAGGCTGCCCTGAACTCAAGAGACTCAACTGGTTCTCCCTCTGTTGCCAATGACAAATAGGACAAAGACCTTGGGGATAATGTATAACATAACGGAACATTTTACATATCTGCTGAATACACAAGACAGTCTCTTCTGGGTGAGACTACCAAATGTGAGCAACAGAATAGCTTAGCCAAAAAAAACCCAAACCAAAACCAGAAACAAAGCCAGCATGCCTCTCACGGTAGTCCTACTGACCTGGGCTCCAGCAGTCAAGCACAGTTGCCAATGCACTTTGGAGGAGGCTGGTCCAAGCTTCGTGGCTCTTTTCTGCTCGTGCCATGGGGGAAGTCAGGATTCCTTTCAGAGCCTGCAGGGAAGCTGTGACTGTGGAGGGTAGCTGGCCCCCAGGTGACTTCGCAGCCGTCTCCCGGAGGACTCCAACCGTAAGGTACAGAACTGTGGGGAGGATTGAGATGCTTCCTGCAAGAGAACAGGAAAACCCTGCATTGGAGCGTGCGTGTGCTTTCTAGGGCTGGAGAGGTAGCTCATCAGTGGTGAGCACTCGCTGCTCTTGCAGAGGACTTGGGTTCGATTCCCAGCACCCACATGGTTGGCCCACAACAGACTGTAACTGCAGCTTCAGATGACGCAATGCCCTCTTTCTGACTCCTGTGAGAACCAGGAATGTACACAGTACACACACAGACCCATAAAATGAAATAAATGCAGCTAGAAAAAAAGTTGAGTCATCAGGAATAAAAGAGTGTCAGAGGCTTCCCATGTTTGCTGTCATTTCTCTAGGCTTCAGGGCACAGCTCAGTGCTCCCGTACGTGTCAGAGGTTTAGTCTTCAGCACCAACTCACCTTTCCCAAAAACGCCACCACAGAGACAAGCTCTAGAGCATTTCTCACAAATTGTAACTATTGGGAGAATCCAGTAACTGTAGACGGCTAGGCAGCATGCCCCAAGCCTTCTCTACCTCCCTCGTACAGGGACTACAAATGTGTGCCACTGTGCCAGGCTTTGTAAAATGTGACTCTTAGGCTCTAACTCAGGTCCTTGTGCTCGCAAGGCAATCCAATAAACTTATCCCCCAAGCTACTTCCCCATCAATTAAGATTTTTACAGTTGGATCAAATTCTGATAAGTATAACTGGAAATGTTATTTTGGTTGTATTGCTTAGTGTAAAGCTTTTGAAAGCTACCTATCAATCTTTCTTCTTTTTAAAACAAGGTCTCAGTATATATTGCACACTTGGCTGCCCTGGGACTCCTTCTGTAGACCAGACTGGTCTGGAAGGCACAGGGACTCTGTGCCTTCTAAGTCCCTTCTAAGTCTCAGGATTAAAAGTATACATCACCATGCCCAGCTACGCTCTTCCTAGTCTATTTGCTAGTTTTTATTAATTGCTTTTGAGACAGGATCGCACTGTGTATCCAGGGTGGGCTTGAACTCCTGATTCTTCTGCCTCAGACTCTGGAGTGCTGGCATGACAGGCACGCACCTCCATATCTAGTCCTATCTTCACATCTGAGGTATGCAGTCCTGTAGCTCTAAGTATATTCACAATGTGATGGAGGTTCATTACTATTCGATTTATTTAAAATATGCTTACAAGACCTTTTGTTTTGGGGACTGGACCTAGGGCTTTGCTCTTTGTAGATAAGCATGTTCTACCACTGAGCTATATCCTTGGAACTTTTTTCCTTCTCTTTTAGTTTTAATTTTGAGAAAGGGTTTCACTAAATTGCCCAGGTTGGCCTTGAACTCAGGATGTAGCCCAGGAAAGTCTCGATCTTGCTCTATATTCCCGTCTTAAAATCCTGAGTAGCTAGGATCCCAGGTACGTATGTCCACAGCTAGTCTCAAGTTTTCTCACTTTTTAATCTTTGTTTGTGTGTATAGTATATGTGAGTACTGAGAGTGCGGGTTGACACTGGGTTGTTTGAGGTAGGGTCTGTCACTGAACCCAGAGGTAGCTAACTGGCCAGACTGGTGACCTCCAGGAAGCCACCTGTCTCCTTTCTGACCCTAAGCCAAAAGTTACAGACATATGCCACAGTTCCTGGCTTCTGAGTGGGCACTGGGGACCCAAACTCAGACCTTCACATGTAGTGACAGGCATTTTACTTTACATTCCAATTTATTTTATATGAAATTATTTCCAAGGAATATGTAGAAAGCCACTTGTGATAATGTAGTAAAAGTTTTCATGGAGGGCTGGAGAGATGGCTCAGTGGTTAAGAGCACTGGCTGCTCTTCCAGAGGTCCTGAGTTTGGTTCTCAGTACACACACTGGGAGGCCCACACTTGCCTATAATGCTAGCTCCAGGGGTCTGACATGCCTGGCTACAGATAGGATTAAAAGTCAATCTTTTTTTTTTTTTTTTGAGACAGGGTTTCTCTGAGTAGCCCTGGCTGTCTTCGAACTCAGAAATCTGTCTGCTTCTGCCTCCAAAGTGCTGGGATTAAAGGCGTGCGCAACCAACCACCCGGCAAAAGTCATTCTTTTTTTTTTTTTTTTTTTGGTTTTTCGAGACAGGGTTTCTCTGTATTGCCCTGGCTGTCCTGGAACTCACTCTGTAGACCAGGCTGGCCTCGAACTCAGAAATCCGCCTGCCTCTGCCTCCCAAGTGCTGGGATTAAAGGCGTGCGCCACCACCACCCGGCTGCAAAAGTCATTCTTAATAAAAAGTTTTCATAGAGCCAGGTATGATGGGGATACATATGTTAGGGTATACATATGATCCAAGAATCTGGGAGGCTGGGGCAGGAGGATCTCAAGTTGGAGGGCATTTTAGGTTACACAGTAACACCTGTCAAAACAAAAAGAGAAATAAAATTTTCATGGCCACTAGAGGGTTGAAATGAGTTATAAGTTTTATGTTAATATGTAAGCCACACCTGGTGGCACAGGTCTGAGGGAGCAGAATCATTCTGTAGCCTACATTCCAGATGAAGTCCAAGACCAATGGGAGCAAGTTAGTAAGACCCTGTCTCAAGACAGATGTTAAAAAGAAGAAGGGAGGGGAGCTGTGGTCAGAAATCTGTCTCTAAAATAAATAAATAAATAAATAAAGCCTTACAGTATCAGGCAAAAATAAAAAAGAATGTGAGGAAACTAAAATAGCAATTTATTTTTCCTGGCTATTACTTAATAAGAAATATTTTTTAACCCAATTCTCTAATAAATTAATTTCTGTGTTGCTCTTAGTATATAAAACAGTGTGTGCGAACAAAGAATTGTAGTTTTAATTCAAATTGAAGCTTGAAGTCATTAGGCTAAAAGCTAATTAGTTCATAAAATGGTTAGGATATATTAAAACAAATTAAAACCTTTACTATGTAGTACCTATGAAGTCCTGTGTACTTATGTGCTAGTTCTTTAAAATAAAAAAACCTTTCCTATTTATTTGTTTTGTGTGGGGCGCATATACATCATGATGTGCATATGGTGGTCAACTTGTAGGAATTAGTTCTCTCTATCTATTATGTTGGTTCTGGGATGTCAAGCTTGGTACACCCTAGGTGTTCCTCTATGGAACACCTTTTTTTCTGTGATAGTCTCACTGAACCTGGAGCTCACTGACTGACTGGTTGGCTACCTCATGAACTCTGTAGCTCTCTCTGCCTGCTTTAGCCTTCTCCCCCAACCGCAGCACTGGAGTTACAGGTACACACTGGGCCGCTCAGCTTTTATGTGGTTCTGGGGATCTACACTCTGAGGTCATGCTTGTATGGCAGGAACTTTACCGCAGAGCCATCTTCTCAGCTCCTGTGCTAGACTTTGTTCAAAAGACATATTTTAATTAGAAATAAAACATACCTACACACATATTTATCTTTTATACATAATAGTTACATATAATACATTTACATGATGGAGAAAGCTATAGATCATATAGAAATAGTGTTTGTACATGAGCAAACAAAAATCATTAAGAGGCCGGGCGGTGGTGGCACACACCTTTAATCCCAGCACTTGGGAGGCAGAGGCAGGTGGATTTCTGAGTTCAAGGCCAGCCTGGTCTACAGAGTGAGTTCCAGGACAGCCAGGGTTATACAGAGAAACCCTGTCTCAAAAAACCAAAAAAAAAAAAAAATCATTAGGAGAAGGTTTCCAGGGAAACATTTTCTGATAAGGTGAGGCTAGAGTTAACTTTGAAGGAAGAAAACATTAAAAAAGCTGGTTCAGTGCAGTGTTGAAGCTGGAACTATAACAGAACTCAATCCCTAGGACCATAACAAAAGCTGGACCCAGTGGTGAACATCTGTGATGCTAGCATCCCTATGGCATGATGGGAGGCGAATCACCTGGAAGCCTGCAGATCAGCTACCCACAGGGTACACTCCAGTGACAGGAACAAGAGAGAGGCTGCTCCCAAAGTAGGAAGAACCGACTCCCGAAATGTTGTTCTCTGACTAACACACACAAGGTGGCAGAGTGGGCCTACCTGACCCAGAATTAGGTGGCTTAAGCTCACAGAAAGCATGCACTGCTACAAACAACAGGATTAGCAGGGAGCCTCTGGCATGCAATGGATTCAGCAGTGGCTACTGAGCCCTAAGAGCTAGATGAAAGAACTGAATGGATTTGGTCCGAAATAGGACAGGGCACCATCATGACAAATTTGCCATACGGAGTCAGAACTGTCCACCAGATACTGTACACTGAAAACGTCTAAGCACTACTTCTTGATTTAAAATACTGTCATCCTGAGACAGTGTTTTAAGGAGATGGTCGGGGTACACTCTCACCTCACATGCTCTAAGCCTGGGCTTGATGCCTAGACCCGGATACGAAGCCAATCACAGAAAGCGCATTCATCATCTCATTTGCTGCCTGTGTATTTTACTTTCGCTTTTTGGTGAAACAAATCATATTAGACTGTAAAACTCATCTTACAGGATTATAAGAAGTACTCAGATGGGAAAATGACCAGCAACTAGGCCAGTTCTCTTCTTCTAGGACAGTGGTTTGCAACCTGGAGGTCCCACTGCGGATTGTGTACCAGGTGTTTACATTATGACTCACAGCAGTAGCAAAATCACAGTTATGAAGAAGCAGCGAAATGATTTTATGATTGGGGATCACACAAACTAGGAACTGCATTAGAGGCTGAGCAGCAGGAAGGCTGAGAAGCGCTGCTCTAGGCTCATATGCACAGCACAGCATACCTTCAGGAGAACACACTGCAGGAAGCTCAGCAAGGATGACCAGGGCAGCGTTGACCAGTCTACTGCCCTCCTCTGACAGGGTCTTCGGCTTTGAAGCCTTTATTCCTGGGCCACCTGTCAGCTTAGGGTTTAGTTCTGGGAGCTGTCTAACGAGGATGCAGACACAGAGTTCCAGGGCTGCAAAGACCAAAGACTTCCCAGGTACGAGTCCTCCAGTGTCCTTCCCTTCACCAAACTCTGGCAGGGTTTCTTTTTCAGAGGCTCCATCATCAACTAAAACACAGAGGGAACAGGGCTTAAGGAAAACTTGCTGCTTGCTTGGCTTCATGTAGGTGGTAATTCAATTCATTTCTTGTATAGACACTGCATTTAGTGGCTAAAGTCTTAGGTGTGAAAAGCTTAAGGAAAAAGCAGCTCTCAAGTTAAAGTTGTCTTTACTATGAGTTCTCATTACAATGGGTTAAAAATAAAATTCTTGTAATCTTTTTGGTCTTAAAATAGTGCCTGATTAAACTCATCTCCTTGCTGTTATAAATGAGAATCTGACAGCAGCAGCTCCAACAGCGACTCTGTCATCTTACAGACTGGCAGTGCCTGGGCACAAAGATCAGAACCCAGGCACTGATACCATTAGAAGCTGCCCACCGTTTACTTTTTATGTACGTATTCGCATCTGCCCTAGTTCCAACAGTATCCAGATCTCACAGCTGCCCCAAGTAACACTTGTTGAAACAATGACAACTCTGCGCTGTGCTGTGCTGCAGCTGCATGCTGCGCCTACTGGAACAGCCCTGCTGCGTGCCATGCCTAGCGGAACAGCGCTTGCCCACTGAATACAGAGTGTCTGATTTCCAGAACTGGAATGAAAAGAGAAGCTATGTCACTGAGTTAATACTTACCTTCTGCACTTCGTCTTTTTTCCTTCACATGTTCTTGAGCAGCACAGATAATCTGCCTTACCACTTCAAGTGAAGCCAACTGAATGGCTGGTGACTCTCTTGTCAAAATTACTCGGTGTAGTACATTTAGCAATTCAATACCCAAGTCCTGTCAAAAAACATGGAGTAGACATTATTGGAAATTACACTTGTTTACGTCGTGTGTGTGTGTGTGTGTGTGTGTGTGTGTGAAAAATTACAAAATTAAATGCCATGATAAAAACTCAAAAAGAAAGAATTTAATAAATAAAATTTAAAAATAAGTATATTGCCAGAACAATAAAGGTATATAGCAATACTTGTTTTGTTTGTTTTGAGACAGTCTTATGCAGGCCTGACTGGCCTCAAACTTGCCAAGGAAGACCTCAAACTCCTGATCCTCCTGCCTCTGTCCCTACAATGCTAGAATTTCAGGTGTATCACCTTGCTTGGGTAATAACATTGTCACAAATTTCAGAACATTTCTCAGCTCATTTCCGTGAGAGATGGTACTATGACAAATGATCATTTTCATTCATGTCTGAGATGACACTGGAGACATAGCCAAAGGCTGACATGTAAGATTAATATTAAAATTTTCTTGTAATAATAAAGATGAGGAGAAGTACTTCTTAAGTAGATCCTTAAAATATACACTTTGGCGTCCTTACTGCACTTTTGCTTTTCTTTCTCTCTTTAAGGTTTTACTGATTTTTATTTTATATGTATGAATATTTTGCCTGGACATATGTGCGGTGCTGGGGAGGTCAGAAGAGGATCCGATACCCTGGAACTGGAGTTGCAGATGGTTGTGAGCTCCATATGGGTCCTGAACCTGGGTCTTCTGCACGAGAACAAGGGCTCCTAACCGCTGACCACCTTTTCAGTTGCCACCTTTTCTTTTTCACTATTTATTTTGGCTACTTCATTTCATCTTTGAGAGTAATTGGAGTGAGTTTGCCATTAATAAGTACTCATTTGAGAGTTGGAGAGATGGCAGAGCATAGCTGCACTCTTCACTGCAGAGGCCTGGGACTTGGTTCTCAGCACTCAGTTACCTCTTAGGGCTCTCTCATGAATATGCAAATATACACAGGCACACACTCATTCATATACATAAGTACAAAATCTTTAAAAAATATTGGTTTGAAACACACAGAAAATATCCTGGTATAGAGGCACATGCCTCTCAGAGGCAGAGGCAGGTAGATCTCTGTGAGTTTAAGGCCAGCCTGGTTTACATAGTGACTTCCAGGTCAGCCAGAGCTACTTAGTGAGACTCTGTCTTGAAAAACCACCCAACCTGAAAAAAAAAAAATCACAATACAGTTTATAATTTAGTCAAGTTCAATTAAACTCAGATAAAACTCAACTAATGCTTCAAACCTAATTAGACAGTACTAATTAAGAGCTTAGAAAAATCATAGTACCCATTACCTTAAAGCCAGAGTCAATGGCAATAAGATGGTAATAATGATACCAGTATGTGTTGCTAAGAGCACCTGCCTAACACCTATTTACTCCTGAGTAAAGTCAGAGGCAGTATGGCACTTTGTAGTAACCCTTTTTACCATAGCCAGACTGAAGACCAGGAGGAGAACCCAGACAACAGGAATATTTTGTAATGGACAGTATTATACATCAAGTACATTGTCTCTTGGGGGAAAATGCAAAATAAGATACAGATGAGTGCAAAGTTTGGGGTTCACAGAAACAGAAAAGGAGTGATCCCACACGGAACCTCTGGCTACTGTGCTGTACAAGGCAAGAGAGGCCCTTCCCTCCCTACAGAAGGCAGGAAGAACATGCTGTCAGAGGCTCGCCTGCTCCTGGGTTACCGAATCCCAGTAGCATCCTCAGACCACCTGAGCTGCGCTTTTTCTTTTGTGACCTTTGCTCAGTTCTGTTTACTGTAGTAACCTGAATACATTTCTGGTCTTTGAAGTCAAGAGAGGCCTCCCAAGACACAGTATATCACCTGATCACTGCCAATTCTCGATCTGGGCCAAGGAACATCGAGCAGGGCCTGCAGTGCATGCAAACAAGCGGTGATGCTTTCCAAGCTGGCATCT
>NW_022196912.1:66765156-66777362 GCF_008632895.1 Mastomys coucha
ATACATTCAAAACACACACACACACACACCCCAAAGTGTTAAAAATTATTTGAAAAAAGAAGGCAAGTATGTATAAAGACATACAGAGGGTAGAAAGATTAGACTCTCTGAGGCTGGAGAGTTGGCTCAGCAATTAACAGCACTGGCTGTTCTTTCAGAGGACTTGGATTCAACTCCCAGAGCCTACATGGTGGCTTGCTACCATCTGTAACTCCAGTTCCAGGAGATCAAATACTCTATTTTGACTTTGATACGTACACATATAATATACACATATACATGCTGGCAAAATATTTATACATATAAAATAATAAAATAAAAAAATTTAAAAGGAATAAAAATAATCTCCGTGGAGATGTCTCAGAGATAACACTGGTAAACATCCTGCCTTTGTGCACGTCAACAGCCACAACAGCAGCTACAACAGCAGCACTCTTAACATAAGCACTCATCTCACCATTTGGCTGCAGACAGCCAGTTCTCAACTGAACTGAAAAATATGCTTATTACAGTTACCACTAAGCCACAATAAAAATGTTTACTGGAATAGATTCATGGACTAAAGAATGGTAGGGTAAAGCAGTTACCACAGTCCACAGCATGTATTATCACTTACCTGTAACTCTGAAACCTACAACTACTGACCTTGAAACAAAATAAATGAAAATCCTATGACATATATATGCTGTATGAAGTCAAAGCAATAGCAAATTAAAAAATAGGATAAATTTAACTCCCTCTCTCCATATAGCACAGTGTGAGTACTCAGATACATTACTACAGATAATGGTAATATGCTTGATTACAGGGTCCCTGTTGTTGCCCCCGGCTTCTAGACAGATGTACAGATTGCTCATTGAGTTACCCTCACTCCTAATTCTGAATTCTACATGTATTTGGCTCCAGGGGTTTTAGACAGGGACTATGGGATTCTATTATATAGAGTATGCTGATCAGTCTGATCTGAGGAAAAACCAAGAGAAGGTAATGAGAAACAAGATTTAAATTACAAATAATACTGTGACTAGAAGCTTTTATAGGAAAATATATTGTTTACAATTCGAAATTCTTTAGGGAACTGAGAAAAGCTGGGAGCTGGAGAGGTGGTACTCTTCAGCGAAGAGCATATCAATTGGTTGTCCAGTGCCAAATGGTCAGCCCTGAAAACATACATGCAAGTAGCACCACAGAGACGCAACAGGCTATATTTTGGGAACATATCTGTATATGCAAAAAGACACTATGAATTTGAAGCAGAGTGGAAAGGGGTATAAGGGAAGATTTGAAGGAAAGGGAATGGAGAAAAGTTGTAATTATAATCTCAAAATAAAAATAAAAAAGAAAAACAATAAAAATACTATTTATTATTATCATGTGTGCATGAATTGTGTGTGTGTGTGTGTGTGTGTTCACGGACATGCATGCTCTCAAGGTCAGTGGACAACTCTGTCAGGCTGATTCTCCCCGTCCACCTTTTCCAAGCTTGTAAAATGAGCACCTTTACCCATTGACCCATCTCGGGATTCTTCGTTTCCTTCCTTCCTTCTCTTGATTCTTTCTATGAAAGAATGTTAAACATATTCAAGTAGGGCTCATGAGATGGCTCAGGAGTTAGGGGTGCTTTCTGCTAAGTCTGAAGACCTGGGTTAGGTCCTAGGGACTCACCTGGTAGGTAGGCAGCAGGGAGCCAACTCCTGAAAGTTGTCCTCTGACCTCCACATGCATGCTATGGTATGCGAGTGTGTGCACAAGCACACCCACCCTCAAACACAGGTGCATTAAATAAATTTAACTTTAAAAATTTTTAAAAAAATCAAAGTACACACAAGCAAATGCATACATCTTCAGTCACTGGGAGTTCATTTTCATTGGCTATTATGAAATTTCTTTGATTTCATAACTGCTCCTGCTTGGGTCTTTAGACTGGCCAATGTTAACTAATATTTAAATAAATCTCATTTGAAATTCTTTAGTTTACCTTGAAAATAGACTACTATTTAACATGGTGACAGAGCTGGTGGTCTCAGCATTTGAGAGGAAGAGAGGAGAACCACAATTTTACTGCTACCCTCAGCTACATGGGAGGACCTTGCCTCAAAAAAAAAAAAATGTAGGTTAGGGTGTGCCTCAGTGTTATAGGCCTTAACTAACATGCTCAAGGATCTGAGTTTGAACTCAGGCACATACACATTGACTTACAAGCTCCTCCCCCCACCCGCCGGCCAACAGTACTTACTGTATAATTCTATTGTACATCCTTCGGTGTTTATGGCGTGTACTAGCTTCCATAATTCCCAGTCAGTGAAAGAGCACTAACCTCTGCCCAGGCTTTCAGCACCGCTAAGATCTCCATGGTGGAGGCACTTTCATTGTACAGCTGGCTGAGAGCTTCTTTTCCAGCCTGTATCTTCGTTAGTGATGAGACAAGTAGCTGATGAACTCTGCGGAGATCGCTGAGGTCACTAACAACTCCGCTTGCTATCCAAGCACTGCAAACCTGGTTTTGAGAAGACCAAAGGTTAGATTCAAAAAAATTCTGCATTTCTTGTTTTGAGCTTAGCAGAGCCCACTCACATCCTAGGAATCTAGCCACAGAAATAATTTTTTAAACAAGATTTACTTATTTTTACTTTATGGGCACTGGTGTTTTGCCTGCATGCATATATCTGCATGGCTTTGGATCCCCTGGAACTGGAGTTACAGACAATTGTGAGCTGCCATCTGGGTACTGGCAATTGAACCCATGGCCTCTAGAAGAGCAGCCAATACTCTTAACTGCTCTCCAGTCCTGGAATTTTTTTTTTTTAAACCAAGAAAACTAATAAAATGTAGTAGGAGAAGAATCAAAAGCCAGGACTTCAGAAATGAACAGGATCTAAGGCTGAAGCAGGTTAAATGCAGTTCCTTAGTATGTAAGATGAAGAGTGTGAGGCAGCAACGTGTGTAAATTAAACTATGCATCCATAATCATAAAGCTATACTTTAATCTTGAGTATCTCATCTCATTATTTAAAGTTAAGAGATGGGGTGGTTAACTGATGTGACTTAGTTAAAAGACAAAGACTTAACATTTCAAATTCCAATGAGGCTGGGTGTGCTGGTACACGCCTTTAGTCCCAGCACTCAGAAGGCAGAGGCACGTGGATTTTTTGTAATGCCACCCTTATCTACCTAGAGTTACAGGTCGGACAGAGCTACACAGTGAGACCCTATTTCAAAAGAAAACACTCCAAGGAACAAGGAAGATTTTATTTTTATATTTTGCAGTTCTGGGGCTGACCCAGAATCTCACAGATGCCGGCAAGTGTTCTTCTACTCTGTTACACTTCCAGCCCCTGAGGAAGATTATGATCCGTCTAATAACAGCCTAATCTATTTAAAGAGCAAAGCAAGCCTGGCAGTGGTGGCTCATGCTTTTAATCCTAGCATGGGGGAGGCAGAAGTTAGGCATATCTCTGTGAGTTCAAAGCCAGCCTGGTCTACAGAGTGAGTTCCAGGACATCCAAGGCTACACAGAGAAACCCTGTCTTGAGAAAACAAAACATAAAAAAAACAGAAACAAACCATAGAGCAAAGCAAGAACAATAAAACAACAGTAGTATTTTGCAATGCAGAGCCGATTACAGTGGCTATGTCTATATCCCAACAGCAGGAGGAGCAGGGGTTTCAGGACAGATTTGGCTAGCTTAAGGCCAGCCAGGGCTACAGCAGGCCCAGTCCCTAAAAAACAAAGGGGAAGCTGGATGTGGCAGTATATGCTCTTAGAGACACGTAAAACATACTTAACTTTGCTTGAAATTTCCACCTGTGCTCTCCCGACAAGCTGTTTTTAGTTATGAGTTTGGTAACTCAATGCTGCTGTGGATGTGGGAAAACGAGTATTTGCATACATTGTCAGCATGAGTTTTATCGGCCAAATTCCTCTAATAGACCCTTTACCTACCAACTGAGAGGAATTTATTCCACAGACAGGCTTGCATTCAGTGAAAGGACCTATGCAGGGTGACGGCTCACTGTGGCAGGACTTTTACTATATTTTATTTTTTGTTTTTTCAGGACAGGGTTTTAGCCTTGGCTGTCCTCAAATTTAATCTGTAAGCCAGGCTGGCCTCAGAATCACAGAGATCCACCTGCCTCTGCCTCCCAAATGTTGGGATCAAAGGCCTGTACCACCATACCCAGCTGTGGCTGTATCTGTAATAGGAACAACTGAACCCTGACAAGTCCATCAACATGAAACTGCTCTAGTAAATAGAACCCGGGTAAGAAGCAGGGCAGTTTCCCAAATGTCAAAAGGAAAGGAAAAGAGGTTGAGATGAGTCTGGGATTATAAGAAAGACCCTTGAGCCTGGAGCATGCAACCCAGGCTGGCCTTGGACTCACTGCAAGCTTCAAGGCTCAGTCTCCCAAGTGCTTGGCTTCTAAAGTCATGTGTTCAGCTCCGACTTTGTACCCACGTACCTGACATGCTTTGGCAGTGATGTCAGGTGGTGTCTCTGAAGTGAAGGCTGGTCTAAGAGCGGCTCCAACCTGTCAAGGAATTATACAATATGTTGCCCATCAACAAGGGAGCATCACTCTGATGTTACTTGGAAATCACTCATTAAGAATGGGTTCCACGGGCCCTGATTTGTCTCTCTGTCCTGTACCTGTCCAAGCACTCTGCCTTGGGGAGGCATCCCTCTTCAACTCTCAGTCTGTGTACTTGCTGGAGAGCTAGCTAGTAACTGGCTCCAGGGAACCACGCCAGGGAACACACACACCTCTCTAGAGTTTTGCTGCTGAGGGGCTCTTTCTCTGCAAGGACATGAGTGTGGAAAGAGCCATCTTGTTACCACTTAGAGAGGTGGGGCTGCTCAGAGTAGAGCCTGTGTGGGAGACAACGAGCCCTCCATTTTTCTGCCTGAACGGTGTTTCTAGCACCTGCAGCTCTAAGGAGGCAGAAATGTGAGAGCTTGGCCCTAGTGGCCTGAGTTACAGTGTCTGTTCCCATACATCAACCCTTTGCTTTGGCTATGCTCCATGTATATGCTGGCTTTGTCTGCTGGGAAGAAGTGATGGAGCCTGCTAACCAACTATAGAATGGTTGTAGAGGGTCTCCTTGTTTCTAGTGATCAACAGACTGCCTGCCACTCAACACGCAGATTACATGACAGGTGAGGGTTCCACATTCATTCTTGGATTCTTAAACACAGTTACAAAGATCATAAAACCAGGACAAAACCTGGCCCTTTCCTAAATCCAGAAAAAACACTGAAGGAGGTTTCATGTAGCACTCTAATCTAGAAGTAATAGAGATAAAACTTGTATATAGCCTGACTATTTTCTTACTGAGTAGCTTATTTTTTACTTTGTAAAATACTTTCCTACTAAAGACTTCCTGTAAGTTAAAAAGGTTTTAAATATAAAAATCAACCCTTAAGAATATAAGCTCCGGCCGGGCAGTAGTAGCGCATGTGCCTTTAATCCCAGCACTTGGGAGGCAGAGGCAGGCGGATTTCTGAGTTTGAGGCCAGCCTGGTCTACACAATGAGTTCCAGGACAGCCAGGGCTACTCAGAGAAACCCTGTCTCGAAAAACAAACAAACAAACAAACAAAGAATATAAGCTCCTGTTTTAAGCATGCTATTTTGGTTTTACTTGAAGCTTTATAAAATGCTAGCTATTAGATTTGTTCTACATGTATTTTCTGTGCACTGATGGTGAGGGCTTGCATTAGAAGAGAGAGTCTTTATGCATTAAAATGTGACATGACTTTTTTTTTTTTTTTTCCGGGACAAGGTTTCTCTGTATAGCCCTGGCTGTCCTGGAACTCATTCTGTAGACCAGGCTGGCCTCGAACTCAGAAATCCACCTGCCTCTGCCTCCCAAGTGCTGGGATTAAATGCATGTGCCACCACCACCTGGCTTATGACACGGTTTCATAGATTGTTTATTAACACCTGAAAAGTTCTAACAGAAAATGCTTACATTGGCTTGATACTGTTCCAGAATCACATGACCTGGAAACTCTGGCTCTGCAATATCTGCAAACCGCCGAATAACAACTAAGAGTGTGTCAAGGCCAGAGAGACGGAGTTGGTCACTATGGTCTGTGGCAGCCATAAAAGCCATGCGGATTAAGTCAGCAAGATGGAGCACCAAAAAATCATCTAGAAGATGAAAAAGATGTTTTATCATGAAAAAGAACAGGCTGAAACTAAAATTTACATTATGTGATGATGTTCTCTCCTTATTTTATAGCTTAGGTTCTCCAGACTGTCCTGTTTCATTCTGTGTTAAGTAGACTTTCAGGCTAAATTTAACATACACTCAAATATACATAAAACCATCCAAAACCAAAAAATTATATTCAAAAGCCCAAAGCAGAATTAACATTCTTTAAGAAAGAGTGGCAAGCAGTTTCCTTAATAAACACTTTGCCAGACTGTCTGATAAAAGCACATTAATTGTACTTAGCAGAGCTTGGAATGTGATGAACTTGGCAGTAATTTATTCTCTTTATGTCAAGTTAATGCCAAACAGAAATATAAAAAAAATCTCTAGCTATAGAAATTTAAAAAAAAAAAAGGTAATTCCATTCATTCCTGAAACATACTCTTACTATAAAAATTCTGAAAGGAAAAAACAAACAAAAAATCATTTAAAAGTGGCCCAGTAGTATTTCCAGAAATTAGTATTTACCTAGACAACATGAGACAAACTCATAGTCAGAGTTCACAGAAAATACCTACATCTTAGTAAAAGCCAACTTGGTTTCAAGTTTGGGAGTCAGGGAGCACTAGGATTTCAAAAGAAAATGCTTGCTTGAAAACTATTAAACACAATATGCATTCAGATTGGTAATACCAATATTTTGATATAAAAAATTATGTTTACTAATGTATGTGTGTACCACAGTACATGCAACCATCCTTCTCCCATAGGTTCCAGGGATTAAGCTCATAATTTTTATTTATGTTAACACAAGTAATGGCATGCTGAATACACTGCAGGAGCATGTCCATCTAGAGTAAGGCCTGCCACTGCTATGCTTCACTCTGGAATGAAAACCAGAGGGACAGTGCCCCCACTTTTATCATGTGGTCTTGCTGCTTACTTCTTGAATCACGTTTTTTCATTTCTTGTGCTAAAGCAATGTCAAAATGAGCGCTGTTTGCATTTTCACACTGGTTAATTATCCTGCAGACACAATCAGCAGCGAAGACTCTGGTGGCCCATCGAGGATTACTGAAAGGGTGTGGCCTGTCATCACCTCTGGTCAAAACCCAGGCATCATCACCTCTGTCGCCTTCTTCCTCCTGCATTGTATCCACGCAGGTTACAGCTGTAAAATCTTTATTAAGGAAAAACACATGAGATTATAATTAGCAGGAAGACACCACTATTAAAGAATACAAAACACAAATCCAAATGCAGACTAGAATTACTATTAATCAATCATACGCCTTTATGATAACCTAAAACAATTGGATCTCATAAGCATCAATAACAACAATGTCAGCTGTCACGCTGATCTCCACACATGTGTAACCCCCATCGTCATGCATAGACACACAACAGTAAGAATGATGATAAAATTACTACACACTGTGATAATTAACAACCCCTTTCATGAAAATGGCTGCACTTAACGAAATTCACAATCACAATAATGAGGCTATGAATGGATTTAAGAAGGTTCCCTCTCAAACCTATTGAAATATTCAGAACATATACCCATGTGCACATACAGAAACACACACCTTTAAAAAATATTTTTGTTAGGACATTCATTGCTATTATTATAGTCTCAAAGTTATGGTTCTACCAACCAATTAAGGAACTGACTCATTATTGACTTTTTCTTTCGAGACAGGGTCAGTTTGAATTCCTAGAGATCTGCCAGCCTCTGTCTGCAGAGTGCAGGGATTAAAGACATAAATCGTCATGCCTAAAATCTGTGAACTTGTTAGCTGCTAACCTTACAAACTAGATGGTACTAATGCTATAAAGCAAACCAACCTTTTTTTTTTTTTTTTTTTTTAAGACAGGGTTTCTCTGTGTAGCCTTGGCTGTCCTGGAACTTACTCTGTAGACTAGGCTGGCCTCGAACTTAGAAATTCATCTGCCTCTGTTTCCCAAGTGCTGGGATTAAAGGTGTGTGCAACTATGCCTGGAGTAAGACACTATCTTTTTGTTTTTATTTTTTAAATAAAGAGTCTACAGAAAGACATTTTCCCAGTAAGAAAGGATGAAAGTGGTCTGGAGAGATGGCTCAGTGGATAAGACCACTGACTGCTCTTCCAGAGGTCCTGAGTTCAATTCCCAGCAACCACATGGTGGGTCATACCATCAGTATTAGTATCTAATGCCCTCTTCTGGTGTGTCTGAAGACAGCAACTGTGTACTCATATACATAAAATAAATAAATAAATCTTTAAAAGAAAAAGAAAGGATGGGAATCAAACTACAGAGTATTAGTGAAAAACAACAAACAACAACATCAGAATAAACCAGACCTGCAGGTTCAGAAGTCAAAGTAGAGGGCAGGGTCTAAAGCAAGCACGAGGATGTGTCCCCTGTGGCACATGTCAGAAAGGGAAAGGATGCTGCAGGGAAGTGAGTCTGTTCAAGCCACAGACCGAGGAGCTGGCCTTTCAGACCTGTTGTGCCAGCAATTTGCTCCCTTGCTATTATTTGCACCTGTGGTTCCCCACTGTTTAATTTCCACTATTACGTGTATGTGGGGAAGGAGGAACCCTTGTTCACGGCTGGCTAAAGTGTAAACTGGTACAGATGCTGTGGAAATCAGCATGTAGGTTTCTTGAGAAGCTAGAAGACAACCCCGCAGATGGCTCGGCTATTCCACTCCAAGGCAGACACCCAAAGGACTCCGTGCCCTGCTCACAGGGCACAGACATGCCTGCTCATCGTGTTCACTGCTGCTCATTAGCTGAGGAATGAATGGGTGAGAAAACTGTGCTACACACACAGTGGGGTTCTACTCAGCTGGAGAGAAAACCCAGCATGATGAAATCGGCAGGAGGATAGACGGACCTGGAAATGTACTGAGCTGAGAGGCCCATAAAGCCAAATGACTCATGCTCTCTCTCCTATGGGTCCTAGTTTCAAATTTCCAGATCTGTGAGTTTAATTTGGAGTGTCTGTAAAAGCTAGAAACCCAGACAGGCCCATGAGAGGGTGCAGGGAGAGTGGGACATATGTCATACGAAAGTAGTGGTGGAAAATATTGGGATATAAAGAGTTGAAGGAGGTATAGTAAATACTTATACGTTAAATGAAGTGCATGTCTGTGTGAAGGAGTCTGAATGAAGGTATTAGATGATAATGTTCCCAGAAGTCATGGGCTACTGAATGAAAATCCAGTGCTAGGCATAGGATCCAGGATCCCTCTGGGATCCCTTTCTATGAGTTCTGGTCAAGGAGGTGCCAGAACATGAAAATACATCTGAGTTAGGAACCTCAGGGAGCATGACTCTAAAATCAAAAAGGAGCATGGTGGTACATATCTACAATCCCAGCCCTTAGGGCATGGAGGCAGAAGGAACAGAAAAGAAAAATTAAGAGACAGTAGAAAAAAAATCAGTTTAATTATGTATGCATTGAAAAAATTATTTCGAGACAGAGTTGCACGAGGCCCAGGTTGGCAGCAAATCTTCTACGTAGCTGAGGATGGTCTTGACTTTCTAATCCTCCTGTGGCTTTTCTTCTTTTTCTGGGGATTGTTTTAGGGCCTCTCATGTGTTAGACAAGTGCTCTATTACTGAATTATATCAGATCCCCAGCCAGAAAATATATGTGCTCTTTCTCTTTTAAAGTAGACATCCTTATGAATCCTAAGTTGTAGACAGCAGATGGTATGAGGACCAGCCACTAAGAAGTCAAAGCAAGCAAAACAGAACAAAGCCCAGAGGGATTTCAAAGTACTTTTTCCTTTAACACACTTCACTGACCAGAGATCTGTTACCTAAATTGGAAAGTACTGAAATACTATGAAAATATGCAGATGTTAAATCTAAACAGATGACTGTAGGTCTTGAATATGTGTCTTCAAGAGAAAATAACATGCTTTCCAATTCTTTAATTTTTAAACTTTTTTTTCTTTTTTTGAGGCAGGGTCTCTCATGTATCCAAGGCTGGCCTTGAACATGCTACATAGCTAAGGATGATACTGAATTTCCGATCTTGTTGTCTCATTCTTCCAAGTGCTAAATCCATCCAGTGCAAAAAAAAAAAAAGACAGCATTTTAAACAAATGCTGTCAGGTCAACTGGAGGTCAGCATGTAGAAAAATACAAATCAACTTGTTCTTATCTCCCTGTACAAAGCTCAAGTCCAAGTAGATTAAGGACCACCACATAAAACCAGATACACTGAAACTAAAAGAAGAGAAAGTAGGGAAGAGCCTTGAGCATAGGGGCTCAGGGGAAAATTTCCTGAACAGAACACCAATAGCTTATGCTCTGAGGTAAAGAATCAACAAATGGAACCTCATAAAATTGCAAAGCTTCTGTAAGGCAAAGGAAACTGTCAATAGGACAAAATGGCAACCAACAGATTGGGAAAAGATCTTTACCAATCCTATATCAGATAGCTGGCTAATATCCAATATATACAAAGAACTCAAGAAGTTAGACTCCAGAGAACCAAATAACCCTATTAAAAAAGAGGTACAGAGCTAAACAAAGAATTCTCAACTGACGAATACCAAATGGCTTAGAAGCACCTAAAGAAATGTTCAACATCCTTAGTCATCATGGAAATGCAAATCAAAACAACCCTGAGATTCCACCTCACACCAGTCAGAATGGCTAAGATAAAAAAACTCAGGTGACAGCAGATGCTGGCGAGGTTGTGGAGAAAGGAACACTCCTTCAAGCTGGTACAATCACTCTGGAAATCAGTCTGGCGGTTCCTCAGAAAATTAGACATAGTACTACCTGAGGACCCAGCTATACCACTCCTGGGCATATACCCAACATATAACAAGGACACATGCTCCACTATGTTCATAGCAGCCATATATATATAATAGCCAGAAGCTAGAAACAACCAAGATGTCCTTCAACAGAGGAATGGATACAGAAAATGTGGTACATTTACACAATGGAGTACTACTCAGCTATTAAAAATGATGAACTCATGAAATTCTTAGGCAAATGGATGGAACTAGAAAATATCATCCTGAGTGAGGTAACCCAATCACGAAAGAACATACATGGTATGCACTCACTGTTAAGTGGATATCAGCCCAAATGCTCGGAATACCCAAGATACAATTCATAGTTCCTACTTCTTTTGGTTTCTGTCATATAATGAAGGCCAGCTGAGGCATCCAGCCTTGAAGTGCCCATTCATAATCAGCTAGTGCTGGATTGGCTGGGCCACAAACTGTAAGTCCTCTTTTTAGCTATACATATATAGAGTTCTGTTATATTATCTAAGTTCCGTTACTGTAGAAAACCCTGAATAACACAACATCTAACACTACTTGAAATTAACATTATCAACTGTGGAGAGACCAGATGCTCAAAAGTCAACCATGGGCAGAGGCAGAGGCAGAGACAGGTGGATCTCTGAGTTTGAGGCCAGCCTGCTTTACAAGGCCAGTTCCAAGTTCGGTGGTACACATCCTTAATTCAGCACTTGGGAGGCAAAAACCAGGCAGTAGTTTGCTGTGAGACTAGCCTACGTAGTGAGACTTTGTCTCAAAACAAACAAACAAAACCAGAGGCTGGAGAGATGGCTTAGCAGTTATGAGCACGTACTGTACTTGAAGAAGATCCAAGTTTGCTTACCAGCACTCACATGGTAGCTCACTACCACCTGTAACCCTAATACAGGAGATCCAATGCCTTCTTCTGGACTTTGAGAGCACTGTCCTCATGTACATACATCTCACGCAGTCACGCAGACACACAAAATTAAGAATAAGTCTTTTTTCAAAAAGACAAAAGATTGTTACAGAAAAAAGTATTTAAGACAAGAAAAAACAATATAATCATTACACTTATGTTGTGCAAATTCATGAGAATTCTAGTAAGATACAGAAGTAGGCTGGGCGGTGGCAGCGCATATGTCTTTAATCCCAGCACTTAGGAGGCAGCAGGCAGATTTCTGAGTTCAAGGCCAGTCTGATCTACAGAGTGAGTTCCAGGACAGCCAGGGCTATAGAGAGAAATCCTGTCTTGAAAAACCAAAAA
>NW_022196912.1:66777724-66794020 GCF_008632895.1 Mastomys coucha
AGTAAGGCTAGCAGCGCCCCTTCAAGGCCCACTTCTCTGAGGTTGGCATCTGAGGAGAGGAAAAGGGACGCTCTAAGTAACAGGAAACAGCTGCCATAGGGGAAGCACACAAGTTCAGAGGGTTCAAAAACTATGTATCAGGTACTTTAAAGATTAGCTGAGCCAGGTAGTGGTGGCACACATCTTTAATCCCAGCACTTGGGAGGCAGAGGCAGGTGGATTTCTGAGTTTGAGGCCAGCCTGGTCTACAGAGTGAGTTCCAGGACAGGCAGGACTACACAGAGAAACCCTGTCTCAAAACCCAACCCCCCCAAAATAAAAGATTAGCTGAATACTGTGCTTAATCTCCTGAAGTTGGTATTAGTACATAGCTGATTTCTTGGATTATTTATGATCCTGCATAGGATCCTTAAAAAAAGAAAAGGAACATTATTAACCCTCTTAAGAGTTAATGACCTCAGGCTATCCAGATGTTTCAGTGGAAAAATCTTGCTGCTAAATTGGATCCCTGGAACCCACATGATGGAAGAGAACCAGAAGACTCCTCTGACTCCACGTGTGTGCAAACCCCCACACAAGAAATAAAGGCAATGAAAATATAAAAACTTGTTAATGTCACCTTAAGTTAGGTAAATATTATCCAAGCAATGTTCATTACATCAATGTGAGTTTGTGTGTGTGTGTATCTACTTTACTTATCTATCTATCTATCTATCTATCTATCTATCTATCTATCTATCTATCTATCTATATCTCCTCTTATTTATTAGGATTCTTTTCCTTGATCTGAAGCTAAATGCAAATAAATAAACATGGTAGTTCTCCTTACTCTAGTGTAAAGGCTCTGATTTGTTAGTGCTGGATGCTACTGGAGAGTGAATTCAGGGCTATCCTTTGAACTTGTAATCCTCCTGCCTCAGTCTCCCAAGTAGGTCAATTACAGGGCCTGTATCACTAAACCCAGCTAAAGGATCTAAATAGGGTTTAAAATCACACCTAGTAAATTAATGTGTGTGTGTGTGCATGCATGTCCCAAGGCACATGTGTGAAGGTCGAATGACAACTTGTGTGTCCCAGAATTGAACTCAGGTCATCCAGCTTAGCAGCAAGTAATTCTACCTACTGAGCTGCCTTGCTGGTTCCTTAACTTTTTTTTTTTTTAACGAATTAAACAGAAAACAAATTAAACAGAAATAGTGATTGGTGAATAAGGTTTAACCTCTGAGCTAACATATGTTACTCACTATATGATATTCTGAGTATTGCAATATTCTAGTAATAAAGCAAATGAGTGCTGGGAACTGAACCTGTGTCCTCTGAAATAACAAGTGCTCTAAACTGTTGGCCGTCTCTCCAGCACCAAGTGGTCCACGTCTTAGAAGGAGTAAGATGTTGAGCTCTTTACTATAATTAACTCACATAGCTAATTTAGGATTTTGTCTTTTCTTGACTCATTTGAAGAGAAATGAAGGTGCTGGAGCAAGGATGGCTCAAAGGCTGAGTAAAGTGCTCACTGCTCTTGACAAGGACTCAGAGTCCGTTCCTAGCACAAAAGCCATGAATTCCTGTTCCAGGGGATCTGATGATCTTTCAAATATGCATGTATACAAAATAAAATATAGTAACTACAACTTTTTTTAAAAGAGAATTGAGATAATAGTGAAATGTTATTACTGGGAGTGTCAAAGTTTTAAAAAATGATACTGCCTCTTGGCCTTTTAGATCAGATTAAGTGCAAAAAAGGTATGCCCATCCCTGTGAGTAACACAGGAAGAATACTTTCATGAATGACAGTCCCTTCTAGAAAATAATTTGACAGTATCTATTAAAACCATAAGTGCACAGTAGTTTATTTATTCATTTAATAGGTTACGTTCTGCATGAGCTTATTGTACTATATTGAGTGCAAAAGACAAGAGGCCAAGAAAGGGTACCAGATTCCCCAGAACTGGAGTTACAGAAGGCTGTGAGCCATCGTGTGGGTGCTGAAGGTGGTCCTCCCCAAGAACAGTTAGTGCTCCTAACCTCTGAGACACCTCTCTAGCCCCACAATTCTTAAAGAGAGAACTGGTAGGATGTGTTAAATAGTAATCTTTGTGTGACGACTGCATGTGTGCATACACTGTGCTGTGATCACAGGCCACTTACTGCCCAGTCCCTGGTCTTCTGCATCTTGCTCACTGTCCTCCTAACTAGTCCCTCTTCTACTTCTGTGTGTATGTATGGGCACATGTGTATAGCTTAACATTTCTTTCTATAATTATCTCTGTAGACCAGGCTGGCCTTGAACCCTCAGAGATCTGCCTGCCTTTGCTTCCCTAGTGCTGGGATTAAAGGTGTGCGCCACCACTGCCTGGCACAACTCAACATTTCTTTTCTTTTTTTTTTTTCTTTTTAAAGATGTATTTATTATTATATATAAGTACACTGTAGCTGTCCTTAGACGCACCAAGAAAGGGAATCAGATCTCATTCCAGATGGTTGTGAGCCACCATGTTGTTGCTGGGATTTGAACTCATGACCTCTAGAAGAGCAATTGGTGCTCTTAACCAATGAGCCATCTCACCAGCCCATGACTCAACATTTCTAAGAACATGTTTACATCACTGAAATCTAAAGCAATAGATACAAATCAATTTGGTTGTGAACTAAAAATGAAAATGTTACTTTTGGGAAAAGACATGACATTATCAGATTACTGTATCAACACAGTCAGTCGAATACCCCAAGCCAGCAGTTTTCTCTAAATGCAGCATGTTTATTAATCTTTTAAGGATTTTTATAATGCTGCCCTAGTCAGGGTCACTACTGTTGTGGTGAAGCCACTTGCAGAGGAAAGGGTTGCTTGGTTTCCACACCACTGCTCATCACCAAAGGAAGTCAGGACTGGAACTCACACAGGGCAGGGTCCTGGAGGCAGGAGCTGATGCAGAGGCCATAGCGGGTGCTGCTTACTGGCTTGCTCGCCATGGCTTGCTCAGTCTGATTTCTCATAGCACCCAGGACCACTAGGCCAGGGGTAGCCCCACCCATAATGGGCAATGCCCTTTCCCATCAACCACTAACTAAGAAAATGTTCTATAGGTTTGTCTACAGCCTGAGCTTACGGAGACAACTTCTCAGTTGAGGTCCCCTCCTCACATGCATACAATGACTTTGCTCTTATTCCTCTTCCTACTCTTCCCCCTAATTCCTTCCAGATCCACCTTTATCCAGCAGAGAAGTTTTAGTAGTAAAAAAACTTGAACAGGAAAGATTTTTATAGTAAAATATATTATGGATCTGAAAATTTTAATCTGGGAAGCTTTACCAAAGCTGTGAAATGCTAAAAGATAGTATTTTAGAAATTATATATACATACGTATGTGATATCATTATTATTTGTAGTTACAATTATATGAAGTTTGAGTTACTTTCAGGCTTTGTACTTAGGAGCATTCGCTGCTTGTCCAGAAGACCTGAGTTTGTTCCCAACCACCTATAGCCCTGCCTCCAAGGACCCCCGATGCCTTCTTTTGAACTCCTCAGACACCTACGATCACATGTGCAAATACCTAAACAGACACACATCTGTAAGCATAATTAAAAAAAACCTACAGATTTTACTAAGTAACATTGAACTCTGCTCTACAATGGAGAAAGGACAGAAAAATTCTTTAACATGTAGCAGGATTTATGCCCATTTTATTAAAATATTTTGATGGAAGGAAAGCATGTATGAAAAATTATTTTAGGATTAAATCTAATTTCTTTTAAAATTCTTTAAACATTTGTCAGTTTCATGGTGTTTGCATATTGTACATGCATGGCAGCCAGAGGACGATGTGTGGGAGTCAGGTTCTCCTTCTACTGGACTGCTTCTGAGGATACAACTTGGGACATCAGGCTTCATGGAGTGCGCCTTTCTTTGTTCAGACATCTTGCTGTCATGAACAAACCTAAACTTCCTATCAGTAAAGAGGTTGTAAAGACAGTTCATAGGAACATGTCTTGCTGGGCTTTGAGTCCCAGACTTCTAGTTCAGATCTGGAGTGAAAACTAATAGGTATTTCTGACAAGTTCTCACATGAGGTGCACATCACTGGCTGGCCTCAACTTGAGAATCACCAGGCAGAATGGTAACTGCCTGGATTTCTTTTAGAAGGTGTCAAACACCCTAGGCATTAACCGTGACACATCATTTACAAACTCATGTTTACATGGAGGTCTATAATACTGAAGAGAAGAATCACCTGCAGTGGGGTCCCTGCCATCCCTGGCCAGCATGACAGCATGCTCTGAAACTTCGGCTGCTTCTCTCTGTACCAGCTGCCGCAAACAAGCCAGAACTGCTCTCCTCAGCAACAGGTAGGGGCTACAAAGATTCACCTGAAACATGAGATTTAGGGAATGAATCTAGGATTCTTGGTGGCACTCAGTAGGTCTAATACATATAAGACTCTTGGTGTCACTCAGTCTAGATTCACTGGACTGTCTCCTGATTCTCATCAGCTCATTAACAGGCTGGACACAGGTTATCAAATACAGTGAAACGTCTTCAACTGTTTTAGAATGCACTTACAATTGCAACTAGAAACAGCTTAAGGAATAATACACATACTAAATTATGTGCTATTTGTATACATATTCAAGCAAAAGCTTTGACAAAGCTAGAAGACAAAGAATTTGGGATAAAAGACTTCCCAAAAGATATCAAAAGATAGCTTTGAGATAAAAGACTTCCATTTGTACTCACACAATTGTGCTTAAGATTCTCTATGAAATGAGTACAACTGCAGCAATGTAGGCAAAACAGTGCATGGGTGCAGCTGGAGCTCTAGAGTCAGACAGTCTGTGTGAGTCCTCCATCTGTCACTCACTGGCTGTGTGACCCTGGGCAAGTTATTTAACCTCTCTGGGTCTTAGCTTCCATGAAACTACTGTAAAGTTAACTGGAACTGGAGTTACATGGAGTTACAGATAATTGTGAGCTGCCATGTAGATGCTGGGAATTGAACTCAGGTCCTCTGGAAGAGCAGCCAGTGACACCGAACCATCTCTCCAGCTTCTCAAAAAAAAAAATTCTTTAGCAACACTAAAGAGCAACAACTTTTACATACATGCCTTCATACATGTAACATTATGTCTAAACATGTAATATATGTAAATCACAATGGATTTGGCAGCAACTTTATTTACAGCAAATGATAAGCTTGTCAATGTACTTCAAATGATCAATTTTAAGTGAGAAGTTTCTGGATACAAATTTCTTCATTTCTTTCTGAGCAAGATTTCTGCTATGTAGCCCAGGCTGTCCTTAACTCCCAATCCTCCTCCTGCCTTAGCTTTCTGAGTATACGATTACATGTACTACTATGCTCTGATCCTAGACACAAAGTCTTACTTAATGATCTCAAGAAGCTTAAATTTATTTTTCCTTTAATTAGGCTCGTAAAGACGATTTGGTATGGCCTATAAAAATTTATATGCTTTTTGGGGGAGTGGGAGGATTGAACCCAAAGCCTCATATGTATTCTCTACAGAGCTTCACCTCAGCGTACTATGTACTGTCAGTGATTTTCAAGTACACTTGAGAAACATGGCGTAGCTAAGATAGAGCTCTGATGATTTGGTGTACATGGAAAAAACAGGACTGAAGCAGGTGGTAGCAGGTGCTGTCCACTGTACAAGAAACACAGGCAAAAAAAAAAAAGGCTAGGTTTTCAATTTATAAGACAAAGATATTAAATAGGAGGTTATTAGTGAAACACAGGGGTGGAATTCACTTTGTAAGTATGTTTTATTACACATCCACATTTCAAACTCAAAAGTAGAGAAGAAAAATGCTACTCACAGAATCCTAAAGGTAATGCTACCATGGGCAGGTTTGAGAACATCTACTATTAGAAAGTAGTATACAGGGTCACACAGAAGCACGCTACTCACAGAATCCTAAAGGTAATGCTACCATGGGCAGGTTTGAGATCATCTACTATTAGAAAGTAGTATACAGGGTCACACAGAGCACGTTTACTACTACCCAAGATTACTGTTGTAGTTAGTGTCAACTAAAAACAGCATTGTACATGAAAGATTTAAGGAAAAATGAATAAATCTATTAGTTGTTTTGATTGGAGTTTTACAAGCATGTAACACAGGGAGATGCAGCATTCATTCAGGGTAGTTACAAAATCCTTAAAAAAGCATGCTTATAAAGTAAGTGCTCGTCACGGGCTTGGTAAATGGGTGGGGACTGTCACACAAAGCAGACGGGAGGCTTTGCATCTCCATGTCATTCTCCAGCATGTCAATGGGGAAAGGGAATGTAGGCCGGGTTAAAGCAAACAAAGCAGGCAGGAAACACAGACATCAAATCAAACTGTAATTATGATTTCTTTCTCAAATGAATACATTAAAGCAAAAATGATGCAAAATTCAGTGCAAGGAGTGAGCACACCAGCTGGAGAAGGATCAGTCGACACCAGTATTAAATAAACACCACGAAACATGCTGTGCATACTGGGCTGCGTATTAATGGTTAGCTTAAACACAGAGACACAGAGGAAAACATCTGCAACCAAAAATAATACACAAAACAGCACTGCAAACCTCAACAAAGTTAGGAGTCAAGGGTCAGGGACCTACCAACACAGAATTATCCAACAAGATCTCCTGCACAAAAACAAATGACAGACCAGTCATGACAAAAATCAAAAGATAAATATTAGGACGACTATGACAAGAGTCAGCTAAGTGTTCTGACATAAGGCTCAGAGTTATCCCTCAAATCAGCTTAGCTTCAATCTTACAAGGTGGTTGGTTACAAATATTCTACTTTCTAACTTGATAAAGTAAGAGTTGAACTAAGACCTTGAACACAGATGAGTTACAAGTTTCAGGATATAATGACATGAACCTGGCAAAGCCTGAGTGTCCACTTGACCTAGGAGGCTTTCTGCTCTTATTATGCCTCAGATTCAAAGCAGGCCCAGCAAACATACTTGTGGAAGGGGTGAGCTGAGTTGTATTTACATGAATGTGTACAGGTCATCCCAGCACAGGTAAGATTTTTTTATTTTAAAACTGAGTGTACTCAGAATTGATGGTGTCGCTAAGACCAAGTTCAGATGGGAGCGGAAAGCATGGCCTTCGAGGGGTGTCTCTAGTGTAGGACTGCCCAGTGAGGACATACAATTTTCTTACTTTGGAAAATACTGTAAAATATAGTAAGCTCAATCTAATAAATTTAGAATAAAATGCTAACCAAATTATTAAAATACTGGAGTATAATGTAATAAAAACCATTTTAAAATATGATCTCTATTTTTAAATGTAACACACTGTTTTTCATATATAGTCTTTTTGGCACGAAAAAAGAAAAAAGTAATAAACCTGATGAGATCTTATTCATAATGGATTATTGGGTGTTAATCTTATTCTTTGTTTCTTTGTAAAACAGCACTAAGTGAATCCACGAATCAGGTAAGGAGATCTTTACTCCCCATTTAAATAGAGCAGTGCTTCCATGTTCTTGAAGTAGTCTCAAAGTCAGATCAACTTGCAATAGAATGGAATATTTTTTTCAGTAAGAGATTTGTAAAAATTCTTCAAACGAGGGCTGGAAAGATGGCTCAGTGGTTAAGAGCACTGACTGCTCTTCCATAGGTCCTGAGTTCAATTCCCAGCAACCACATGGTGGCTCACAACCACCTGTAGTGAGATCTGATGCCCTCTTCTGGTGTGTCTGAAGACAGCTACAATGTACTTACATATGATAAATAAATAAATCTTTAAAAACAAATTCTTCAAATGTGAAAACTAATATTCATGGGAGAAACTGTCCTTGAGTGGGAAAGACAAAGTCTTTTCCCTGCCATTTCCCCAACAAGTGACTGGCTCTTATCAGTTAGCTACATCATCTTTATACAGTTTTACATGACATTTATCATCAGTAACTAATCTTATGTACTACTTACAATGTGTCAATGCTATTTCAGTGAGTAGTCCATGTGTTACTACATCTGGTATCTGTGTAATGCTCCTGTTTTAACAGATGAAGTGGCTGAGCCTGGGGGAGGTTATGGGACACTACACAGCTAGGAAATGACAAAAGAATGGCTATGATCATGTCATAGAACGCACAAGGGCAATAACAAAATAATGAAGACGGCAACTGGGCAAGGAATCCTGGAGAGAGATTACACCAAGCCATGACGACATTTGGTAAACTGAGTGATGCTGTGGTCCCCAGACTATCTTTTAAAGACTTGTTTTAATGATGCAAACATCATTCTACAAAAGATGGGATAATGTGAGAGCTTTAGATGTTTCTTTTAAGCTCTGAAATACTACATAGTTTGCCTCAGGCTTTAAAATGCCTTTGTGTGTCCAACAGGGTGACACTGTTACACACCATTTACAATATTTATGCTGGAGAACCACACAAGTTAAAACAAAACAACAAAAAACAACACTCCTCCAACAAAAAGGACTTGCAAATAACATTTCGGGAAGTCTGTAACTGTGTGCTAGATCATATTTATCGCTCTCCTGGAGCTCAATTTCTAAGGCAAGTCTAGAGAGGCACCAGTCATGCCCTAGAAAAATCATAAAAGCAAAGAAAGTTTATGAACCACTTGATCAGAACTTCTGGTTGACTGGCTTTAGTTTTCTGCATTTGTTAGATACATTATAAAGACCTGGATATGATGTGTATGCAGCCAACACATCTCTCCCTCTCTATACATGTGTGTGTGTGTGTGTTGGGCATGCCACTCTAAGAGCATATGGAGTTCACAAGATGGCTTCCAGGGTCCTACTATATTACTCTCTGCCTTATTGATTCCCTTGTGAAACCATTTGTCATTGAGCCTAGAGCTTGCTATTTCAACATTACTGGTTGGCCTGTGAATGGAGCACCTACCCATCTCTACTCCCTAGTTACAGTTCTGCTTTTTGATGGGCGGTGCAGGTTGCACTCAGGCCCCCATGCTCACAGTATAAGCACTCTTACCCACTAAGCCATCTCCCCAACTCTCACTTATCCACCTGTGTCAGAACTTGATACAATTAGAACAGAAGAAAACCAGGAGCACACAATAACACCTGCAGGTCCTCCAGCATTTATAACTTGTACAGTGAGTACAACAGTATAAGCAAGCACTCAGTAAGGATCTCGATGAATGAGTAAATACTCCAGGACTTATGTTCAACACTACTAGGAGAAAAATGATCCATGTTTGATTGAGAGGCTTAGAGTAGTTAACAGAGGTAGATACATGAAAGTGGTCCTCTCCTTTCTAAAACAGGCTGAAAGAAAACAGTCATACATATAGCGTAATTTACATAGTCTAAAAAACAAGTAAATTGGAATACAAGTTTCAGAAACTAGAAACTCACTTATACTTTCATACTCACACAAAGGCAGCTGACCAGACTAGACAAGTTGACATGTCGTGGAGCAAACATGTGAAGTTGCTGAAGGCAAGAGATGGCCTGAGCCTGGACCAGGCAGCCTGGATGATCTTGCATCACTGCACAGCCCAGCAGACAGGAAGTCCTTAAGGCAGACACGGAAGTATTGTTACCTGAAATAAAAAGCCAAAACCTTTTAATAATTAGCCCATAAAGCCTAAATACTCTTTAAACATATATAAAGATTTAAAGTCATTAGAATTTCTTCATAGATTTGTCAAGTCAAATTTCCACCACAAAAGCAGATACATGGGCTGGGGCACCAGTCAGTGACAAAGTTAATGTGTAGCATGTGGGAGGCTTTTGCATATACATGTACACACACACACACACAGAGGAAGAATAATAAAGTAACATAATAAGTAAACTATCTTGTTCTTGATCTTTTAGTTTGTGTGTTTGTAGTTGGGTGTGGGAAGGTCAGAGCTTGCACACACATGTGCACACACATGTGTACACACACAGAGAGGAAGAATAGTAAAGTGACATACTGGTAGACTACCTTGTCCTTAGTCTTTGACTTTGTGTGTTTGTAGTTGGGTGTGCGAAGGTCAAAGGACAAGCTGGCAGGAACTGGTTCTTTCACCTCACCATGTGGAGCCTAGGGCTGACTCAGGTTCTTAGGCTTGGCAAGAAGTGCCTTTACTTGCTGAGCCATCTCATCAGCCCATTAGCTTGTTCTTTTTTGTTTGTTTTTTTGTTTTTTGAGACAGGGTTTCTCTGTGTAGCCCTGGCTGTCCTGGAACTCACTCTGTAGACCAGGCTGGCTTCAAACTCAGAAATCCACCTGCCTCTGCCTCCCAAGTGCTGGGATTAAAGGCGTGCGTTACCACCGCCCAGACCATTAGCTTGTTCTTAATTGAAATGTTTACTGGAAGAATCTAAGACTATTTATAGGTCTTACCAAATAGTAATATAAATAGAATATAATATAAAATAGAAATATAAAATTTGGCAAAAAAGTATAATTAGAAATTGCCAATCAACTTAATTTTGCTATATTATTTGAGTTATTTTCATATTTTATAATCATATACTATATAATCTGAAGAAGTTTGAATATTTGAAACTTTGGATTTATTTATTTCTGGTAGAGCAGTTCTTTATGCTACATACCTATACGGTACTTTAGGTATGCCACTATAATTATGTAGGCAAGTATTTTTTTTTAGGATATATCCTATCTCTCTAAATATGACACTTCTGTCTTTGAAGGTAAGAGATACCAGGCTTACTGAATAGAAACCTTCATCTAACAAAACATACTGAACACTTCTTATATGCCAAGCACAGAGATTAAGCCTTGAGTTATTCTATGTGTATATTCTTCTTGTAACACATCACAAAGCGTCCTCTGCATACCTTGTAGCTCTGGGCCTAATGTGGTAATGAGGGCGTTCAAGCAGCGACCAAGACTCTGGTGAACTTGCACATGAGTTGGAGGCACATTTAGCAACAACATGACGATGAGTGACAGTGTAGACTCCACATGTACGTGATAGAGTGCACCCGCAGAATCAATGGTCAGTGACAGAGAGTGGAGTGCCCAGGTCTGTAAAGTCAGACGGAAATAAAATGTCATAGCCACATCACAAAACACAAGTCACTAACCACATCACTGGTCTTTGTTTTTTAGCAAATTAAAAAGCAATGGAAATTAGGGAATGGATGTGCCACTACCATTCTGAAAAGAGAGTAAGTGTGCTCTGCAAGGTTAAAAAAGTCTAAAAAGAAGACATTTATTTTATACCATGTCCGTGAGTGTTTTGTGTGCATGTACATGTGTGTGTCACATGCACACCTGGTGACCACAGAGGCCAGACAAGGGTGCTGGATCCCCTAGATATATCTATAGATCACTTAGCAGTAAGAATTCCAGGACAATACTTTAGCTAACAGTTTGGATAAATCTAGTTTGTTATTGTTCATATAAATAATAAAACTGAAGAAAGCTAGACATCAGAGAGCATACTCTGTATAATTCCACTTATGTATAATATAAAAAGGAAGAAAGAAGAAGAGAGGGGGTAGGAGAGAAAGAGGAGGAAGAAGAATTAGAATAAGAGGAGGCGGCCATGGATGTGAGCGTGACAGCTGGGAAAAGGAAGGGAATCCATGAGGGGACACGAGATGGTAAAGGGGATGAAATGCTCAACATACATTACATACAACCATGATATGATATGTAATTAACAGACAGCAATAAAAACTAAAACGGAATATTATTAGGTACGAGGAGGAAGAACAAAAGGAAAAGCTTTAAGATAAGAGGATACTGGAGGCAGAGCAGACAGGCTTCTGTAGGAGAGGTGTCTGGGGGCAGTAACAGAGATGGGTCTCGTGTGGGTTGAGAGGGGCACGGTGGTGCAGGAGGATCATGATGCCAGCCTGGGCTACTCAGTGAGACCTGACTTCAAAATAAGACAAGTAAAGTGAAACACCATGCCAGGGTGGCAGTGGCGCGGAGGCGAGCCTGTAGTCCCAGTTACTCAGGGGCTCAGGCAGTCTAAGGGCAGCTTAGATAACAGCAAGTTCAAGGCCAGGTTGGAGAACTTAGTGAGTCCCTGTGTAAGAGTCAAATGAGTCTGGGCTGTGGGTCATTGTTTGTGTACTTGGCTGCTGGCATAAATAGGTCCTGGGTTCAATCCCCAGTCCTGAAAAAAAAAAAATCAAACCAATTAACCAAAACAAGCCAAGCTTGAGCAGCCCGCCAAGCTTTACAGCAGAGAGGCTGTAAAATAAAACATTTTAGACAAATCTGGTTACACATCTAGGAAAGTTTGGAAGAAAATAATTAAAAATAGTTAAAAGGTCATTGAGGAGACTACTATAAAAATTTTGGGACATATACAAGTGGAAAGAGAAAAGGAAAATAAGCAAAACAGAATACTTGAGAGGCTGAGCCAGTGTAACTGATGACGTGTTCGAGGCCAGCCAGAGCTATGTAGTAAGACTACTGTAAACAAAATGAAACAAAAGCCCCAAGGATATATGGATGGAGCATGGCGCCCAAAAGCAGCAACCACAGCACATGTCTTTAATCCCAGCACTGGGGAGGTTGATGAAGACTGATCTCTGAGTTCGAGGCCTGCCTGGTCTAGAGAACAAGTTCCAGGACACCTACGGATACACAGGGAAACCCTGTCTAAACAAAACAAAACAAAGCATCCCACCATTAAGAGAATAGAACTCAATCCAGAGTTGATTAAGATGCCAGAGGAAGGGTGAAATCGATAGAAATGGTGCCACACAGCATATGGTATACCGGTTAACATGGATTTTCAGTCTCTAATCTGTCCATTTGTTTGCTTTTTAATCTTACTCAATTTATTAGCTTCTCAGCCATGAAGAAGTTCTTTGCACCTGAAAGCCTCAGATCCCCTCTAAGGGACTTCATACCATAAGTTACCATGAGGACCAACTATGCCAGTGTATTTGGAAGAATGCTGCACAGTGGCAAGTGCCTAAAACAAACTCAGATGCTGTTAGTCGAATGAAAGAGTTATCCATTTTTCAGAAAGGATACTGATTATTGTTGACTTTGGGTACTTGTAAGTATGAGTGGAAGAAAGATCTGAATTCTTAAAGTCCATCAAAGTTAAAAGCTTTGACATTTAACACAGAATACTGTCAGTAAACCAGAGTCTGAATCATGGGTGAGTCATGGATTCCGAGGAAGGAGTCGTGTGAAGTACTCACCTGCACGTCAGGAGAAGTGCTGTCCTGAGACAGGGTATAAAGGACTCCAATGCAAGAACTCAAGTGCTGAGGCCCTATGCCTCCTAAGTACCTATGCAGGGATCCCAGGGCCAGTGAGTGGCCTGTTCTGGTAACCACATCTCTCGCTGACTTCAATCTGCACATATAGAAATAAAAATAAAAACAAGCACGGAAAAGACAAACCAAAGACAACTCATGCATGTAGGGCTCAGCAGGTAAGGGCTGGTGACCCAAGGTCAGCCCAGGACTCAATCCAGGAGAAGAATCTATTTTCATACATTGTCCTCAGTTCCAAATGCATGCTGTGGGAGAGGCACCCACATACATATATGCATACCACCACACATACATGAACATCCAATAACATACATACACACCCTTGCATATTCATTCACACACACAAGTACCCACAAACATACATGTGCACCACTCACACATGTACAAACATACACAATAAACAAATGAAACTAAAAATACTTCAATGAATGTAACTTGTTACATAGACAAACTTTTCATAAGAATAGATACAAAATTAAAAGATAGATTTATTATAAAGGAATGAAACATTCCAAAGTAAGTAGAAATACATTTTTCATTTCTTTTTTTCTTTTTTAATTTAAAGACAAGGTCTCACTGTGTAGACCAGGCTGGCTTAGAACTCGGGGAGATACACCTGAATCTGCCTTTTGAATGCTGGACTAAAGGTGTGCACCACCACACCCCACCATTTTTCATCATGAATACTTCAGAGATGCACACTGTACATGACATATATACATATACAACATATATACACATATACATTATATATGATATAAACACAGATACATATGTTTTATAAGGTTGGTATTAGTACTATTTTATTATTACGGCACATTTTTAAAAATGTACATGGGGACAATTAAATTCCATCACGTCAGTTTAAGAACCGTTACACTAAACCCTGAGGGAAGTTATTACTAAGTGAGAATTTAAGTGTATTTAGGCCCTTCACTCTTCCTTCTCCACAACAGCCCTGTGGAATCCCTGCTGCACTTTATAGATGACTTCAAGAGGCGGGTGAAATTCCACAGAATGACTACTTAATGCAGCAGAGGGGAGATCCGAGCCAGTGCCAAAGAGCTCACATCAGCACAGCTACTAACCAGTCAGTCTGTTTACATTAAACTCATAACATTTATGGAGTCAGGGTCTTGCTATGTAGCCCACGCTGGTCTGAATGGAAACTCATGGCAATTCTGCTTGTTTCTCGAGTTTTCTGAGTAGCGCTACCACCAGGCATAAACATGGATCTTATTTGAAACTGTTTTAGTGTTATTTTTAAACATTCTTAAATAAGTAAGACTGTATTACCGACCACCTCTTTAGAACAATTCAAGACAACTGGCTGGAAGGACTGAGTGGCCTTTCCAAAGTCACAAGAGGTCAAGAGGCCTTCTCTTGTGGTCTGCAGTCTATGGATTTCCCTACAGACCGCTTCGACTACTTATCATCTGTACTCTACACGACAGAACTGTCCCACTGTCCTAGAATCTATTTATGGATGGCCAATTACAATATCCACAGACAGTGATCATTCTTCAGACCAAGAGGGTTCCTTCGTCTGAAAACATCCAGTCAAATTTCCTTAAGTTAATTATAGAACAACATTTTTACTAGTTCCACTCAACAGCAAACTATATCCCACTTTGATAACAGCCCATGGACATTAAGAAATTCACTTACTTGTCAAAGCTAACTTGAGCTAATCCAGCAGTAAAGGCTCCATCATCAACCACTTGGGCTAATCTAGCCCATGCTTCCGAAGCTGCACATCTCAACAGGGGGTTGGGACTTTCTAGTGCTCCCAACACTAATGTGAGGACGAGTCTTCTTGCTTCTGGACTTAAACTTTGTTTAGAGCCAGCCACATACTAAAGTAGATGAAAAACAATTAAAATGTACAATTACAGCATATTTTCTGATCTAGTTTAGAATGCATGTTCTTGTCAATCAAGTATACTTATCGCTTAAAAAACAACAAACCAAGAACACAGAAATCCTTAATTGCTATGTCCATAAAAATCAATGACTAGTGAACATTACTGCAGCAGTTGGATTTCCTCCATAGACCACAGCCCACCAATGCCTGGCCTAGGATATCACATTTAGTCAGGTAAGGCGTGGGGCTAAACCAAGGTCAGTTGCTAACAAGTTTTATACGGAGAAAAAAAGTCAAGGAAAATTCTCAATCCTAAGACATTTTCATCAGAGATTAAGAAAAATGATTAATAAATTTGCCCAGAAGCATCAGCATACAACTTACTTAGTTATTATAAAGTATTCTAAGATAGCAAGTATTTATGTGAATTTAAGTAAAATTACTGTGATGGTTTGTGTATGCTTGGCCTAGGGAGTGGCACTAGTAGGAAATGTGGCCTTATTGGAGTAGGTGTGTCACTGTGGGTGTGGGCTTTAAGACCCTCATCCTAGCTGCCTGGAAGCCAATAATCTCTTAGCTGCCTTTGGAACAAAAGATGAGGACTCTCAGCTCCTCCAGCCTCAGCCTCATGCCTGCCCGGATGTTGCCTTGATGATAACAGACTGAACCTCTGAACTTATAAGCCAGCCCCAATCAAATGTTGTCTTTATAAGAGTTGCCTTGGTCCTAGTCTGTTCACAGCAGTAAAACCCTAAGACAATTACCTTCAGTAAGTTAGAAATGGCAGAAACAACATGCAACTGAACTGTCTGCTGACGAGCTCCTTTGGTGTGTTTTATGCTGTTCAAAAGCTGCTCCAGGATCAGAACCCTGAAATCAGAAGCAGCAAGAGTTAAACCCAGCAAAGCCTGTACGGGCAAATCAAGAAGAGAGCAGCTGAATTCCTGTTAGTGTACTTTGTGGTAACTGCTAAAGGGACAAACTGTTACCCAGCACCTTGAAACTTTTTAAGAAAAGATATATCATAACCAATACCAATAGGAAAGTATTTTTATTAATCAGCAGGGAGGAAAGCGTTATTTTGTGAAAAAAATTACAAATGTCTGTCTTAGAGATATTTTTCCCTGGGAAAATTCAGCTAATTCAGTACCTGTAACTTGTGTAAGATTTTTTATTTGCCCACTTCCTCTAACTTCCAGTCT